>NC_085931.1:42399183-42699477 GCF_028885625.2 Pongo pygmaeus
AGTTGTGAAACACTACTCAAACACTCTCAGGTTTGAGAGAAAATATATTTGGGAAGACCAAATCTGAATGTGGAAAAAGTTTTCTATCAACTTACATGCTGTCATGCCAAAACAGATCATCCTAAGACAGCAATCAACCAAGAACACTTTACACCTGAAAACATTTCTCTTACTGCAGTTCAGTTTCCTTCAGTGCTGAAAATGAGTATTAATCTGACAGTATTTGATACTTTATCAAGTAGGTAAGAGTAGTGCACCAGTACATAAACAAGGGCTGGCTTTAAAACATTAACCAATCAGTATCCCAGGAAGCCAGGAACAATAAGCCATGTTAGAGTCCATGACTGAGGCCTGGCACAGTGGCTCACCCCTGTAATCCCAACACTTTGGGAGGCCAAGGTGGGCGGACTGCTTGAGCCCAGGAGTTTGCCTGGGCAACATGGCGAATTCCCATCTCCATAAAAAATACAAAAATTAGCCAAGCATACTGGGGCATGCCTGTGGTCCCAGCTACTCAGGAGACTGAGATGGGAGGATGGCTTGAGCCCGGGAGGTCCAGGCTGCAGTAAGCCACGATCGCACCACTGCACTCCAGCCTCGGCGACAAAGTGACGCCCTGTCGGGTGCAAAAAAAAAAAGAAAAGTCCATACTAACGAAATATATGGATGTGTGCCCAACTAGGATATTAGGATATAACCCTTCTTGTCATCAGTGGTCCCAACTGCTTCAACACTGTTGAGCAAGTTTTATGGGATCCAGCCTGACACATTTCAGGGACCCAGAAATGAATTTACAATTTGAGTCCTGTCAACCTCTTCAAAAACATTCGGTAGCCAACAAGACAGTTACTGAAGCAAGATCTTTAATAAATATGACTTCCTCTCTCTCCCAAAAGCAGTTATCTGGACAAGCAGTTTAAGCATCTCCAGTTTTTAGCTAGGGGAAATATGACTGAAGCCTTACTTTTTTGAGTCCATATCCAATTTGTAATAGAAAATAAAAAAACAGGACTGAAAAATCCAGTTACCCCTGCCAAGCACACTCAAGAGCATTCCTATGGGGAGTCTGCTTCTTAAGGAAACATCAATACAGAGGACACTAACTTTGTAACGCATCCTAGAGCTTTAATTCTCACAGTACAGTATGTAAATCAATAACATACAAATTACATAGCTCTTACAGAACTTACCAAGTATACTGATCCGCAATTTGAAAAAAATCTAAGCCTACATTCCCTTCACCTAAAAGCCTCTCAAAGCAAATTCCAGTTTAAACTCTGGGTATCTACACTTGCAGAAAAATGTTCAAAGTAATGCTCTACTAAATTTAGTTAATATTTAGTCCATGTAGTGAGTCAGAATGAGATTACCACTTAATAGGAATGAAATAGTTATACAATGTTACTAACTTTGCCACCTAAAAAGAAACACTATTTCATTAACGGCAAACCCTACTTTTGTATAGCGATGGGGGCATTTGGAGACAGGCGGCTTCTTCAGGTCAAGGAAAGCATCTCCATTTTCTGTTTCACCCACACTTCTCCTATCCATGGCTCCTTGGTCTACAACGCTCTGCACCTGGAAGATAAATCGGCACAAAATTGTCACCGAGAACAGTAAGTTTTCAGAAATCTTGGCTGTTTATTCAGAAGCTGAAACTTTTTAATCTCTCAAAACAGCTAGTGTTAAAAACAAGTCCCCACCCCAAAATTATGCTATAAATTAGAACTTGGAGATAGAATCATTGGTACTCAGTTCTCTCTCCTAGTATCCTAAGCATCAACATGGTAAAAAGTAGAAGGTGCCCAACTCAAGGTATATAACCTTTAAGCAGCTTTAATAGAAAAGAAACCAAGACTAGTAGCTGCCACCCATGGGGATCTTTCAAGACTGGTGGGGAAGTTTCCCGGAGTGGGGGCAGGTAGAAGACTGGTTAGGCTGGGAACCCGCGAAGTCTGTTGTAAAGTGCCTGTCACTTGCCAATGGACGGCGCCAGCTGCCCCTTGTTATCCAGCGATCAGGGACTGGGGACGGGGCCCGAGCGCCCCTCGCCCGGCCAGCCGCACCTGTGGCCATGTCAGGGGCGCCGATGGCAAGGAAAGGGCGGGCACCGGCTTCAGCTCCAAAACTTGGCTTCCCCGGGCCGCGACCCCAACCCGCAGCCCCTCACGCAGGCCCGGGCCCAGCGGCCTCCTTCGGAGGAAGGGCGGGGACCGTACTCACTGAGAGGCGGCCGGCCGCAGGGAGCAGGGAGGCCGAATCTCCCGGCCCGGGCGCTTCGAGCTGGAGCTAGCGCAGGCCCGCAGCCGTCCTCCCCGGCCCGGCGGCTCGGTCCCCGCAAGCCAGCCCGCCGGCTACCCGCCGGCCGCCTTGCGGGCCTCGCGCCCCTGCCCACCCCCTGCGGGCGCCCCGGCGCCCGCGCTCACGCACGCGACCCCGGGAGCAATGCGCCCGCGCCCCTTCTACACCCGCGAGCACCGGCGCGCGGTGCCCCGGACCCAGCCGCCACCGCAGCCGGCCCTTACTCGGTGCCTCCGCCGCTCGGCGGCCCTTTGCCTCGGCCGCCGCTCCCCTTTGCCTCGGCCGCCGCTCCCCTCCCCGCTGCCCGCGCCGGTCCCAGCGCGGCTCCCCGCAACCTTCGCTCTCGCGCCCCCACCCCGACCCGCTCGGGCTGTCTCTCTTCAGCCGCCGTAACTGCAGCCCGGCCCTCCGCCCCTCCTCTTCGGCCCCCTCCCCCTTAATAACTCCCTCCACGCACCCGGGCCCCGGCGCCGCCTTCCCCGCCGCGCGCCCGGATGTGAGGTGGCTGCAGCGGTGCCGGGCGAAAAAGCAGCATTGCCGCGCGCTCCCCGGACGCCAGCCCCTGCGCGGGCCGGGCGGTGGGAAGGCGGTGGCGGCGAGGAGGAGGCCACCGTGGGGACAGCGGAAGCCCGCTCCCGTGCGCGCAGGCGGTCGCCGTGGGCAGCCCCGAGGCCGCCGCCGCCGCGTTCCCACGCGCGCTGCAGGGCAGAGCGGGCGGCACTTGGGACCCGAGACTCGCGGCACGCCACTCTCCCGGAGGCGGTGGCTAGATGGGCCTGGGTTGGCGCGGCCTGTGGCGCGACCACCGCTGTATTTGCACGGTTCGCATAGGCAGAGAACCGTGGGGCTTCGGCAGTGGGAATTTGAGATAGGAGATTGGGGTCTTCCGAGCCTTCCCAGTGCGGGTTCGAACCTCAGCTGTTTTGCGAGTGGCGTGATCTTGGGCAAAGCTGACTTAACCTAAGTTTAGGTCGTGTTTCTAAAATGGCCTCTCTAAATCTGTGAGGCTTATGCGAGAGTACTGGTTGCTGCATTAAAAGACAAACTTGTCACTATTGGCTTTGATAGCGATAAAGGCGACTAACAAATTCATTGAAATGTTCTTTCCCTCCGGTAACCTGAATCTGTCCTTAACCTACACAGAAAGGGGAAGTGCGAGTGGATTTGGGGAAATGAGACGGCGAATGTCAAGCGCTTACCACGTAGTGCAGACTCAGGCTGACAGGGGGGCCACAGAAATGCAAATATGTGAGCAGTGCGGGTAACTGCGTCCTGGGGAGGAGGTCCTATGTGCTGGAATACCACAAGCACCCATTTCTGCCCTGTGGTACTGCGCAGCGTTGGTGTGAAGCGATACGTAGGCGTGAAGTCCCGAGAACGCAATTTTCCTCGTTAAAGGACAGCGACGTCTACATTTCTTCCAAGAGGCCTACTTTGTTCGAACTGAACTTCACTTGTGAAATTAGGGTGTTGGGCAGTGAGTGACCACTAACTCAGCTCCCTTCTTGTGAATCTTGGCAACAGCAAACTTTTTCTTTTCGTTTGTATTACTGAATAAAGTGTGTTTCTTACAAACTATTTTTTTACAGGCAAGAGGCAGAGGGAAACACTTGCAAATCAGGCCTGAGTTTGCATTCTCATCTCTGCCACCTCCTGCAAGCTATGGAGAGTTAGTCTATTGATCCTTAGTTTTACCTGTGAAATTGGGAAGATGATATAACCTGCTCATGGGGCAGTTAAGATTAAACAGGATAAGGTGGGTAAAAAACCATATATAACCCATAAAGCTGCTGAGCCTTTTTAAGCCTATACAGAGACACGTTGTAGGTGATAATACAGCAGGTGTTTTTATGATTTTAAAAATCAAGCTGTTTTTGGAATCCAAATTCTTCCTAAAGCTGTGGGAAACAGGTCTAATCCCCTTTAGTGTCTTGGAGACTCCCCGGAGTAGTGGAGAAGGCCCGTTCTTTGAAGCTGCTAAATCCTGACCCTGCCAATTAGTGTGAAACCTGAGCCAGGCATTTCACCACCTGGATCTCCCTTTCCTCATTTTTCAGAAAGGAATCGCAGTATACCTACTTTTTAGGCTTGCAGAGGGAATTAAAGATAACATTAAAAACACTGCTCTGGTTATTTTATTTTGGGGGGGATGGAGTCTTGCTCTGTCATCCAGGCTGGAAAGCAATGGCATAATATAGCTTACTGCTCCAGCCTCAGCCTTCCAAATAGTGGGACTACAGGCTCCTGCCACTACAGCAGGCTAATTTTCAACGATTTTTTGCAGAGATGGAATCTTGCTATGTTGCTCAGGCTGGTCTCGAATTCCTGGCCTCAAGCGATCCTCCTGCCTCAGCCTCCAAAAGCACTGGGATTACAGGCATGAGCCACCACACCTGACCTTTCTTGAAAAAGAAAATACTAGAAACCCAGAAATTATGGATTTCTGGTTACCTACTGTTATGTAACAAACCACCCCAGAATTCCAATTATATTTTGCTCTCAAATCTGCAAAATGGGCTGGTTCCTGCTGGGACAGCTGGTTTCTGATCCATTCAGCACCAGTGGGGGCAGCCCAAAGGATGGGGCTGAGGGTCCCGTAAAAGCGTACATGTCTGGTGGTTGATGGTGGCTGTCAGCTAAGACCTGGGAGCATTACAGCTGTCCCTGGAACACTTACACATGGCCTCTCCCTGTGGCCTGAGCTTCCTTGAAATATGATGGCCGGATTCTAAGGACAAGTGTTCAGAGAGCGAACAAGAAAGCCATATAGTTGCTGTATTGCCTTTCTTAACCTAGCCCTGGAATCAGTTCTGCCATGTGCCACATTCTGTTCCTTAGAAAGGAGTCAGCATGGCTACCCTATATTCAAAGCAAAGGAACTTAGACTCCACCTCTATATGGGAGGAATGTCAAGGAATGTGTAGGCATGTTTTAAACCACCACAAGCCATACATGAAATCAGTGCCCAGGGCATTGTAGCTATCATGATTTGATAGCTGGAACTAATTTCCTGAGCCCTCTGGTCTATCCTACTTAGGACCTACTTTTCCACTAGGCTCCTTTAATGTCTTGTAGAACCTTGGCCTCAACTCATTTCTTACCTCTCAAAGTCTCACTCTGTCCTTATAAAAGAAGAAGATGGTTATTACCTAGGAAAAAAGGTAATAATCTAAGGGAGGCTTCCATAAACTTCTTTCACCTGTGCCTGGCAAAAGCTAGATGCTTGCAAATTGCAAATTCTTGTTTCATTGTAGCTTTTGAATGTCACTCTCCTTGGCAGGATAATTTTTATTTTTATTTTTATTTTTTATTTTTTGAGGAGGAGTCTCGCTGTATCGCCCAGGCTGGAGTGCAATGGCGTGATCTTGGCTCACTGCAACCTCTGCCTCCCAGGTTCAAGTGATTCTCCTGTCTCAGCCTCCTGAGTAGCTGGGATTACAGGCACATGCCACCACGCCTGTCTAATTTTTGTATTTTTAGTAGAGACAGGATTTCACCATGTTGGTCAGGCTGGTCTCAAACTCCTGACCTCGTGATCCGCCCACCTCGGCCTCCCAAAGTGCTGGGATTACAGGCGTGAGCTACCACACCGGGCCTGATAGTTTGTAATTTTGTTTTGAGACGGAGTCTCACTCTGTCGTCCAGGCTGGAGTGCAGTAGCGTAATCTCGGCTCACTGCAAGCTCTGCCCCCTTGGTTCAGGCCATTCTGCCTCAGCCTCCCGAGTAGCTGGTACTACAGGCGCCCGCCACCACGCCTGGCTAAATTTTTGCATTTTTAGTAGAGATAGGGTTTCACCGTGTTAGCCAGGATGGTCTCGATCTCCTGACTTCATGATCCGCCCGCCTTGGCCTCCCAAAGTGTTGTGATTACAGGCGTAAGCCACTACGCCCGGCCTATAACTTATAATTTTTTGAGACCGAGTTTCGCTCTGTCACCCAGGCTACAGTGCAGTGGCACAATTGGCTCACTCAACCTCCGTCTCCTGAGTTCAAGCAATTCTCATGCCTCAGCCTCCCAAAAAGCTGGGACTACAGGCCTGTGCCACCACACCCGGCTAACTTTTGTATTTTTAGTAGAGATAGGGTTTCACCATGTTGGCCAGGCTGGTCTGAACTCCTGACCTCATGTGATCTCCCAACCTCGGGCTCGGAAAGTGCTAGGTGTGAGCCATCGTGCCAGGCCAATAATTTGTAATTCTAAATGCCCCCTTCTGCAACTAATAACCAATTTTCAAGTATCAGCTTGGGAAAGCTCTTTGAGAGAGAAATTATTCTAGTTCTTTACTAAATATGTGTAAGATCTTGGTTTAGGTCCAAATTGTTCGCCCAAAGTTTGGCATAAGGGGTCTCAAAGATTCAGTCAGTCGGGGGAATTAGCAGTCCAAGAACAGTAGAGAAGCAAATGAAAATACTAGAAACTGGCCGGGCATGGTGGCTCATGCCTGTAATCCCAGCACTTCGGGAGGCTGAGGTGGGAGGATCACTTGAGATCAGGAATTCTAGACCAGCCTGGCCAACGTGATGAAACCCCGTCTCTACTAAAAATACAAAATTAGCCGGGTGTGGTGGCATATGCCTGTAATCCCAGCTACGTGGGTGGCTGAGCCAGGAAAATCGCTTGAACCTGGGAGGCAGAGGTTGCAGTGAGCCGAGATCGCGCCACCGCACTCCAGCCTGGGCGACTAAAGAGAAACTGTCTCAAAAAAAGAAAAGAAAAAAGAATATACTAGAAACCCAGAAATTATAAGAGCACCTGTGAGAGAGTTTAATGCCAGGCCATGACCTTTCAGCAGCCGCATCACAGAAGGCTGCATTGCACCTCTCTAAATGGGCTTTTTCCTACTCAGTTTTTCTTGCTCCAAGAGTAACCCTTAGTTTTTTGTTTGTTTTCGAGACAGAGTCTCACACTGTCACCCAGGCTGGAGTGCAGTGGCAGGATCTTGGCTTACTGCAACCGCCCCCACCAGGTTCAAGCGATTCTCCTGCCCCAACCCCCCGAGTAGCCGGGATTACAGGCTCGTGACTCCACGCCTGGCTAATTTTTCTATTTTTAGTAGTAGAGATGGGGTTTCACCATGTTGGCCAGGCTGGTCTCAAACTCCTCACCTCAAGTGATCACCCACCTTGGCCTCTCAAAGTGCTGGGATTATAGGCGTGAGCCACTGCGCCTGGTCAAATTTTTTATATTTTGTAGAGATGGGGGTCTCACTATGTTGCCCAGGCTGTTCTTGAACTACTGGGCTCAGGCAATTCTCCTGGCTCAGCCTTCCAAAATGCTCAGATTACAGGTGTGAGCCACCGTGCCCAGCCTCTAAGATGTCCTTGTCCCTAGCTATTATTATATACTATTATCTTCTAATCTTTCCCGACAGGACTATTTTCATTGTAACTCAAATGGAAATGCCTTTCATCCCTCCTAAATTTGTCAAAGCTGAGGATGATAAATGCACGTAACAGGAAGAAAGCGTTAGGAAATTAGCTCAAATCATCTAGAAAGAATGTTTATTGACTTATCCTAAATATATAATTTATATAAATCTACATAATTATATAAAAGTACTCAGGCTAAATTACAGTAAATATCTTTTAGTTATACTGTTAATTACAACCTTGAAGCTTACTAAATTATTTTAAAACTACTTGGCCACATTAACTTCAGATAAAAGTTGTCCCTAAAACATTGGCATTGATGTCCGCTAAAGTAGAACTCCTTTTAAATTATGTTATTTTTTTTTTTGAGACAGAGTTTTGCTCTTGTTGCCCAGGCAAATGCACGATCTTGGCCCACTGCAACCTTTGCCTCCTGGGTTCAAGCGATTCTTCCACCTCAGCCTCCCCAGTAGCTGGGATTACAGGTGCCCACTACCACCCCCGGCTAATTTTTTTAATTTTATTTTTAGTAGAGACGAGGTTTCACCATATAAAACATAACTTAGGGCCAGGCGTGGTGGCTCATGCCTGTAATCCCAGCACTTTGGGAGGCCAAGGCGGGCGGATCATCTGAGGTCAGGAGTTCGATACACACCTGGCCAACATGGTAAAACCCGTCTCTATCAAAAAAAAAAACAAAAAACAAAAAACAAAAATTAGCCGGGCGTGGTGGCGTGCGCCTAGGAGGCTGAGGTAGGAGAAACGCTTGAACCCGGGAGGTGGAGGTGGAAGGGAGCCCAGATCACGCCACTGCACTGCAGCCTGGGCTACAGAGGGAGACTCCTTCTCAAAAAATAAATAATGTTTTAATTGCAAAAACTAGCATGTAGAAAATAGGGCAAAAATACAAATTATCTGTGAGTCTAACCCCGAGACACCCAACAAGTTAATTTTCCTGTTTTTAGCGTAAAATCTTTCAAGTAAATAACTACTACTTTTAGTCTCTGCACCAGGAATCTCACGTGTTTTCAAATGTTTTACAAAGCACGTAAAAAAGTATTTCAAAAGTCCCACTTACCCCTCCCACTCCTATTTTTAAGATTATTAGGATCGGCCCAAATTTAAAAATTTAACAAAAAGAGTGCTTATTAATTACATTTTAAAATGAAGGGTTACAAAAAGAGATAAGCCTGGGATTTCTAATTCGGGGGCCATGGGACCTCTCCCCTCCAAGTGCAAGTTGTAGCAACCTGCCGGGTCCACGCATGCGTGGGTCATACTCCACGGGTTCCGGTTTCTACTCCCTGTGAACCAAAAGCCAGAGAGGCCCAAGCACGAGTCCGGAAGTGAGGGAGGGAGGACTTTGGTTCGCAGCCGCCTCCCAGCTGGAACCTCATCCTTAGCGCTCGGCCACGGGCGGCGTAACTCGGGGTTCCGCCTCGGAATACCTCCCACTTTTCTTGTCTAAGAGGAGCAGTAGCAAGCTGAGCTCAGAGCGAAGCTGGCGAGCCAAGGAGATAACCCTCGGTGGGGATGCCCAGAGGGTGCCTCCTCCACGCCCCTCGAAACCGACTCTCATTGCCGCTGCTGCAAAGCAACCTGAGGTGCGCCACCTACCCGACTGAGGCTGCGCAAGTCCCGGGGTCTGGGCGGGGTGGTCCTCGTGCGCGCCGCGTCGCCGTGGAGACGAGGGCGGGCCCGCGCGAGACTGGCGTCTAGAGGCGCGCGAAGCGCTGAGGCGGGCGTGGACCGCGCGGGAGTTAAGAAGCGGGTCCCGGACCGCCCTATACCGCCGGGTTTTCTCCCAGCGTCAGGCCCGATGGCTCGGCTTCCCCAGGTACAAGGCCCGGCCCTAAGGTCCCCACCCTCTTCTGGGCTCTGCTTTTCCGGCAGTGAGCCCGGCAAGGAGCTCAGTCGGGTTCCTCCGAGCCCCGTGAAATCTGTCCGAGCCTCCGCTTCCTCCCCTGAAAGTGCAGGTGATGTTGTCTACTTGCGGGTCTGTGGTGCGGGAATGAAGGAAGTGCGACAAGAGGGCGCAGGACGGGGCCTGGAGCCTGCCATCCTCTCCCGCCGCGTCTTCTGGGCTTCTTGTCTTCCGCCCTGGGGGCACCGCATCCTCCCAGGCGTCTAGTGCGCTCCTGGCCGGTGCTCGAGTCCACGCAATGCTCCTTAGCGTGCGCGGATCCAAATCAGGGGTTTCCTCCTCCCGGCTACGTGGCCCGGGAGCGGAAGGGCTGGTATATGGGCGACCTTACCCCCACTGAGCCCGCAGGGAGTAACGCAGTAAACAAACCTTGAAGTCTTCCCCGCGTGGGAGGTGGGTGCCTGTTTTTATTTTATGGGAGGCTGTTCAGGTTTCTTAACTGCTGTGTAGATGTGTTGTAAATATTTGTTGAATGAATGATGTGAGGGACTTGAGTACAGCCATACCTCGCTTTATTGCACTTCACAGATACCGTATTTTTTACAAATTGAAAGTTTGTAGCAAGCAGCCCTGCACCGAGCAACTATTTTTTCAACAGCATGTGCCCACTTCCTGTCACTCACACTTTGGTAACTATCGCTATATTTCAAACTTTTTATTTCAGGTATACCGTTACAGTGATCTGTGATCAGTGATCTTTGATGTTGTTATTGCAGTTGTTTTAGGTGGCCACGAACCTCACTGGTATAAGACAGCAAACTTCTGTTGTGTCTGACTGCTCCACCTACCTGCCAGTTCCCTGTTTCTCTCCTCCCTCTAGGTCCTCCTTGTAGCCTGAGAGGCAAAAATATTGAAATTAGGCCAATTAATAGCCCCACAGTGGCCCCTAAGTGTTCCAGTGAAAGGAACAGTTCCATGTCTCTCACTTTATATCAAAAGCTAGAAATGACTAAGCTTAGTGAAGGAGGCACATCAAAAGCTGAAATAACATGAAAGCTAGGCCTCTTGTACCAAACAGCTGAGTTGTGCATGCAAAGAAAAAGTTGTTGAAGCGAATTAAAAGTGCTACTCCAGGGAACACACCAGGGATAAGAAAGCTAAACAGCCTTATTGCTGATATGGAGAAAGTTTTAGTAGTCTGGATAGAAGATCAAACCAGCCACAACATTCTTTTAAACCAAAATCTAATTTTGAGCAAGGCCCTAATTCTCTTCAAATCTATGAGGGCTGGGAGAGATGAGCAAGCTGCAAAAGAAAAGTTGTAAGCTGGCCAGGGGCAGTGGTTCATGCCTGTGATCCCAGCACTTTGGGAGGCCGAGGTGGGCGGATCACCAGCCTGGCCAACAAGGTGAAATCCCGCCTCTACTAAAAATACAAAAATTAGCTGGGCGCGGTGGTGCGTCCCTATAGTCCCAGCTACTCAGAAGGAGAATCGCTTTAGCCCACAAGGTGGAGGTTGCAGTGAGCCGAGATCAGTCCGCTGCACTGTAGTCTGGGCGGCAGTGAGACTCTGTCTCAAAAAAAAAAAAAGTTGGAAGCTAGCAAGGGTTGATTTTTGTTTGGTTTGGTTTTGGTTTTGAGACAGAGTTTCACTGGAGGTGCAGTGGCACGATCTCAGCTCACTGCAACCCCCACCTCCTGGTTTCTAGTGATTTTTCTGCCTCAGCCACCCGGGTAGCTGGGATTACGGGCGCCCACCACCATGCTTAGCTAATTTTGTATTTTTAGTAGAGAGGGCGTTTCACCATGTTGGCCAGACTGGTCTTGAACTCCCGACCTCATGTGATCCACCCCCCTTGGCCTCCCAAAGTGCTGGGATTACAGGCCTGAGCCACTGCGCCCAGCCTTGTTTTTGGTTTTTTTTTTTTTTTTTTTTGAGATGAGTCTCGCTCTGTTGCCCAGGCTGGAGTGCAGTGGAGCAATCTCGGCTCACAGCAAACTCCGCGCCCCGGGTTCACGCCATTCTCCTGCCTCAGCTTCCCTAGTAGCTGGGACTACAGGCGCCTGCCACCATGCCTGGCTAATATTTTTGTATTTTTAGTAGAGACGGGGTTTCATCATGTTAGCCAGGATGGCCTCGATCTCCTGACCTCGTGATCTGCCTGCCTCGGCCTCCCAAAGTGCTGGGATTACAGGCGTGAGCCACCGCACCCAGCCTTGATTTTGTTTTGAGACAGGGTCTTGTTCTGTCATGCAGGCTGGCGTGCAGTGGCGATCATGGCTCATTGCAGCCTTGAACTTATAGGCGCAAGAGATCCTCCTGCCTTAGCCTCCTGAGTGTCTGGGTGTGTGACACCATGCTTGGCTATTTTTTTTTTTTTTGAGATGAGGGTCTTGCTAGTTGACTGGGCTGGCCTCAGGCAATCCTCCTGTCTTGGCCTCCCAAAGTGCTGGGATTACAGGTATGAGCCACAGCACCTGGCTGAGGTTTAAGGAAAGAAGCCATCTCTATAACATCAAAGTGCAAGGTATGGCAGCAAGTTTTCCAGAAGATCTAGCTAAGATTTTTGATGCAAGTGTCTCCACTGAACAACTGATTTTCAGTGTAGATAGAAGCAGTCTTCTATTGGAAGAAGATGCCATTCTTGGACTTTTATGGCTAGAGAGAAGTCAATGCCTGGCTTCAAAGCTTCGAAGGACAGGCTGCCTCTCTTGTTAGGGGCTAATGCAGCTGGTGACTTTAAGCTGAAGCTAATGCTCATGTACCATGCCAAAACTCCTAGGGCTTTTAGGAATTATGTTAACTCTATTCTGCCTATGCTCTGTAAATGCAACAACAAACCCAGGATGACCACATGTCTATTTACTGAATGTCTTTACATCATGTTTACAGTGTGGTTTACGGAATATTTTAAGCCTACTATTGAGACCTACTGTTCAGAAAAAAGGATTCCTTTCAAGATATTACTGGTCATTAACAAGGCACCTGGTCACCAAGGAACTCCGATGAAGATGTACAAAGAGATTAATGTTATTTTACGTGTCTGCTAACACAGAATGCATTCTACAGCCCACGGTTCAAGGAGTAATTTTGACTTTCAAGTCATTATTTAAGAAATACATTTTGTGGGCTGGGCACAGTGGCTCACGCCTGTAATCCCAGCACTTTGGGAGGCCGAGGCGGGTGGATCACAAGGTCAGGAGTTTGAGACCAGCCTGGCCAACATAGTGAAACCCTGTCTCAAGTAAAAAATACAAAAAATTAGCCAGATGTGGTAGTGGGCGCCCATAATCCCAGCTACTGGGGAGGCTGAGGCAGGAGAATCACTTGAACCCGGGAGGTGGAGGTTGCAGTGAGCCAAGATTGCGCCATTGCACTCCAGCCTGGGCAACAGAGTGACCAGACTCCATATCAAAAAAAAAAAAAAAAAAAAAAATACGTTTTGTGAGGCCATAGCTGCCATAGGTAGTGATTCCTCTGATGGATCTGGGCAAAGTAAATTGAAAATTTTCTGGAAAGGATTTAACATTCTAGGTGCCATTAAGAACATTCATGATTTGTGGGAAGAGGTTAAAATATCAATTCTAGCCTGGCCAACATGAAGAAACCCTGTCTCTACTAAAAATACAAAAATTAGCTGGGTGTGGTGGTGGGCACCTGTAATCCCAGCTACCCAGGAGGCTGAGGCATGAGAATTGCTTGAACCCAGGAGGCAGAGGTTGCAGTGAGCCAAGACTGCACCACTGCACTCTAGCCTGGGTGACAGAGCAAGACTCCGTCTAAAAAAAAAAAAAAAATCATTAAAAGGAGTTTGAAGAAGTTGAGTCAGGCCCCCATGGATGACTGAGAGACTCAAGACCCGAGTGGTGGAATGTGATAGAAAAATCAAGCGAACTAGAATTAGAAGGGCAGCCTAAAAATGTGACCAGTTGCTGCAACCTCATGATAAAACTTGGATGGATGAGATGAGGAGTGGTTTCTTTTTTTTTTTTGAGATGGAGTTTCACTCTTGTTGCCCAGGCTGGAGTGCATGGCACACTCTTGCCCTCCTGACCTCGTGTGATCCACCTGCTTCGGCCTCCCAAAGTGCTGGGATTACAGGCCTGAGCCACTACATGCCCAGTCTTGTTTTTGTTTTTGTTTTCAGACAGCGTCTTGTTCTGTTGTCCAGGCTGGAGTGCAGTGGTGATCATGGCTCATTGCAGCCTTGAACTAGGTGAAAGCGATGCTCCTGCCTTAGCCTCCTGCCTCCTGAGTATCTGAGTGTGTAATACCATGCCTCGTTGTTTTGTGTTTTTTTTTTTTTGAGATGACGGTCTTGTTGACCAGGCTGGTCTTGAACTCCTGGCCTCAAGCAGTCCTCCTGCCTTGGCCTGGCCTCAAGCAGTCCTCCTGCCTTGGCCTCCCAAAGTGCTCACCACAACCTCCGCCTCCCGGGTTCAAGTGATTCTTCTGCCTCAGCCTGCCAAGTAGCTGGGATTACAGGCATGTGCCACCACGCCTGGCTAATTTTTTGTATTTTTAGTAGAGACAGGGTTTCACTGTGTTAGCCAGGATGGTCTCCATCTCTCAGCCTCCCAAAGTGCTGGGATTACAGGTGTGAGCCACCGTGCCTGGTGAAAGTGGTTTCTTTAGTTGAAATCTACACCTGGTGAAGATGCTGTGAACATTGTTGAAATGACAGCAAAGGATTTAGAACATTACATAAACTTAGTTGACAAAGCGGTGGTAGGATTTGAGAGGATTGACTTCAATTTGAAAGATGTTCTACTGTGGGTAAAATGCTATTAAATAGCATTACATGCTATAGAGAAATCTTTGATGAAAGGAAGAGTCCATCAATGTGACACACATCACTATTGTCTTATTTTAAGAAACTGCCAGGCTGGGTGCAGTGGCTCACACCTCTAATCCCAGCACTTTGGGAGGCTGAGGCGGGCAGATGACCTGAGGTCAGGAGTTTGAGACCAGTCTGGCCAACATGGTGAAACCCCGTCACTACTAAAAATACAAATATTAACCAGGCACGGTGGTGTGCACCTGTAGTCCCAGCTACTCCAGAAGCTGAGGCAGGAGAATCGCTTGAACCCAGGAGGCGGAGGTTGCAGTGAGCCGAGATTGCGCCACTGTGCTCCAGCCTGGGCGACAGAGTGAGACTCCATCTTAAAAAAGGAAAAAAAAAAATTGAAAATGCCACAGCTGCCAGATGCAGTGGCTCACGCCTGTAATCCTAGCACTTTGGGTGGCTGAGGTGGGCGATCACTTGAGGTCAGTAGTTCAAGACCAGCCTGGCCAACATGGTGAAACCCTGACTCTACTAAAAATATAAAAGCCAGTTGTGGTGGCGGGCGCCTATAATTTCCGCTACTCGGGAGGCTGAGGCAGGAGAATCGCTTGAACCCAGGAGCTGAGATCGCACCACAGAGTGAGACTTTGTCTCAAAAAAAACAAAAATAAATTGCCACAGCCACTCCAACCTTCAGCAATCACTACCCTGATCAGTCAGCAGCTATTAACATGGAGGCAAGACCCTCTACTGGCAAAAATATTACAACTCACTGAAGAATCAGATAATTGTTAGCATTTTTTAGCAATAAAGTGTTTTTTTTATTTTTATTTTTGAGACCGTTTCATCTCATCGCCCATGGTGGAATGCAATGGCGTGATCTTGGCTCACTGCAACCTCCGCCTCCTAGGTTCAAGCGATTCTTCTGCCTCAGCCTCCTGAGTAGCTGGAATTACAGGCACCTGCCACCATACCCAACTAATTTTGTGTTTTTAGTAGAGACAGGGTTTTGCCATGTTGGCCAGGCTGGTCTCGAATTCCTGACCTCAGGTGATCCTCCCGCCTGGGCCTCCCAAAGTGCTGGGATTACAGGCGTGAGCCACTGCACCTGCCCAATAAGGTGGTTTTTTTTTTTTTTTTTTTGAGTCTGAGTGTTGCTCTGTTACCCAGACTGGAATGCAATGGCACGATCTCGGCTCGCTGCAACCTCCGTCTCCCAGGTTCAAGCAATTCTCCTGCCTCAGCCTCCCGAGTAGCTGGGATTACAGGCGCCCACCACCACCACTGGCTAATTTTTGTATTTTTAGTAGAGACGGAGGTTTCACCATATTGTCCAGGCTGGTCTCGAACTCCTGACCTCGTGACCCGCCCACCTTGGCCTCCCAAAGTGCTGAGATTACGGTCGTGAGCCACTGTGCCCGGCCAAAGTATTTTTAAATTAAGGTATGTACATTAGTTTTTTAGACAGTGCTATTGCACACTTAACTACAAGTGTAGGCATAACTTTTTTTTTTTTTTTTTTTTTTTTTTGAGACAGAGTGTTGCTCTGTTACCCAGGCTGGAGTGCAGTGGCGTGATCTTGGCTCACTACAAGCTCCGCCTCCCGGGTTCATGCCATTCTCCTCCCTCAGCCTCCCAAGTAGCTGGGACTACAGGCGCCCGCCACCACGCCCGGCAATTTTTTGTATTTTTGGTAGAGATGGGGTTTCACCATGTTAGCCAGGATGGTCTCGATCTCCTGACCTCGTGATCCACCCGCCTCGGCCTCCCAAAGTGCTGGGATTACAGGCGTGAGTCACCTTGCCCAGCTGACATAACTTTTATATGAACTCGGACATCAAAAAATTCATGTGACTGGCTTTATTTATGTGCTCTGCAGCTGAACTCTCAGTATCTCTGAGGTCTGCCTGTACTAGTCCCAGTTCCACCACTTGTTAGCTGGGAACCTTGAACCCTCCATCTATAAAATGAAGTTGATAACCACTTGCTGAGGTAGTTATATTAAAGTAGGTAGTTCATGAAAAGTGCTTAGCACTAATGCGTAGCAGAGTACCCTCTCTATAGATGTTATTTTGATTATAGTCTATACATTTTTGATTGTGTGGTACTCTCAACATTTTGTTAAAACATAACATTGATAAGAAAAAATCGATTCTGGATGGGTCCACTGTCTGTCTGTAGTTGGCACGTTCCTCATGCCTGTGTGGGTTTTCGCCGGATGCTCTGATTTCCTCCCATGTCCCCACGATAAGCACATTAGCTTCATTGACATGTCTAAATGATCCTAGTGTGAGTGAGTGTGTGTGTGAGTGTGCAATGCCATGAATGGCATCCTGTCCAGGGTGGCTTCCCCCCTTGTGCCCTGAGCTGCCAGGATAGACTCTAGCCATCCTTGACCCTGAAATGGAATAAGTGGGTAAATAATTACCTTACTTATTCTTATGAATCTTCTGTACATGTATGTATAGTTCACATTTATTTCAGTGTTTAATATTAAAAGGATTTGGATCTTTATTTAGAAGTTTGATGATGTTTTGTGACCAGAAATATGTTATAGGAACTTAACTCTTGTTTATATCAATTAGCTTATGATAAAATTGGTCTCTTTATACATCACTTTGCTTAAAGTTGCAGTTTCCAAGAACCTATCAATGACGTTAAGTGAGGACTTACTGTACTTAGTTCTAGATGAGGCTGGATGATATTCAGGTTCAGTTTCACTCTTGTCACCCAGGCTGGAGTGTAATGGCGTGATCTCGGCTCACTGCAACGTTCACCTCCTGGGTTCAAGCGATTCTCCTGCCTCAGCCTCCCAAGTAGCTGGGATTACAGGCACCTGCCACCATGCCCGGCTAATTTTTGTATTTTTAGTAGAGACAGGGTTTCACCATGTTGGCCAGGCTGGTCTTGAACTCCTGACCTCAGGTGATCCACCTGCCTCGGCCTCCTGAAGTCCTGGGATTACAGGTGTGAGCCACTGCGCCCAGCCAGGTTCAGTTTTTAGCAAGATTTCATCATGGATGGTAGCACTTCATCAGTGCTTTGTTGGGTTTATTTTGGTCTCTTTTTTGTTTGTTGGAGGTCTTTTCTAAATGTTTTGTGATTCTCGATTGTCCGTTTATACTTAAGTGTAACTGAGAGATTATGGCTGAGCGCGGTGGGTCCTGCCTATAATACCAGCACTTTGGGAGGCTGAGGCGGGCAGATCACTTGAGGTCAGGAATTCAAGACCAGTCTGGCTTAGCCAGGTGTGATGGTACTCAGGAGGCTGAGACAGAAGAATCGCTTGAACCCAGGAGGCAGAGTTTGCAGTGAGCCGAGATTGAGCCACTGCACTCCAGCCTGGGCAACAAAGTGAGACTCTGTCTCAAAAAAAAAAAAAAAAAGGTGTAACTGAGAAATTAATTGGAAGCTCCTAGTGTCTGAGCAGGACTTGTGAGTTCATGGGCTTCACTTTAGGGTAATCTAGGGACAAGTCTGCTTTTTCATTGATGGAGAGTAAGGCACAGGTCTCAGAATCTGGAGATATGTTAGTTTTTAGTGTTTTCTGAGAAGACTTTTCCAGTCTCCTGCCTGAGAGGTACCATCTAACTACCAGAATTTTGGAAGCAGGACAGCAGAAGTGGCGTGAATACCCTGTCTGACAGGGTTGGAATTCTGTGTGGCCCGCTTACCTTTGGTGTCCACTCTGAAGTTTTTCACTTCCTCAAACCTGTTAGACCACTTCATTTTCCTTTCTTGTAAAACTCTGTGGAAATCCCTCCTGTCCTATAATCTCCTCTCTCATCTCTTTAACCGTATGGTTTGTTCCTTTGTATTCTTTACTGTCACCTTAGAAGGTCAATCTACATGTTTAACTGGGAGTCAACACCTAATAATTTTTGTTTTTCTTGGACTGTTTTTTTTTTTTTTTTTCAGATGGAGTTTTGCTCTTGTTGCCCAGGCTGGAGTACAGTGGTGTGATCTTGGCCCACTGCAACCTCCGCCTCCTAGGTACAAGCGATTCTCTTGTTTCAGCCTCCCAAGTAGCTCGGATTACAGGCATTCGCCACCATGCCATTTTTTTTTTTTTAAGTAGAGACAGGGTTTCACCATGTTAGTCAGTCTGGTGGCGAACTCCTGACCTCAGGTGATCCACCTGCTTCGGCCTCCCAAAGTTCTAGGATTACAGGCGTGTGCCACCGTCCTCGGCCATGTTTTGTATTTGATTATCATTATATTCCAACTTATAAGCAAGTTTATATTCACACATGTCGTTACTGAAAGCAAACCTGTGTCCTAGTTTTTCCAGTATATGTGTATTTTATCTGTGAGGTTACAGACGTTGTTTTAGAGGCTGGAGATAGAGTGGAGAGAAGATCAGATGTGATTCCTGTTTCCATGGAATTTATATTTTAGTGCGGAAGGCAGACATGTACAAATAGGTAGAATGCTGGTGTAGAGTATATAACAAAAGGGAGTCCTTGACCACGAAGGACATTTCACAGGATCATTATGACAGAAACCCAAGGCAGTGACACATTGATTATAGCAGTATTTCACCAAAAATCACTATTTGAATACTCCATTTGATTTATTTGTAGAAATAATCACTTATGATGACCTCTGTTACTTGGCGTGTAGTATCAGAAAAACTAGGGCATCGGTTTGATGTAAGTAAGGATTATTCGTTTTGTATGGATAAACTGGCTAATTCCTTGTCTGACTGTCATTGAAATATGTGACCTTGATTATAAGGGTGACTTCATTCTTTTAGAATGAAACATCTTGTAAATGCATCACAATTACTCAACACAGGACATGTTCACCCTGTTAGCTTGCCTCTACCATCTACTTAAATCTTACTCTTCTATCTTACTACTTGTATTAGCTTCCTAGGGCTGCTGTAACAAAGTACCGCAAACCGGTTGGCTTAAAACTAATAGAAGTTTATTCTTTCACAGTTTTAGAGGCTAGAAGTCTGAAATCAAGGTGTCATCCTCTCCCTGAAGGCTCAGGGGAGGATCTGTTCCATGCCTTTCTCTTAGCTTCTGATGTTGCCAGCAATCTTTGGCAATTCTTGTAGATACATCACTCTAATCTCTGCCTCTGTCATCACATTGCATTCTCCTCTTTATGTGTATCTGTCCCTGTATCTCTTCTCTTTTAAGAAAGACACAAATCGTGTTGGATTAAGGGCGCACCCTACTCCCATGTGACCTCATCTTAACTTACATCTTAATTCTGCAAAGACCCTGTTTTCACATAAGGTCACATTCGCAGGTAGCAGGGGTAAGGATTTCAGCAAATCTTTTTTGGGGAACACAATTCAACCCACAACACTACTATTCCTGGCACTAAAAAATGATAATAATAATAAAACTATGTCATTATTCAGTTCCTAATGAATATCTTTGATAGACATTATCACCAATTGAAAATGAAAAATGGGCTCAGGCACAGTGGCTCACGCCTATAATCCCAGCACTTTGGGAGGCCGAGGCGGGCAGATCATTTAAGGTCAGGAGTTTAAGACTGGCCTCGCCAACATGAGGAAACCCCATCTCTACTAAAAATACAAAAAGTAGCCAGTTGTGGTTGTGTATTCCTGTAATCCTAGCTACATGGGAAGCTGAAGCGGGAGAATCGGTTGAACCCGGGAAATGGAGGTTGCAGTGAGCCTAGATTGCACCACTGCATTCCAGCCTGGGCAACAGAGCGAGACTGTCTCGAAAAAAAAAAAAAAGAAAAAAGAAAAAGAAAAAATGAAAACTAGGCGAGGTGCAGTGGTGCCTGTCTGTAGTCCCAGCTACTTGGGAGGCCGAGACAGGAGAATTGCTTGAGGCCAGGAGTTTGAGATTACAGTCAGCTATGATCACACCACTGCACTCCAGCCTGAGTGACAGAGTGAGACCCTATCTCTACAAACAAAAAAAGGCACTTTGGGAGGCTAAGGTGGATAGGTCAGTTGAGCTCAGGAGTTTGAGACCAGCCTGGGCAATATAGCAAGACCCTGTCTCTACAAATAATAAAAAATAAGCTGAGCATGGTGGCACATACCTGTGGTCCCAGCTACCTGGGAGGCTATGGTGGGAGGACTGCTTGAGCATGGGAGGTTGAGGCTGCAGTGAGCCGTGATGGTGCCACAGTACTTCAGCCTGGATAATAGCATGAGACCCTGGATGACAGCATGAGAAAGAAAAAAGGCCAGGCATGGTGGCTCATGCCTGTAATCCTAACACTTTGGGAGGCTGAGGTAGGAGGATCACCTGAGCCTGAGGAGGTCGAGGCTGCAATGAGCTGTGATTGCACTGCTGCATTCCAGCCTGGGTGACAGAGGGAAATCCTGTCTTTTTTTTTTTTTTTTCTCTGAGACAGAGTCTTGCTCTGTCACCCAGGCTGCAGTGCAGTGGTGCGATCTTGGTTCACTGCAACCTCTGCCTCACGGGTTCAAGTGATTCTCCTGCCTCAGCCTCCTGAGTAGCTGGGATTGCAGGTGCCCACCACCATGCCTGGCTCATTTTTGTATTTTTAGTAGAGATGGAGTTTCCCCATGTTGGGCAGGCTGGTCTTGAACTTCTGACTTCAGGTGATCTGCCCGCCTCAGCCTCCCAAAAGGCTGGGATTACAGGCGCGAGCCACTGTGCCTGGCCAGAAATTCTGTCTTTAAAAAAAGAAAAGAAAGAAAATGAAAACTATACACAGTAACACTGATAACCGTAAAAATTAATCTGAGGGAAAATAAGAAATCTTGGCCTCTACTGGTGTTTTTGTGAAGGGAAGTTGAAGGTGCTGAAGCATCTAGACATGAAGAAAGAACCGGGCACAACTTCTGAGTGTGGCTCACTCCCCTCTCAGTTTCCTTCATTAGAAAATAACATTTTGCAGATGACATGATTCTGTATCTAGAAAACCCCATCGCCTCAGCCCAAAAGCTTCTGAAGCTGATAACCAACCTGAGCAAAGCCTCAGAATACAGATCAATGTGCAAAAATTGCAAACATTCCTGTACACCAACAACAGGCAAGGAGAGAACCAAATCGTGAATGAATTGCTATTCACAGTTGCCACAAAAATAATAAAATACTTAGGAATACAGCTAACAAGGGAAGTGAAAGACCTCTTCAAGTAGAGCTACAAACCACTGCTCAAAGAAATCAGAGGTGACACAAACAAATGGAAAAACATTCCATGCTCATGGATAGGAAAAATCAGTATCATGAAAATGGCCATACCGCCCAAAGCAATTTACAGATTCAATGCTGTTACCATTAACTACCATTGACATTCTTCGCAGAATTAGCAAAAACTACTTTAAAATTCATATGGAACAAAAAAGCATGAATAGCCAGGACAATCCTAAGCAAAAGGAACAAAGCTGCAGGCATCACGCTACCCAACTTCAAACTATACTACGAGGTTACAGTAACAAAAACAGAATGGTACTGGCGCAAAAACAGAAACATAGACTAATGGAACAGAATAGAGAACCCAGAAATAAGACTGCACACCTACAACCATCTGATCTTTGACAAATCTGACCAAAACCAGCAATGGGGAAAGGAGTCCCTATTTAATAACAGGTGCTGGGAGAACTGGCTAGCCATATTCAAATATTGAAACTGGACTCCTTCTTTACACCATGTATAAAAACCAACTCAAGATGGGTTAAAGACTTAAATTTAAAACCCAAAACTATAAAAACTCTGGAAGAAAATCTAGGCAATACCATTCAAGACATAGGCACAGGCAAAGATTTCATGATGAAGATGCCAGCAGCAATCGCAACAGAATCAAAAATTGACAAATTTAGTTTAATTTCTAATTAAACTAAAGCACTTCTGCACAGCAAAAGAAACTATCATCAGAGTAAACAGCCAACCTACAGAATGGGAGAAAATTTTTGCACTCTATCCATCTGACAAAGGTCTAACATCTAGCATTTACAACATTATGAGATAAAAACAGCCCCATTAAGAAATGGGCACAGGACATGAACAGACACTTTTCAAAAGAAGACATATATATGGTGAACAAACATGAAAAAAAGCTCAGTATCACTGATCATTAGAGAAATGCAAATCAAAGCCACAATGAGGCTAGGTGTGGTGGCTCACCACTGTAATTTTAGCATGGGAGGCCAAAGTGGGCAGATCACTTGAGGTCAGGAGTTTGAGACCAGCCTGGCCAACATGGTGGAATCCTGTCTCTACTGAAAAATAAAAAATTAGTCAGGTGTGGTGGCAGGTACCTGTAATCCCAGCTACTTGAGAGGTTGAGGCAGGAGAATTGCTTGAGCCCAGGAGGTGGAGGTTGCAGTGAGCTGAGATCATGCCACTGCACTCCAGCCTGGGTGAAAGAGCAACACTTCATCTCAAAAGATAAAAAAAAATGTAATTTAAATATAATATTTTAAGTCAGAGACCTAGCCCACGTTCATCTAGTGTTGAATTAAGGAGGGTAGGAGACTAGGAGCTGGCATGTAGCCGTTCAGAAATGTGGCTCCTGAGAGGCTGCAAATCATTTTCTCTTTTTTATTCCCCTTTTTCTTGTAGTTAGAAGGGGAAGATAAAAGACTTTGATTCATGAAGAATCTGCTCACTGAGAAGTGTATATCAAGCCACAATTTCCATCAAAAAGTGATTAAGCAGAGAATGGAGAAGAAGGTTGATTCCAGGTGAGTGATGGGACTTGAGAAAAAAATATAACTGGAATGATGGTTCATATAAAACTGTAAACATTTTGTGTATGAAAAAAATTATAAATTATGAGTGAGGTAGTAACTGTGGGTAAGTTTTTTTTGTCATTGATATTTCGAGTTTTTTATCTATAAGATAATATACATTTCGTACATTATGTTACAGTCAAAAAACATTCTGAGTAGTGCATGGAAATATCAATCATTAAAATTTGACTCTGAGCAGAAGTGCGTATTATTTTCCTGAGCTTTGAAGTTATATCATCCAGGTTGGCCGGCTCTCGTGTCTTCTACTTTTGATCATGGTTGCTTTCAGACTTTTACCTTCAGTTGACTGTATCTCTCCAATGAAGCTCTCGGCACCTTATAATGTGGCAGACTCTGTGTAACTCTCCCTTTCTGGGTTTTGGTAATTGTTCCCTCCCCTCATCTCTTTGGGCCTAGAGGTAGTACCACCTTAGCTTCTACTAGCTTCAGGTTCCTGCACTGTTTCTTGTAGTTCCTCTATACCCACAAGTTTGTAAATATACCATCTTCAAATTATCCTATTTTAGTATTTCATCTATTTTCTTGTGACCTTTCATAGGTTTTATCATGAATGTTAATGGATTTTGTCACATGGTTTTTGTACATTTATTGAGATAATCGTGTGGTTTTTGCTCTTTTTTCTATTAATAGGTATATTACATAAATTGATTTTCGAATGTTAAATCAGCCTTGCATTCCTGGGATAAATCCCACTTAGTCATGGTGTTTATATGGCATATAGTTGTGTTAGTCAGGATCCTCTAAAGGAACAGAACTAATAGGATATATGTATATGTGAAAGGGAGTTTGTTAAGGAGAATTGACTCACACAATCACAAGGTGAGGTCCCGTGATAGGCAGTCTGCAAGTTGAGGAGCAAGGAAGCCAGTAGTGGCTCAGTCCAAGTCCCAGTACCTCAAAAGTAAGGAAGCCAACAGTGCAGCCTTCAATCTGTGGCCAAAGGCTTGCGAGCCCCTGGTAAACCATTGGTGTAAGTCCAAGAATCCAACAGCCAAAGAACATGGAGTCTGATGTTCGAGGGCAGGAAACATCCAGCATGGGAGAAAGATGCAAGCCAGAAGACTTAGCAAGTCAGCTTCTCCTACCTTCTGCCTGCTTTTCCTAGCTGTGCTGGCAGCCATTGGATGGTGCCCACCCACATTGTGGGTGGGCCTTCCTCTCCTAGTCCACTGACTCAAATGTTAATCTCTTCTGGCAACACCCAGATACACCCAGAAACAATACTTTGCATCCTTCAATTCAGTCAAGTTGACGCTTAATATTAACCATCGCAATGGTTTTTTATACATTGTTGGATTTGGTTTGCTACTATTTTTTGAGGATTTTTATGTCTATTGGTCTTTTTTTTTTTCTTTTTAGCAATATCTTTGTCACGAGGTCTATTGGTCTTTTTTTTTTCTTTTTGGTAATATCTTTGTCTTTGGTATGATGGTGATATTGGTCTCAATGAATTTGGAAGTGTTCCTCTATTTTCTGGGAGAGTTTATAGAGCATTGTTATGATATTTATTTATTTATTTATTTATTTATTTATTTTTGAGATGGAGTCTCGCTCTGTTGCCCAGGCTGGAGTGCAGTGGTATAGTCTCGGCTCACTGCAGTCTCTGCCTGCCCAGTTCAAGCGATTCTCCATCATGTTGGCCGGGCTGGTCTCAAATTCCTGAGGTGATCTTCCCACCTCCACCTCCCAAAGTGCTGGGATTACAGGTGTTGAGCCATAGTGCTCGGCCTATTATTTCTTTTTAAATCTTTGGTAAAATTAATCACTGAAACTATCTGTGCTTTTTTATTGTAGGAAAAATTATTTATTTTAGAGACAGGGTCTTGCTCTGTTGCCTGGACTGGAGTACAGTGGCACGATCACAGCTCAGTGCAGTTTCTAACTCCTGAGCTCAAGCAGTCTTGCTGCCTCAGCCTCCCAAAGTGCTGGGATTACAGGTGTGAGCTACCAAGCCTGGCCTCTGTAGGAAAATTTTTAATTACTCATTTAATTGTTTTTACTTGTTAGAGATCTATTAGGTTTCTATTTATTGTTTTTGTTTGTTTTTTGAGATGGAGTCTTACTCTTGTCACCCAGGCTGGAGTATGGTGGTGAGATCTTGGCTCACTGCAACCTCTGCCTCCCTGGTTCAAGCAATTCTCCTGCCTCAGCCTCCCGAGTAGCTGAGATTACAGACGCATGCCACCACGCCTGGCTAATTTTTGTATTTTTAGTAGAGATGGGGTTTTACCATGTTGGCCTGGCTTGTCTTAAACTCGTGACCTGAAATGACCCACCTGCCTTGGCCTCCCAAAGTACTGGGATTACAGGCATGAGCCACTGAGCCCAGCTGTGTTTCTTCCTGAGTTAATTTTGGTAATTTCAGTTTTTCTAGAAATTTTTCCATTTCATTTATGTTGTCTAATTTGTTGGCATAAAGTTAATTTTATGCCCTTATAATTATTTTAATTTATGAAGGGTCAGTGATAATGTCTTCTCTTTCATACCTAATTTTGGTGATCTGTGTGTTCTCTCTTTTCTTATTGGTTGATCTAGGTAAAGACTTGTCAGTTTTGCTGAGGGACACTTACTGTTATGCTCTTTTTTTTCTTAAACTAATTTGAATTGGGTTCCTGTAGCTTGCAACTTAGGGTGCTACGAATATACAGAAGTTTCTTATAAAATCCACTGGGTCTTGGGCAAAGTGGGAGTGAGAACTGTTTGAGGACCTATTCAGCAGGTATTATGGACCCTTCTTCCCGAGCAGAGCCATCTTTGTGCTTCAAAATTTCATCGTGGGAGAATGAATTTGGGTGATCCAGCAAGGGTCAGTTTTTTCCCCCAGTGTAATCAACTAGGACTTGGAGGAAGGTCATTGAGTTCAAGCATAGCTGCTGAGATCCTGCCCCTGTTGATAGACGTTCTCATAGGAGGAGTCCTCGTAAGCTGAACCAGCACCCTGACAGTGTTTACTACATGGTCCGCAGAGTACTCTTTAGGCCTGCTTTATTTCATCTTCTCAAGCAAATTAACGATGGCCTTAATATGAAGCTCTGTGGCCTCTAACTCTGGCATAGTTTCTTTCTTTTTTTTTTTTTTTGAGATGGAGTTTTGCTCTGTCGCTCAGGTTGGAGTGCAGTGGCGCGATCGTGGCTCACTGCAACCTCTGCCTCCCAGTTCAAGCAATTCTCCTGCCTCAGCCTGGTTTCATCAAATATCCTGCTGCTTTAGGTTGGGGAGGCTAAGAAGGGAATGTATTTCCTTTAAGTTTTTTTTGTTTGTTTGTTTGAGACAGAGTCTTGCTCTGTTGCCCAGGCTGGAGTGCAATGGCGTGATCTTGGCTCACTGAAGCCTCTGCCTCCCGGGTTCAGTGATTCTCCTGCCTTAATCTCCCGAGTAACTGGGATTACAGGTACATGCCACCACGCCCAGGTAATTTTTTTATATTAGTAGAGAAGGAGCTTCGCCATGTTGGTCTGGCTGGTCTTGAACTCCTGGCCTCAAGTGATCTGCCTGTCTTGGCCTCCCAAAGTGCTGGGATTACAGGTGTGAGCCACCGTGCCCCAGCCTTAGGTGTTAAATATGCAGATTCAGAAAGGTATGGGAAAATGTATCATTTAAGATATCATTTTGAAACAAACAATGTAACCATAACCCAGGTAAAGAAATAGATTATTGGCCGGCGCAGTGGCTCACGCCTGTAATCCCAGCACTGTAGTGCCCGCACTTTGGGAGGCCGAGGTGGGCAGATCATCTGAGGCCAGGAGTCTGAGACCAGTCTGACCAATATGGTAAAACCCCGTCTCTACTAAAAATACAAAATTAGCCGGGTGTGGTGGCACATGTCTGTAATCCCAGCTATTGGGGAGGCTGAGGCAGGAGAATTGCTTGAACCCGGGAGGCAGAGGTTGTGGTAAGCTAAGATTGTGCCATTGCACTCCAGCCAGGGCAATAAGAGCAAAACTCCATCTCAAAAAAAAAAAAAATTACATTGTAAGAATATTTCAGTTCATCTATTTTGCTGATGGGCATTTGGACTGTTTTCAGTTTTTAAATTCCTTTTTTTATATATTGACAAGTTATAGTTGTATGTATTTATAGGATACAAAGTGATGTTATTATTTATTTATTATTTTTTGTTTTTTTGAGACGGAGTCTCGCCCTGTCGCCCAGGCTGGAGTTGCAATGGCACAATCTTGGCTCACTGCAACCTCCACCTCAGGGATTCAAACAATTCTTCTGCCTCAGCCTCCCAAGTAGCTGGGATTACAGGCGCCCACCACCATGCCCAGCTAATATTTGTATTTTTGTTTTTTTGAGACGGAGTCTAGCTCTGTCGCCCAGGCTGGAGTGTAGTGGCACAATCTTGGCTCAGTGCAAACTCTGCCTCCCAGGTTCATGCCATTCTTCTGCCTCAGCCTCCCAAGTACCTGGGACTACAGGTGCCCACCACCACGCCCGGCTAATTTTTTGTATTTTTAGTAGAGACGGGGTTTCACCATGTTAGCCAGGATGGTCTTGATCTTCTGAGCTTGTGATCCGCCTGCCTTGGCCTCCCAAAGTGCTGGGATTACAGGCATGAGCCACGGCGCCCAGCCAGTTTTTGTATTTTTAATACAGATAGGGTTTCACCATGTTGGCCAGGCTGGTCTCAAGCTCCTGACTGGGATTACAGGCATCAGCCACCATGCCCGGCTGATGTTATGATTTTTTAATAAATGTAAAATGATGAAATCAAGCTATTTAACTTATCTGTCACCTCAAGTATTTGACTTTTTTTTTCTTTTGAGACAGGGTCTCGCTTTGTTGCCCAGGCTGGAGTGCAGTGGTGTGATCATGGCTCACTGCAGCCTCAGCCTCCTGGGATCAAGCAATTTTCATGCCTCAGACCCCCAAATAGCTGGGACTTCAGTAATGCACCACCATGTCTGGTGAATTTTTGTATTTTTTGTAGAAATGGGGTTTCACCACGTTGCCTAGGCTGGTCTTGAACTCCTGGGCTCAAGCAATCTGCCCACCTCCCAAAGTGCTCGGACTACAGGTGTTAGATGCTGCACCCAGCCTTGACATTTTTTGTGATGAGAAGATTTGAGATTTACTCTCTTAGGGATACTGAAATATATAGTACTCGGGCATGGTGACTCATGCTGGCAATCCCAGCACTTTGGTTTTTTGTTTTGTTTCGTTTTGTTTTGTTTTATTTTAGACAGAGTCTTGCTCTGTCGCCCAGGCTGGAGTGCAGTGGCATGATCTCAGCTCACTGCAACTTCCGCCTCCTGGGTTCAAGCGATTCTCCTGCCTCAGCCTCCTGGGTAGCTGGGATTACAGGTGCACACCACCACGCGTGGCTAATTTTTTTTGAATTTTTAGTAGAGACAGGGTTTCACCATGTTGGTCAGGCTGGTCTCAAACTCCTGACCTCGTGATCCACCCGCCTTGACTTCCCAGAGTGCTGGGGTTACAGGCATGAGCCACTGGGCCCGGCCAATCCCAGCACTTTCAGAGGCTGAGGCGGGTGGATTACCTGAGGTCAGGAGTTGGAGACCAGCCTGGCTGACATGGCAAGACCCTGTCTCTGCTAAAAATACAAAAATTAGTCTGGCATGGTGGCACGCTACTGTAATCCCAGCTACTCGGGAAGCTGAGGCAGGAGAATCACTTGAATCTGGGATTTGGAGGTTGCAGTGAGCCGAGATTGGAGATTGCGCCACTGCACTCCAGCCTGGATGACAGAGTGAAACTCTATCTCAAAAAAAAAAAAAAAAAAATTGTAGTACTGAATTGTTAACTATAGTCGCCATGCTGTTCAATAGGTATTAAAAATCAACTGGCTGGGCGCGGTGGCTCACGCCTGTAATCCCAGCACTTTGGGAGGCCAACGCGGTCGGATCATGAGGTCAGGAGATCGAGACTATCCTGGCTAACATGGTGAAACCCCGTCTCTACTAAAAATACAAAAAAAAATGAGCTGGGCGTGGTGGCAGGCGCCTGTAGTCCCAGCTACTTGGGAGGCTGAGGCAGGAGAATGGCGTGGACCTGGGAGGCGGAGCTTGCAGTGAGCCAAGATTGCTCCACTACACTCCAGCCTGGGCGACAGAGTGAGACTGTCTCAAAAAAAAAAAAAAAAAAAAAAAAAAAATCAACTGTAGTTCTCCTATTTAACTGAGGCTTTGTGGCTTTGTGTCCTTTGATTACCATCTTCCCAATTCTTCCTACTCCTAGCCTTTGGTAACCACCATTCTCCTCTCTGTTTCTATGCATTCAATTGTTTTAGATTCCACATATAAGTGAGAACAGGTCATATTTGTCTTTGTGTGTTTGGAGTATTTCACTTAATATAATGTTCTCCATTTCCGAAATTCATGTTGTCGAAAATGACAGAATTTCTTCCTTTTTTTTTTTTTTGAGACGGAGTCTCACTCTGTCGCCAGGCTGGAGTGCAGTGGTGCAGTCTCAGCTCACTGCAACCTCTACCTCCCGGATTCAAGCGATTCTCCTGCCTCAGCCTCTTGAGTAGTTGGGACTACAGGCGTGTGCCACCACGCCCAGCTAATTTTTGTATTTTTGGTAGAGACAGGGTTTCACCATGTTGGCCAGGATGGTCTCAATCTCTTGACCTCATGATTGCCCGCCTCAGCCTCTCAAAGTGCTGGGATTACAGGTGTGAGCCACTGCGCCCGGCTAACCATCTGTATTTCTAGTAAGTTCCCAAGTGATGGTTATGCTGTTGGCTTTGGTATCACACTTTGATAATCAACCACTGTTCTACGGTATCCACCTCAGAATAGATTGTGGACCAAAGATTATGGGAATCTTCAATTTTGCTAGATAATGATTTTCTGAATTGTTTGTACCAGTTTATACTCTTGCTGGCAGTGTATGAACATGTTCATTGACTTACCAACACTATACTAATCTGGTAGGTATGTCTCATTGTTCGTGTGTGTGTGTGTGTGTGTGTGTGTGTGTGTGTGTGTTTCTTTTTTCTTTTTTTCTTTTTTTTTTTTTTTGGACAGGATCTCATTCTTTTACCCAGGCTGGAGTACAGTGGCATGATCATGGCTCACTGCACCCTCGACCTGCAGCTCATGCAATCCTCCCTCCGCAGCCTCCCAAGTAGCTGGGACTACAGATATGCACCACTGTGTCTGGCTAATTGTGTGTGTGTGTGTGTGTGTGTGTGTGTGTGTGTGTGTGGAGACAGGGTCTTGCTTGGTTGCCCACGCTGGTCCTGAACTCCAGAGCTCAAGTGATTCTCCTGCCTCACTCTCCCAAAGTACTGGGATTATAGGCGTGAGCCATGTGCCAGCCTCATTGTGATTCCTATTTTCATTTCCTGAATTCCTGTTGTGGCTTAGTACCTTTTTTTTTTTTTTTTTTTTTTTTTTTTGAGATGGCGTCTCCCTCTGTTGCCCAGGCTGGAGTGCAGTGGCATGATCTCGGCTCACTGCAACCTGCATCCCCTGGGTTCAAGCAATTCTCCTGCCTCAGCCTCCCAAGTAGCTGGAACTACAGTCACGCACCACCACGTCTGGCTAATTTTTGTATTACTAGTAGAGACGGAGTTTCACTATGTTGGCCAGGCTGGTCTTGAACTCGTGATCTGCCCATCTCGGCCTCCCAAAGTGCTGGGGCTTAGTACCTTTTTATGTGTTTATTGGGTATCTGGATTTTCTCTTTTTGAAGTACATATTCAAGTCTTATTCCTGTTTTTCTAATGAGTTGTATATTGAGTATTTGTACTAATTAATATATAGGAGGTTTTCTATTTTTGAATATGAATCTTTTGTATGTTTTATGTGTGATAAATATCTTCTCCCTCTGCTCTCTTCATCATTTGATGAATGAAGGTGTTTTAAATTTTAAGCCGGGTGCCGTGGCTTACGCCTGGAATTCTAGCACTTTGAGAGGCCAAGGAGGGTGGATCACTTGACGTCAGGAGTTAGAGACAAGCCTGACCAACATGGCAAAACCCTGTCTCTGCTAATAATATAAAAATTAGCTGGGTGTGGTGGTGTGTGCCTGTAGTCCCAGCTACTTGGGAGGCTGAGGCAGGAGAATTGCTTGAACCTGTGAGGTGGGGGTTACAGTGAGCCGAGATGGCACCCCTGCACTCCAGCCTGGGCAACAGAGTGAAACTCTCAAAAAAGAAACAAAGAAAAGAAAAGGAAAGCCAGGCACAGTGGCTCAACCCTTGTAATCCCAGCACTTTGGGAGGCCGACGCAGGCAGATCATTTGAGGTCAGGAGTTCAAGACCAGCCTGGCCAACATGGCAAAACCCCATCTCTACTAAAAATTAAAAAATCAGGCCGGGAGTAGTGGCTCATGCCTGTAATCCCAGCACTTTGGGAGGCCGAGGTGGGCGGATCACCTGAGATCGGGAGTTCGAGACCAGCCTGACCAACATGGAGAAACCCCGTCTCTACTAAAAATATAAAATTTGCCGGGCATGGTGGCGCATGCCTGTAATCCCAGCTACTCAGGAGGCTGAGGTGAGAGAATCGCTTGAACCTGTGAGGTGGAGGTTGCGATGAGCCAAGATTGCGCCATTGCACTCCAGCCTGGGCAACAAGAGCAAAACTCAGTCTCAAATAAACAAACAAATAAATAAAAATAAAATCAGCCAGATGTGGTGTCGCATGCCTATAATCCCAGCTACTTGGGAGGCTGAAGCAGGAGAATCACTTGAACCCAGGAGGCAGAGGTTGCATTGAGCCGGGATGGTGCCACTATACTCCAGCCTGGGTGACAGAGTGAGACTCTGTCTCAAAAAAAAAAAAGAAAAAAAAAATTAACTTAGTAAAATTTGTGTCTTTTCCTTTATAATTAATATGTGTTCTCTCAGGTTTAAGGAATCTATTTCTTCCCTGATGTCATGAAGATATTCTGGTTTTTGTTTTTTGGAGACAGGGTCTCCCACTGTCACACAGGCTGGATTGCAGTGGCACGATCAGGGTCACTGCAGCCTCAACCTCCCAGGCTTAAGCAGTCCTTCCATCTCAGCCTCCCAAATAGATGGCACTACAGGTGTGTGCCACCACACCCAGCGAATTTTTGTATTTTTTGTAGAGATGGGCTTTCATCGCATTTCCCAAGCTGGTGTCAAACTGCTGGGCTCAAGCAATTCGCTTGCCTCAGCTTCCCAAAGTGCTGGGATTACAGGTGCGGGCCACCATGCCTGGCTTAAGATATTCTGTATTATCTTTAAGAACTCATTATGCTGTTTACATTTTATTATCCAGACCTCCTGAAATTGGCTTTTGTTGATCATGTGAGTTAGGGATCTTGTTTCTTTTTTTTTCACATGGGTATGTAATTGTCCTAGCACAGTTTATTGAAAAACCTGCTCTATAGTGCCATTTTTATCATTACTCAAGTGTCCATTAAGGCCAAGTCTGTTTCTTGGCTATGTACCTCGTTCCTTTGGTCAATTTGTTTCTGCTACAAAATCGTGATGTCTTAATATGTAGCCTTGCAATAAGCCTGATATCTGAGTAAGACTGCTTATCTAGTACTTTTAAGAATGTCTAAGCTACTCTTGGTCTTTTGTAATTCTATGAAAGCTTCAGAATCAACTTGCAAAGTCCTCTCCCTCCCCAAAATAGAATCTATTGTTGTTGGTTTTTTTTTTTAAGACAGTCTTCCTCTGTCGCCCAGCAGGAGTGGCACAATCTTGGCGCACTGCAACCTCTGCCTCCCAGGTTCAAGCCATTCTCCTGCCTCAGCCCCCAGAGTAGCTGGGATTACAGGCACCCACCAACACGCCTGGCTGTTTTTTGTATTTTTAGTAGAGATGGCATTTCACCATGTTGGCCAGGCTGGTCTTGAGTTCCTGTCCTCAGTCAGGGTGATCCGCCCTCCTTGGCCTTCCAAAGTACCGGGTTTACAAGTGTAAGCCACTGTGCCCAGCCCTCTATTGGGGTTTTAATTGAGATTACTTTGAATCTATAGATCAGAGTGGGAAAAATTAACATCTGTATTGTACTGAGTTCTCCATTTTGCCTATAAAATTATTAGATTTACTCCTATGTTTGATATTTGTGATGCCATTTGAAAATAGTATATAAGTATATATAATTTTTTCCTTATTGCTAGTTTATAGAAATATAGAGTTGACCCTCATTTATTTGGTTTTCTCTCTTCCTGATCAGTTTTACTGGCTGTCAACTGTATTAGTCTTTTTAAGGAACCAGCTTTTCTCTTTCATCTTCTCTGTTATGTTTGTTTTCCCTTTGTGGCTGCTGTTCTTAGAAAATACTGCTTACAAGGCTGACCCTTGGCTGGTGTCTGGAAACTTAGATTTCAGAAGGGTTCCTACCATTCCCTAACTGATGAATAGTTAACTGGACCTACACTGTTGTGTGTTCATGCAATGTTGTTTATGCTGAATACTAGCACTCCCTCTAGGAGTCTGGAATTTTGGTATGTGTTAGGCAGAGGGTGCCTGTCTGACCAGCCCTCAGTAAAAGCTTGGGTACTGAGTCTCTAATAAGCTTCACTGATACACAACACTTCTCACGTGTTATCACAATTCAGTGCCAGAGGAATTAAGAGTGTCCTTTGTGATTCCGCTGGGAGAGGATTCTTGGAAGCTTGCATTTGATTTCTTCCAGACTTTGCCCTGTGCCCCTCTTCCCTTTCTTGATTTGCTTTGCATCCTTTTGCATAAAGATTGAAGGAAAAATCATAATGGAAGTTAGCAAATACGTTGTAATGCTCATAAAAATACTACATATCAATATATGAAATACAACTACAGTCATGTTTAGAGGAATGTATAATGGGTTTAATGCATTTAATGTATAGCATTAAATACATGTATTATAAAGGAATTAAGACTGAAAACCAGTGAACTATGCATCTATCATTTTTTCTTTTCTTTTCCTTCTTTTTTTTTTTTTTTTTTTGATACAGGGTCTTGCTCTGTCGCTCAGGCTGGTGTGCAGTGGCATGATCATAGCTCACTGCAGCCTTGAACTCCTGGGTTCAAGTGATCTTCCCATGTCAGTCTCCCATGTAGCAGGGAGTAGAGGCATGCATCACCACATCTGGCTAATTTATTTTTTTTTTCCGAGACACAGTCTTGCTCTCCCGCCCAGGCTGGAGTGCAGTGGCTTGATCTTGGCTCACTGCAACATCTGCCTCGTGGGTTCAAGCAATTCTCCTGCCTCAGCCTCCCGAGTAGCTGGGATTACAGGCGTGTGCCACCATGCCCAGCTAATTTTTTGTATTTTTAGTAGAGACAGGGTTTCACCATGTTGGCCAGGATGGTCTCCAACTCCTGACTTCAGGTGATCCACCCGCCTTGGCTTTCCAAAATGCTGGGATTACAGGTGTGAGCCACTGCACCCGGCCTAATTTTTAAATTTTTTGTAGATATGGGGTCTCTCTGTGTTGCCCAGCTGATCTCAACTCCTAGCCTTAAGCAATCCACCCACCTTGGCCTCCTGTAGTGCTGGGATTATAGGCATGAGTCACTGCCTGGCCAAAAACTTTTTTATTTTAAACTTTTAATTAATTAATTTTGAGACTGGGTTATGACACTGACTAATTTTTGTACTTTTGGTAGAGATGGGGTTTCACCATGTTGCCCAGGGTGGTCTTGAACTCCTGGGCTCAAGTGATCCACCCACCTCAGCCTCCCAAAGTGCTGGGATTACAGGCATGAGCCACTGTTCCTGGCCAAAAATTATTTACTGATAAATATAACACAAATACAGAAAATGGCATAAAACAAGTGGGTGCCCTAGTGAATATTATATGGCAGACACCTTTGTAACCACCACCTGTTTAAAAAAAAAAAAAAGATAAGACCTTGACAGTCATTTCTGAACTTCCTTCCAAACCCACTGACTGCCCCTCAGAGAGTAAACTACTAGCTTGACTTGAATGGTAATTACTTTCTCACTTTTCTTCATGGTTTTATTACCCACCTGTGTATCCTTAAACACTGGATAGTTTAGCTTTGCTTGTGGGTTTTTTGAGCAGGATTATAAGCTACTTTCATTGTTTTCTTTATAGTTACCAACATTTTTCAGATTTCCTAAAATGGTTCTGTATTGCTTTTTTATTTTTAAAATTCATTGAGATATAATTCACATATTATACAATTCATTCATTTCAAATGTGCAATTCAATGGCTTTTATAATATTCACGGAGGGTTTTTTTTTTTTTTTTAGTTTGGGATATGACCTCTATTGCCAGAGGAGAAGTAATATATGTACAAAACCAAATGTTTGTTGATATAACTTCTGCATCATAATTAAAATCCAGGCAGTATCTAAAAAATAGTCATCTCAATCAAAATCCACTACGTCCATTTGGGCATGGTGGCTCAGGCACTTATAATCCCAGAACTTTGGGAGGTTGAGGTGGGAGGATTCCTTGAGTCTAGGAGTTCGAGACCACCCTGGGCAACATAGTAAGACCCCATCTCTAAAAAAGTAAAAAAAAAATAGCCAGGTGTGGTGGCACTTGCCTGTAGTACCAGCTACTCAGGAGTCTGAGGTGGGAGGATCATGTGAGCCTGGAAGACTAAGGCTGTGTAATTTGTGATTGTTCCACTGCATTCCAGCCTGGGCAACAGAGCCAGGCCCTATCTTAAAAAAAAAAAGAAAAAAAAAAAAAGGAGAGTTCAAGACCAGCCTGGGCAACATAGTGAGACCTTGTCTTCACTAAAAAAAGTTTTAAAAATTAGCCAGGTGTCGTGGGGCATGCCTGTATTCCCCTGGAATCACCAACACTGTTAGAGCTGTTAGATTAATTAGAGACCGGAGATAATAAGAAATCCAGGCATCCTTTACATAGTCTTCTGTTGTTCTTTCTTCCCAATCCGAGACTTGCGAATGTGTGGAATGACACCATCACCAGCAATTGTAGCCTTGATGAGAGAGTCCAATTCTTCTTCTTCACTAATAGCAGGTTGTAAATGATGAGGGGTAATAGCTTTACCTTTAAATCTTTTGGTGCCTTTGATGTCACTTCAAGTTTCTCTGCAGTGAGGTATCCAAGGATGGCTGCACTGTTCACAGTGGCTGTCACGCCCCCACACATCCATGACTGGTCGTCCTACATTTCGGGTGTCTGTCTATGAATATGGCCCACCGGGAACTGTAATGTGAGCGGGAAACAACCACCTTTGTTCTGGCCTTTCCAGTGTCCTGCTCAGCCTTACCACCACCCTTTTGCAAATTCTGTCGAAGCTCAAACAATGCAGAGAAAGGGCTAGTCAGACACACAGTGAGATCCTACCACCTACTGCTTCATTGCATGGTGATTCAAACTGCCCAGAGGGTTTATGTTTTGTGTGTGTGATGAAATATACATAACATAAAACTTACTATTTTATTTTAACCTTTTGTTTTTTTTTGTTTTGAGACAGAGTCTCACTGTGTTGCCCAGGCTGGAGGGCAGTGGTATGATCTTGGCTCACTGTAACCTCCACCTCCTAGGTTCAAGTGCTGCTTGTGCTTCAGCCTCCCGAGTAGCTGGGTCTGCAGGCATGCGTCACCATGCTTGGCTAATTTTTTGTATTTTTAGTAGAGACGGGGTTTCATCATGTTGGCCAGACTGGTCTTGAACTCCTGGCCTCAAGGGACCCACCTGCCTTGGCCTCCCAAAGTGCTAGGATTACAAGTGTGAGCCACCGCACCTGGCCTTTTTTTTTTGAGATGGATTTTTGCTCTGTCACCCAGGCTCGAGTGCAGTGGCACGATCTCTGCTCACTGCAACCTCTGCCTCACGGGTTCAAGCGGTTCTCCCGCCTCAGCCTCCCAGGTAGCTGGGATTACAGGCTTGTGCCACCACGCCCGGATAATTTTTTTTTATTTTTGGTAGAGACAGTGTTTCACCACATTGACCAGGCTGGTCTCGAACTCCTGATCCACCTGCCTCAGCCTCCCAAAGTGCTAGGATTACATGCGTGAGCCACCACGCCCAGCCTATTTTAACCGTTTTTAAGTGTACAATTTAGTGCCATTAAGTACACTGACAATGTGTAACCATCACCACTATCCATACCCAAAACTTTTCATCATCCCATGTGGAAATTCTGTATTCATTAGATGGTATCTCCTCATTCCTCCTACCCTAACCCTTTATAACCTTTATTATACTTTCTGTTTCTAAGAATTTGCCTGTTCTAGGTACCTCATGTAAGTGGAATCATACGATATTTTTCCATTTGTGTCTGGCTTATTTCAGTTAGCATAGTGTTTTCAAGGTTTCTGTGTCCGAATTTTATTCCTTTTTTTTTTTTCTTTTGAGATGGAGTCTTGCTCTGTCACCAGGCTGGAGTGCAGTGGTGTGATGTCAGCTCACTGCAACCTCTGCCTCCTGTGTTTAAGCGATTCTCTTGCCTCAGCCTCCTGAGTAGCTAGGACTACAGGCGTGCGCCACCATGCCCAGCTAATTTTTGTATATTTAGTAGAGACGGCGTTTCACCATGTTGGCCAGGATGGTCTTGATCTTTTGACCTTGTGATCCACCCACCTGGGCCTCCCAAAGTGCTGGGATTACAGGTGTGAGCCACAGCGCCCGGCCTTATTCCTTTTTATAGCTCTATAATCTTCCATTGTGAACTATACACCATTTTTTTTTATCCATTATCAGTTTATGAACATTTGGGTTGTTTCCACTTTTTGGCTGTTGTGAATTATGCTGCCGTGAACATTGTGTACAAGTTTTTGTGTGAACATATGCTGTATTGCTTTTATAAGAAGAAAATAAATATTCTTAAAGCAGAAAATTCAGGCCATAGGATACATATCTCAGTGTAGTAATAGATAATTATTTGCTCCTTCACATTCCTTCTACTGCCAGTAAATACAGTGATATTTTCTTTTTATAATGTAATTTCCTGTACAGATTGTCTTGTTAAGGAGGGCCATTTACAAATGACCAGTATTTGGCCAGAGTCTCACCCACCTTCAGTGTAAATGTATAAACTGATGATGTTATGTTTTAGAAATTAGAAACCACTCTCCCAAATCAGGAGGAAAAAATCCAGTTTTAATTTCCAAGTTAACAAAATTCAATATATGTATTGTGGTTCCATAAATTTATTTTATGAAGTTGAGCCTGAAGAGCAAGCCAGTCTGTCATCACACCTTAGATTTCAGGTATCTGAATAGTAAACAGGTTGTCTTTAGAGTGTGAAGTCCATTATCTCTTTTGATTCCCACAACCCCAAGCAATATTATTTCCATTTGCAGGGGAGCATACTGAGGGAGGAAAAATCAAGTGATTTGCCATAAACTTCAAATCTATGAAGTCCGTTATCTCCTTTGATTCCCGCAACCCCAAGCAATATTATCTCCATTTACAGGGGAGGATACTGAGGGTAGGAAGAAATCAGGTGATTTGCCATAAACTTCAAATCTGTGGAATCAGGGTGTTTTTTTACTCCAAATCTTGATATATTTCTACTATTCTACTCTTTAATTGGCAATTGTAAATGTTCTTTGTAGATTAAGCAAGTGATTTTTGTATTAAACCTAAGTCGCACAATAGCACACCATGACAAGGACTATTTTTTTTTTTTTTTTTTTTTGAGATTGTGCCATTGCACTCCAGGTCAGGGATTCGAGACTAGCCTGGCCAATATGGTGAAACCCTGTCTCTCTACTAATAATACAAAAATTAGCCGGGCTTGGTGGCGTGCACCTGTAGTTCCAACCTACTTGGGAGACTGAGGCAGAAGAATTGCTTGAACCCAGGAGGCAGAGGTTGCAGTGAGCCGAGATGGTGCCATTGCACTCCAGCCTGGGCAACAGAGTGAGATTCCATCTCAAAAAAAAATAAAAATAAAAAGTGTTCCCTTTTCTCTGCTTACTTGCCCGCATTTGTTATTATTATTTTTTTTTTTTTGGTCTTTTTGACAATAGCCACCTAACAAGTAAGATGACACCTCATTGTGGTTTTGATTTGCATTTTCCTGATAGTGATGTTGAGCATTTTTTTGTATATTAGCCATTTGTATGTCTTCTTTTGAGAAATGTCTATTCAGAGAATTTGCTCCCCTCCCCTTTTTTTTTTGAGACAGGGTCTCACTCTGTCACCCAGGCTGGAGTACAGTGGTGGGATCTCGGCTGACTGCAACCTCTGCCTCCCACGCTCAAGCTATCCTCTCAGATCAGCCTCCGGAGTAGCTGGGACTACAAGCACACACCACCATGCTTGGCTAATTTTTTGTAGAGACAGGATTTTGCCATGTTGCCCAGGCTGGTGTTAAATTCCTGGACTGAAGCCATCTGCCTGCCTCAGCTTCCCAAAGTTGCCCCTTTTTTAATTGGATTTTTTTTTTTTTTTTGCTGTTGAGATGTTTGAGTTCTTTGTATATTCTGCATATTAATCCCCTGTCAGATAGTTTGCACATATTTTTTGTAATATTTGTAATCCCATTCTTTTTTTTTTTTTTGAGATGGAGTCTTACTCTGTCACCCAGTCAGGAGTGCAGTGGTACAATCTTGGCTCACTGCAACCACCACCTCCTGGGTTCAAGCAATTCTCCTGCCTCAGCCTCCCGAGTAACTGGGATTACAGGTGCATGCCACCACGTCCAGCTAATTTTATATTTTTAGTAGAGATCGGGTTTCACCATGTTGGCCAGGCTGGTCTTGAACTCCTGACCTCAAGTGATCTGACCGTCTTGGCCTCCGAAAGTGCTGGGATTACAGGCATGAGCCACCACGCCCAGCCTGTAATCTCATTCTATAGGTTGTCTTTTTACTCTGTTGATTGTTTCCTTTGCTGAGCAGAAGCTTTTGAGATTATCCCATTTTGTTTATTTTTGCTTTTGTTGCTTGTGCTTTTGATGTTTTATTCATAAAATCTTTTCCTAGACGTTTGAAGTATTTCTTCTTGTAGCTTTCTAGTTTTGGATCTTACATTTAGGTCTTTGATCCATTTTGAGTTGATATTTGTATAGGGTGAGAGGTGGGGGGTCTAGTTTCATTTTTCTGCATGTAGATATTCACTTTTCCCAGCACCATTTATTAAGGAGGGTGTCCTTTCCCCAATGTTCTTGGAGCCTCTGTCAAAAATAAATTGGCACTGGGTGTGATGGCTCACACCTGTAGTCTCAGCACTTTGGGAAACCAGGACAGGCGGATCACTTGAGCCTAGGAGTTCAAGACCATCCTGCGCAATGTGGCAAAACCCCATCTCTACAAAAAAATTAGCCAGGTGATAGCGTGCACTTGTAGTTGCAGCTCCTCAGGAGGCTAAGGTGGGAAGATCACCTGAATCTGGGAGGTCGAGGATGCAGTGAGCCGTGATTGCATCACTGTACTCCAGTGGGGCAACAGAATGAGACTCTCTCATTCATAGATAGACAGACAGACAGACAGACAGATAGATAGATAGATAGATAGATAGATAGATAGATAGATAGATAAAGTAGCTTAATAACTTGATACTCTCTGTTCTGTTCCATTGGCCTATGTGTCTGTTTTTATGCCAGTACCATGCTGTTTTGGTTACTACAGCTTTGTGGTTTATTTTGAAGTCTGGTGGTGTGATGCCTCCAGCTTTGTTCTTTTTGCTCAGGATCACTTTGGCTATTTGGGGTCTTTTGTGGTCCTATACAATTTTTAAGATGTTTTTCCTATTTATGTGAAGAATGTCACTGGTATTTTTATAGGGCCTGTGTGCATTTTAGCATGTTCTTCTGTCCTCTGTTCTCAACCTTTTTCTGCAAATTGGTAACTGGATTTAGAGACTTAATTAGATTTAAGTTTTATTTTTTGGGAGTAGTACAAGATAATTTTATAGAAGCAAAGCAGTGAACAGTACCATACTCAAATATGATACCTGTATTAGATCGTTCTCATGCTGCTATGAAGAAATATCTGAGATAAGTAATTTATAAAGGAAGGAGGTTTAATTGACTCACAGTTCTGCATTTCTAGAGAGGCCTCAAGAAACTTACAATCATGGTGGAAGGGGAAGCAAACACGTCCTTTTTCACATGGCGGCAGGAAAAAAAGGTGCAGGGTGAAGTAGGGGAAAGCCCCATATAAAACCATCAGATCTCGTGGAAACTCACTCACTATCATGAGAACAGCATGGGGGAACTACCCCCATAATCTAATCACCTTACACGAGGTCCCTCCCTTGACACGTGGGGATTATGGGAGCTACAACTGAAGATGCGATTTGGGTGGGGGCACAGCTAAACCATATCAATACCTATGTTTTGTTGTTGTTGTTGTTGAGACAGAGTGTCACTTTGTCACCGAGGCTGGAGTGCATTCAGCTCACTGCAACCTCTGCCCCCTGGGTTCAAGCGATTCTCGTGCCCCAGCCTCCTGAGTAGCTGGGACTACAGGCGTGTGCCACCACACCTAGCTAATTTTTGCATTTTGTATCTTTAGTAGAGATGGGGTTTCACCATGTTGTCCAAGCTGGTCTCAAATTCCTAACCTCAGGTGATCCGCCTGCCTCGGCTTCTCAAAGTGCTGGAATTACAGGCGTGAGTGAGCTGCTGTGCCTGGCCATCAATACCTATGTTGGAACTATCAGGGAATTTTATTTTTTTCTTTCTTCCTGTCCTGTCTTGTCCTGTCCTGTCGCCCAGGCTGGAGTGCAATGGCATGGCTCACCGCAACCTCCGCCTCCCGGGTTCAAGTGATTCTCCTGCGTCAGCCTCCCAAGTAGCTGAGATTACAGGAACCCACCACCACATCTGGCTGATTTTTGTATTTTTAATAGAGATGGGATTTCGCCGTATTGGCCAGGCTGGTCTCAAACTCCTGACCTCAGGTGACCCTCCCGCCTCGGCCTCCCAAAGTGCTGGGATTACAGGCGTGAGCCACTGTACGTGGCCGAGAACCTGTCTTTAAAAAAAAAAAAATTAGATTGCTTCTACCTTTTGGCTGTTGTGATTAATGCTTCTACCTTACTTTTTATAGTTACCCCGTGCCCTGCAAATATGTTCACACTTGACTTTCATTTCTTTAAACATATTCATTTTAGCATATACAGCTGTGTGTGCGTAAAGAAAAAGGGGTGTGTGGGAACAGTCTGTTCATTCTTCACAATTTTGCAGTAAACTTCAAATTGTTCTTAAAAAACAAAATCTAAGGGACTGAGTGTGGTAGCTCACACCTGTAATGCCAGCATTTTGGAAGGCTTAGTTGGGAGGATTGCTTAAGCCCAGGAGTTCAAGACCAGCCTAGGCAACATAGCAAGACCCTATTTCAAGAAAACAAAAAATACAATAAAATTTTTTAAAAAGTATATTAAACTTTGTGTGTGTGTTTGTATATACATATGTGTGCTTTACCCTCAGTGCAGATATTCTGAAGCAAGAGATCAAGAATGAGATCAGGCCAGGTACAGTGGTGCATGTCTGTAATGCCACCCCTTTGGGGGGCTGAGGCAAGAGGATTACTTGAGCCCAGGAGTTTGAGACTAGCCTGGGCAATATAGTGAGACCCTGTCTCTAAAAAAATAAAAACAAAAAATTGGCCAGGCACAGTGGCTCAAGCCTGTAATCCCAGCACTTTGGGAGGCCGAGGTGGGTGGATAACCTGAGGTCAGGAGTTCAAGACCAGCCTGGCCAACATGGTGAAACCCCGTCTCTAATAAAAATACAAAACTTAGACGGGCACAGTAGTGGGTACCTGTAGCCCCAGCTACTAGGGAGGCTGAGGGAGGAGAATTGCTTGAACCCGGGAGGTGGAGGTTAAGTGAGCTGAGATCGCGCCACTGTACTCCAGCCTGGGCAACAGAGTAAGACCTTATCTCAAAAAAATAATAATAATAAAAATAAAAAATTAGCTGGTCATGGTGGTGCATGCCTGTAGCCTCAGCTACTCAGGAGGATGTGGTAGGAGGATTCCTTGAGCCCGGGAGTTCAAGACCAGCCTGGGCAACACAGTGAGACCTCATCTCTTAAAAAAAAAAAAAAATTATCAGGACACAGTGGCGAGCACCTGTGGTCCTAGTTGCCTAGTTGCTTGGGAGGCTGAGATGGGAGGATCGCATGAGCCTGGGAGGTCGAGGCTGCAGTGAGCTGTGGTCATGCAACAGCATTCCAGCCTGGGCAACAGAGTGAGAACCTGTCTCAAACAAAAGAAAACTGTGTTAGGCCTAATGACTCCAGGGGGTGCACTCCAGCTCTGTAGTTCCTGCCTAGAGCTGACCCAGCAGTACCCACCTCTAGTGGTTGGCCAATATTTCTGTCAGATTGGGCTGCTTATTATCCTTGAAGCATAGGTATTGTCAGTCTCAATGAGCTTATCTGTGTAATTTTGCTTGTATATTAAAAGTATTTGCATTACATGCAGAGATAACTTTATTCTCTCCTTGCCTCCTTCCTCCTCAAATTAAAGGTATTTTAAGGATGGTGCAGTTAAGAAACCTTATTCTACAAAGACACTGTCCAACAAGAAGTCTTCTGCATCCTTTGGGATCCGGAGGGAGTTACCTAGTACCAGTCATCTAGTGCAGTATTGTGGCACACATACTTGTACCCGACAGGGCCGGTTAAGAGAACTGCGCATCAGGTGAGCTTATGAGTGGACACCAGTCTATGGGTACTTTTCTTTTGTTTTCCCTTCTTGGTTAAAATGAGGGAATGATTCTTATTCTCCCGCCACAATTAGTGGGAGATCTTGATGCCTGTTCTTTATAGTAGAATGTTCAGATGAAAAGGATATTCAGGAATCTGCAGACATAAAATCTGTCATTGAGTGTTTTCATTTCTCCACTTGTGCCTCGCAATATGACGCTATCAAGATTCTTCCAGAAAAAGTCTAAATGTGGTCCAAGAAAGAAGGAACTACTCTTTTTTGCTACTCTTTTTTTTTCCCCCCTGAATTTTCTGGTGAATTCTAGAAGAGCTGTAACACTTCTGCTACTCTTAATTAGGTACATTAAAGACATCCATTTCTTCATTCAAAAATTTATCAGGCCAGGTACAGTGGCTCACACCTGTAATCCCAGCACTTTGGGAGACCAAGACAGGTGGATCACTTGACGTCAGGAGTTCGAGACCCCGTCTCCACTAAAAATACAAAAAATTAGCTGGGTGCAGTGGCACACGCCTGTAATCCCAGCTACTTGGGAGGCTAAGACATGAGAATCGCTTGAACCTGGGAGGCCGAGGTTGCAGTGAGCTGAAATCGCTCCACTGCCCTCCAGCCTGGGTAAGAGTAAGACTCTGTCTCAAAACAACAATGACAGATTTATCTGGTGCTTACCCATGCCAGGTGTTACTCTAGATGCTGAGCATATAAAGTGAATAAGATCATCTTGGTTTATGACTTAATGAGAGTTTAAAATCAGGTAGGCTTGATAGACTGTTAAGCCACAACAATAAAGTGAGATTAGTGCAATGAGAGGAGAAGGATGTGGTACCACAGGCAAATATGGTGAGAACAGCCACACTAGTATAGCCAGCAGTTACTCTCTGGAGGAAGTGGAGTTTAAGCTGAGCCCTGAAGGATAATGTAAGAATAAGCCAGATAAAGGGCAGGAGAAGGTGTGTTTTAAGTTAAGCTCAAGGTTTAACTCTATAAGACAAGCCACCTTTGGCCGGGCATGGTGGCTTACGCCTGTAATCCCAGCACTTTGGGAGGCCGAGGCGGGTGGATCACGAGGTCAGGAGGTCGAGACCATCCTGGCTAATACAGTGAAACCCCGTCTCTACTAAAAATACAAAAAATTAACTGGGCGTGGTGGCAGGCGCCTGTAGTCCCAGCTACTCTGGAAGCTGAGGCAGGAGAATGGCGTGAACCCAGGAGATGGAGGTTGCAGTGAGCCGAGATCACACCACTGCACTCCAGCCTGGGCTACAGAGCGAGACTCCATCTCAAAAAAAAAAAAAGACAAGGTCGGGCGTGGTGGCTCACACCTGTAATCCCAGCACTTTGGGAGGCTGAGGCGGGTGGATCACGAGGTCAGGAGATCGAGACCATCCTGGCTAACATGGTGAAACCCAGTCTCTACTAAAAATACAAAAAATTAGCCAGGCGCAGTGGCGGGCACCTGTAGTCCCACCTACTCGGAAGGCTGAGGCAGGAGAATGGCGTGAACCTGGGAGGCGGAGCTTGCAGTGAGCAGAGATTGGACCACTGTACTCTAACCTGGGTGACAGAGCCAAACTCTGTCTCAAAAAAAAAAAGACAAGCCACATTTGTGTGTATACCAGGCTAGGTACTGGAGGTACTATAAAGCACCAATTTCTGCTTTCAGGGGCTCACAGTGCAGAGGGAATGACAGACACCCTGTGAGCTGATCACTGTGATACGGTGTCATAACATTACAGGAGGGGTTTGAACAGAGTGCTGAGAGTACAGACTACTCACTCTGTTTACATTGGAGAAGGTTCAGGCATTTGCCGGGCATTTTAGGCAGGAAGAATAATATGAACAAAAGAATTATGATGTACTTCCTGTACCTCATTTTTGAAGTTTTTAATCTCTTCATTGACAATTTATATTGCAAATATTTTTTTAAAATAATCTGCTTGATTTTAGCTTTATAAATCTGCCCCATCCTATGCCCTGTATGATGCAAAATTAGCTATGATACTGCCTTTTGATTCATACTAACGTTCCTCCCCCTGAGACCTTAAAGGCTTCCTTTCCTTTCCAGAAAACTGATGATGTAAGCCAAATGGAATTTTAAAATATGTATATCCTTTTTTTCCTTCTTTCAGATGCGTGGCCAGAAAGTTCTTATATTTATGGATTCGAATGACTTTTGGAAGAGTATTTCCCTCTAAAGCCAGGTAGTATTAGCTCAGAACAACATAATTGTGTTGAGTTCATTCTAGGGTTTTCTTTTATATTAAGCCTGTATATAAACTTCATTATGGCTTGTGCTGTTACATTCCTCCCTTGTTCCTCCCCAGCCTCCAGTAGGCAGAAGCAGTCCCTAGTATAACCATGTAATACAGTGGTAACTTCATACCTGTTAGTTGACTGCAGCTGCATTCATGGTGAGCTGTGAATGTTATCTACAAAGTAGCCAGCGAAGGTTAAGTTTTAGTGTTCAGTGATGTGGCCTTTAGCTACTGTGGCCTTCAGCTTCAAAGAAAAAGAAAGAAAAAATAATAATAACAAGCAAGTGACCAAATGAAAGAATCAGGCAGGGCGCCGTGGCTCACGCCTGTAAACCCAGCACTTTGGGAGGCCGAGGCGGGTGAATTATGTGAGGTTAGGAGTTCGAGACCAGCCTGGCCAACCTGGTGAAACCCCGTCTCTACAAAAATTAGCCGAGCAGCCAGGCATGGTGGCTCATGCCTGTAATCCCACCACTTTGGGATGCCAAGGTGGGCGGGTCACCTGACGTCGGGAGTTTGAGACCAGCCTGACCAACGTGTAGAAACCCCGTCTCTACTAAAAATACAAAATTAGCCAGGCGTGGTGGTGCATGCCTGTAATCCCAGCTACTTGGGAGGCTGAGGCAGGAGAATTGCTTGAACCCTGGAGGCGGAGGTTGCGATGAGCCAAGATTGCGTGGTTGCACTCCAGCCTCGGCAACAAGAGCGAAAGTCCCTCTCAAAAAAAAAAAAAAATTAGCTGAGCGTGGTGGCATACGCCTATAATCCCAGCTACGCGGGAGGCTGAGGCAGGAGAACCACTTGAACCCCGGAGGCATAGGTGGTGGTGAGCCGAGATCGTGCCATTGCACTCCAGGCTGGGCAACAGAGTGAAACTCCGTCTCAAAAATAAATAAATAAATAAATGAATAAAAATAAGAATAAAAAAGAATCATACTTAAGTAAACCAGGATAGGTAAGATCTCTCTGGGAAAAATGTTTGCCCAAGAGAAGTAATTGAGCTCTTTCAGGGCACTGGTGAGACTGACAGATTGGCTTGATCAAGTGCAGAACCTGGGGAAGAAAATTGGGTTTGGCAAAGGAAGTGAAATTTTAGTGAGGAGCAAATCCCTCTGTCATAGCTTCATTTTGTATAGACCAGTGCTGCCCATTGCTGTGGTTTTGGGTTGTAATTGCTTTAGCTGCAGTGCTAAGAGTGGACTGCAAAAGAGAGTCACAGGAGTCAGGGACACTGTACAGAAGGCAGGGGAGCTGGAGAGAAGGGACCAGTGTGAGGTATGTTTCAAAAGGAGAATTGGCAGCCTTTGAGAATGTAAGCACTTCTTAAAAACTGAAATGTCTTGGGTTCCCTCCTGCTCCCCTCTTCCCCTTTTCTTTCCCTTACTGTAATCTTTCCTGTTTCATTTTTTGACAGTCTGACTCCTTCATTCAATGTCTCTCAAGCAAACTTGGCCTGTGTGTGTTTTCTGAAATATTTTCTTTGTATACTTTATGAGGGGCCCTGCTGTTCCATCTCCTCCTTTTTGTATGTTTACAGTGAAGCTCCTGATGTGGCTAGGTTACCGGCCAGGTCTAGGTCCATTCTGCCCGTGCGTGGTAAATCAATCACTGTGACACAGGTTTTGCAAAAGAGAGAAAACTTACTTGCAAGGCCACTGAGCAAGGAGGTAGGAGAACAGGTCTCAAACCGGCCTCCTCAAAGATAAGCCTTAGGGATATTTGTGGGTTAGGGAAGTGGGTGGTTTAAGGTGTGGGGAAAGGTGATTGACCTTGGGGAAAATGCAGTAACATTCATTGCACACAAGTGTTGTTAGGGTTCATGGCATGTCGTAGGACACATGTACAGAAAATAGAGGTGTTAACATGATCCGAGGGTGGAGTTTTTGGCCCTCAGGCATCAAAAGATCCTACCCTCTTGGGCTCCTTCACAGGCCCAGTTGAAGGGTTGGTGGTCTCCATCAGTTTGAACTGTACAGGAGCTAGCCCAGGTTTCCTGAAGAATAACTGAAGTGGCCATTGCCATGGTGACCTATGAATGTTATCTAGAAAGCAGCCAATGAAGGTTAAGTTTTAGTGTTCAGGCCGGGCGTGGTGGCTCCTGCCTGTAATCCTAGCACTTTGGGAGGCCAAGGCAGGCGGATTACTTGAGGTCAGGAGTTTGAAACCAACCTGGCCAACATGGTGAAACTTTGTCTCTACTGAAAATACAAAGAAATTAGCCAGGCATGGTAGCAGGTGCCTGTAATCCCAGCTACTAGGGAGGCTGAAGCAGGAGAATTGCTTGAACCCAGGAGGCGGAGGTTGCAGTGAGCCGAGATCACGCGACTGCACTCCAGCCTGAGCAACAGAAACAGAATCTGTCTCAAAAAAAAAAAAAGTTTTAGTGTTCAGTGGTGTGACCTTCAGCTTCAAAGAAAAAGAGAAAAAAAAAAAAAGAAAGAAGCAAGTGACCAAAAGCAAGCAGGGCAGCTGAGCTGATCATGTTACCCCCTTGTTTTCAGCTGTAGCCCGTCCCAGCTGCAAGTGCTAGGCATTGTTCACCTCTATTTTACCTTGTTCTCCTGAATCTTGGGCATGTCATCCTTCACTGCCTTGGTAGCTCTTCAGTGCCTTAAATAAATTTTTTTGCTCTGCTTTTTTTGTTGTTCATTGGGAGAATTGATCTAAATTGCTATTGTCAGAATTCTCTCTTTTTTGTTTAATTTATTGCATATTCTATTCTCCACTGTTAGCTTAGAAGTTATATTCTCTTTTACTGTTCCTTTACTGACTGTCCTGATAAGTTACAAATGTGAATGTGTATTTTCATTCAAATACAAATGTATATTTGTAACTTACCAGAATCTAATGTTAATTCGTTCTTTACCCTCTTCCTAGATAAGACAGGATCCTTAGAATACTTTAGCTCTGCCCATCTCCGTCTCTTTGTGTATATTTTTAAATCTATAAAGCATTATTACTCTCATTTTATTTTATTTTATTTTTTGAGACACAGTCTCGCTCTGTCGCTCAGGCTGCAGTGCAGTGGCACAATCTCATCTCACTGCAACCTCCACCTCCTGGATTCAAGCCTCGGCCTCCTGAGTAGTTGGGATTACAGGCGCGAGCCACCACACCTGGCTAATTTTTGTATTTTTGTAGAGACAAGGTTTTACCATGTTGGCCAGGCTGGTCTTGAACTCCTGGTCTCAGGTGATCTACCCACTTCAGCCTCCCAAAGTGCTGGGATTACAGGCCTGAGCCACTGCACCCAGCCTATTATTCTCATTTTATATAGCCAATATTTATTTAGATTTATTCACATATTTACCTTATTTACCCTTCCTTTTTCATTTGTTTTTCTTTTTTTGCCCCAACATTACAACAAATATTTACCCTTTCTGTTCCCTTTTTTCTTTCTTCTCACATCTCCAGGTTTCTATCTAATTTTCCTTCTCCTATCAGAACGTCCCAGAGTATTTTCTTTCGGGTAGGTCTGCTGGTGAGAAATTCTCTCAGATTTTGTCTGTCTAATTCCATCTTCACCTTGGAATGATATTTTCACTGGGTATGGAAGTCTGGGCTGCTAGTTTTTTCCCAGCACCTCAAAGATATTCCATCAAAGATATTCCATCACTGTCCTATGGCTTCCATTTCTAAGCTGTTAGTCTAATTTTTGCTCTTTTGAAGATTCATTGCTTGTCTTAGTTTACAGAAGCTTTGAATTTATTTTCTTATAATCTTTTATCTCATTTTGAGATTGTAAACAAGGTTTTTTTTTTTTCTTTTTTGTGGACAAATCTTCTGGCATACTTGTGTTTATATGCATATTATTCTGCTCCTTATCTTCTTTCCTCATGTAACTTCAAATGCTTTTTTTTTTTTTTTTCCTAAGACCGTATCTCACCCTGTTGCCCAGCCTGGAGTGCAGTGGCATGATCTCAGCTCAGTGCAACCTCCGCCTCCTGGGTTCAAGCAATTCTCCTGCCTCAGCCTTCCACATAGCTGGGACTACAGGCACCACACCCAGCTAATTTTTTAATTTTTAGTAGAGATAGGGTTTCACTTTGTTGGCCAGGCTAGTCTTGAACTCCTGACGTCAGGTGATCTGCCCAACTCAGCCTCCCAAAGTGCCGGGATTACAGGCATGAGCCACGGCGCCCGGCCTCAAATGCTTTTTTATTGCTTTTTTTTTGAGACAGAGTGTTGCTTGCTCTGTTGCCCAGGCTGGAGTGCAATGGCGCGATCTTGGCTCACTGTAACCTCTGCCTCCCGGGTTCAAGCGATTCTCCTGCCTAAGCCTCCCAAGTAGCTGGGATTACAGATGCGCGCTACCACACCCAGCTAATTTTTGTATTTTTAGTAGAGGCAGTGTTTCACCATGTTGGTCAGGCTGGTCTCGAACTCTTGACCTTGTGATCCACCCGCCCTCAGCCTCCCAAAGTGTTTGGATTACAGGCGTGAGCCACCGCGCCCGGCCTTTTTTTTTGTTTTTTCTTTTTTTTCTTTTTGCTGAGACAGAGTCTCGCTCTGTTGTCCAGGCTGGAGTGCAGTGGCGCGATCTCAGCTCACTGCAACCTCTGCCGCCTAGATTCAAGCGATTGTACTGCCTCTCCTGCCTCTGCCTCAGCCTCCCAAGTGGCTGGGATTACAGACGTGCACCACCATGCCCGGCTAATTTTATTGCTTATTTTTATGTGAAATTAGTTTTCCTGAATTTTAATTTTTTAATTTATATGTCTTTATATATTTTTTTTAGAGACGAGGTCTCGCTGTATTTCCCTGCAGTGATGTGATCATAGCTCACTGCAGCCTTGAACTCATGGGCTCAATTAATCCTTCTGCCTCAGCCTTCCAAGGAGCTGAGACTGTAGGCACAAGCCACCACACCTGCCTTATTATCCTGAACTTTTAGAGTGAGTCAAGGTTCGCTTAAGTTTTACTAATTTCATAGAACTCCTTCTTCTGTTGTTTTTGTTTAGGGTTCAAAAATATAGTGGCTTTGTTTATGGGGTATCCTGGTTTTGTTCCCTTACCGCACTTGGTCTGGATCTTCTTTTTCCTTGTCTCTTTTGACCCTCTCCTGCTCAAATTTTTTTCTACCAGTGGCTGTTTCTCCTCCATATGAAGCCCTGTCCTAGAAGGGTACCCTGGCTGATCAGTTTTGAGATTCCCTAGGGGCTGGACTGCTCTAGCTGTTTCAGTTCTTATGTGAGCCTTGGTGCTGGAGAGGATAAAACTCATAGTTTCAGCTGCTAGTCTCAAATTGGGCCTCTGTACCTTCCAACGACTGCTCATTGGCTATTTTGGGGTTCTCCTGTTGTTAATTTCCTCAGATGCTACTCGGGGATCCAAAGATTGAAAACTGTGTTGCTACCTCCACTATTTTCCTAAAATCCGTTTTATTTATTTATTTATTTATTTTTGAGACAAAGTTTTGCTCTTGTTGCCCAGGCTGGAGTGCAGTGGCACGATCTTGGCTCACTGCAACCGCCACCTTCTGGGCTCAAGCAATTCCCTGCCTCAGCCTCCTGAGTAGCTGGGATTAAAGGTGCACGCCATCAGGCCCTGCTAATTTTTTGTGTTTTTGGTAGAGACGGGGTTTCACCCTGTTGGCCAGGGTGGTCTCAAACTCCTGACCTCAAGTGATCCACCTGCCTTGGCCTCCCAAAATGCTGGGATTACAGGCATGTGCCACCGTGCCCGGCCCTAAAATCCATTTTTTACTCAATTTTATTTATCTATATTTGACCCATATTTGACTGGGAACTTTCAAATAATGCCTTCCAAGTCCTTGGGAAATGCTGATTGTATGTTAGAAGTACATTGACTCTAAGAGAAAGTCTAACAATGGCTGAAACAAATTGAGATTTGTTTTTTCTGTTTGTTTTTTTTTTAAATTAACTTTTTTTTTACTTTTAGAGATAGGATCTCACTATGTTTTCCAGGCTGGTCTTGAACTCCCGTGCTCAATCGATCCTCCCTGCTCTGCCTCCCAAAGTGTTAGGATTACAGGCATGAGGAGATTTACTTCTTTTTTTTAACAAGCCACCTGGAGATTGGCAGTTACTGGTATCGCTTCAGCTGTTCAGTGATGTTGTTTTAGACTCAGGCTTCTAGTACCTTTCTAGTTCAACATCCTTAGCACATTGGCCCTTTGTCCTCATAGGTAACACTTCATAGTTGCAAGATGACTATTCTAGCTTTACACAGGAAGGTGGGGGTAAGGGTGGCATCAGTTTGATCTCTTTATCAGGAAAGAAAACTTCCCTGGAAGTTCCCCACTGCATTCTGCTTCTGCCTCATTGGCCAGAGCTTTGTTACCGGCCACCTTTAGCTACAGAGGAGTTTGGGAAAAAAATCTTTCTGGCCTCTCTAGTGGATACTTATGAGAAAAAGGGCTTGGCAGTGGGTGTTGGGTTAGCCAGTGACTGCTAGCTAACACTGCTACACTGCTTTAAAACATTTGCATTATGCTGTTTTTCATGTCTTCGCTCTTCAGTAGTAGCCGGGTGTAGAGGAAAGAATACTGGACTAGAATTAAGGAGACCTGAGCTTTGATTCTAACTCAGGCCCTAGCTATTGTTTGATCTGAGGATAGTTATGCCTGTAGGCCTCAGTTTTGCAAATTACAAAATGACAGAGTGAGAATATTTGTTTTCTAAGCAGCTACCAGAATTAGAATTCTGATACTGTATTTCCATTGACTTAGAAACTTGTGAAAGGATAGTTATTTTCTAATATCTATATATCAATATCAAATATCAATCTGTTAAAATCAAGTAGGTTCTTTGTTACTTGGGGGAACGTTGGGCATCCTGATCTTTGTTTTTAGGCTTTTTCCATACTGAGTTATTTATTTCTCAATTTTAGGAGTGTTAGGCGGGAATAATATCGTACCGCAAACTGCAGAATAATGCCTTTATGTGCTTAGATAATGTTTTAGCTTTGTTTTTTGTTTGTTTGTTAGTTTGTTTGTTTTTGAGACAGAGTTTCACTCTTGTTGCCCAGGCTGGAGTGCAATGACGCGATCTTGGCTCACCGCAACTTTCGCCTCCCGGGTTCAAGCAATTCTCCTGCCTCAGCCTGCCAAGTAGCTGGGACCACAGGCACGCGCCACCATGGCCGGCTAATTTTTGTATTTTTAGTAGAGACGGGGTTTCACTATGTTGGTCAGGTTGGTCTCGAACTCCTAACCTCAAATGATCCACCCACCTCAGCCTCCCAAAGTGCTGGGATTACAGGCATGAGCCACTGCACCCAGCCTTAACCTTTTTTTTTTTTTTTTTTTTAAGTACAATTTCCATTTTATTTTTCTCTGGAGAATAATTTTTTTTCAGTCCTTAAGGACACAGCTTCTTAATGGGTTTTAGTGGGAGTCATAGGGCAACGCCTGCAGGTCGAAATTGAGGTGTGGGTATTCAGTCCTAGGGGGCTTCATGAGATTGATTTCTAACTACTTTGCTGTGAATGGCACAACTCGCATATTAAGGTAGCTTCATATATGGCTTGGGTAGCACCTAGGCATCAAAGATCCTCACTTCAGAAATGTCCCTGACTGCTGCAGCCTCTACTGTGTTTCAAATGATGAATTTCTCCTGTTTTTGTTAAAGTCACTAAATTTGCTAAAATCAATGACGAATTCCTAAACTTTCTTTAACTTGACCTGCCAGGCGGCATTAGAGAGTCCATCATTTCCTTCTTCTAGAATCCCTTTCTTCTCCCCGGTTCTAGTTACCATCCTCTTGTGTTTTTTCTCCTACCTGTTTGACTGCCCCTTCTAACTCTCCTTTGTTGATTCTTCCTCATCTAAATATCCCAACACCTAGTCTTTGCACTGCTTCTCTAGCTGCCTCACAACCAAAATCTCATCAGATCTCACAGTGATTCTCAGATGTGTATGCCCAGCCAAGACCTCTGCCTTGAAACTCTGGACTTTTACATATGTGACAACTCCACTGGGTGTCACACCATAGTATGTCCGAAACTGAAATCGTCATCTTCCCCCTCTCAGTGAGTGGAAACTCCATCCTTCCAAGTGCTCAGGTCAGAAACGGTGAAGTCATCTTTCACACCTCTTGTTCTTTCACACCCCAATTTAAAATGCCAAATGCCAAAATCATGTTGCTTCAACCTTCAAAATGCATTCAGAATCCAGCCACTTTTCAGACCTCCAGTAGCTACCATCCAGTCCAAGCCATCAGCATCTCTCCCCCGAGTGACTCCAATGGCCCCTCATTGGTCTCCTGCTTCCTGTCTTGCCCCTAGTCAGTATCTTCTCAGTAGGTAGTCTGAGTAAATCAAGTCACATCATTCCGTCAAACTTCCAGTGGCTTCCTGCTGAAAGTAAAAGCCCAGAGTCCTTACTGTGGCCTGCAAGACCAACCAACTTTTTGTGTCACCTATTGATTTTGTTTTTCATTTCTGCTGTCATATTTTTAATTTCCAAGAGCTTGTTTTTGTTCTCTGCATGTTCCCTTTTTAATTTCCAAAAGCTTCTTTTGTTCTCTGCCATGTTTCCTTTCTTTTTAATAGTATCCTGGAGGCTCAAAATTTTTTGAGGATAATGTGGTTTAAGATTTTTATCTGCTTACACTGTGTTTCTTCTAAGATCCTTTTTTCTTTGTATTTTTGGTCACTGTGTCATGCTGGAGCCTTTCCTCAAATGTCAAGAGATTCTTTATTGCCTGTTTATATTTAAGAGCAGGGCCCTAAAAAGCTAATTTTAGAAGGCTTTTTTTTTTTTTTTTTTTTTCAGGGTCTCACTCTGTTGCCTAGGCTAGAGTGCAATGGCATAATCTCAGCTCACTGCAACCTCTGCCTCCTGGGTTCAAGTGATTCTCCTGCCTCAGCCTCCAGAGTAGCTGGGATTACAGGCATGCACCACCATGCCTGGCTACTTTTTCAGTTTTTAGTAGAGATGGGGTTTCACCACGTTGGTCAGGCTGGTCTAAAACTCCTGACTTCAGGTGATCTGCCTTACCTCGGCTTCCCAAAGTGCTGGGATTACAGGTGTGAGCCACCACACCCAGCCAGAAGCTTTTATATGTAAGCATGAGGACTTATAACTTGAAGGCTTCACTGTAGGCTTTTGGGGCAGATTTCACCAGGGAATCTAGCTGTTTGCATCTCTGAAGGCCTTTCCCCTTAGGTTGATCAGTTTTCCCCAGACAAAAGAGATACCCTCCAACTCCTTCTGGCATGGGGTGGGATTGAGACGAAGGTGGTAATTTTTTTTTTATTTGTTATTTATTTATTTTTTATTTTATTTTATTTTTGAGATAGAGTCTTACTCTGTCACCCAGGCTAGAGTGCAGTGGCGCGATTGACTCACTGCGACCTCCACCTCCCAGGCTCAAGCAATTCTTCTGCCTCAGCCTCCTGAGTAGCTGGGATTACAGGTGCCCACCACCATGCCTGGCTGATTTTTGTGTTATTAGTAGAGACGGGGTTTCACCCTCTTGGCCAGGCTGGTATCGAACTCCTGACCTTGTGATCCACCCACCTCGACCTCCCAAAGTGTTGGGATTACAGGTGTGAGCCACCGTGCCCGGCCTACAATTTTTTTTTTTTTTTTTTTAACGGAGTCTTACTCTGTTACCCAGGCTGGAGTGCAGTGGCATGATCTCGGCTCACTGCAACCTCAACCTCTCAGGTTCATGCAAGTCACCTGCTTCAGCCTCCCAAGTAGCTGAGACCATAGGCATGCGCCACCACGCCTGGCTAATTTTTGTATTTTTAGTAGAGATAGGGGTCTTGCTACTAAACTCGTGAAATGTACTACTGTAAAGAAATGTACAGTTTAGGAGCCAGTCTCCTATAATCTACCCCCCACCCCCCGAGAGAGAACCACTGACATTAATTTGATATTCTGGAGTCTTTTCAGGCTTTTAATATGTATGATATAATCATTTATGTATGCATACACACATGCTTGTTTATATGTACACAAATGTGTATGTATGTGTGTGTGTATATATATTTGATGTATTCCAACATATGGGTGCTATAAATACATAAAAATAGGCCGGGCATGGTGGCACATGTCTGTAATCCCAGCACTTTGGGAGGCCGAGGCAGGTGGATCACCTGAGGTCAGGAGTTCAAGCCCAGCCTGGCCAACATGGTGAAACCCCGTCTCTACTAAAAATACAAAAATTAGCTGGACGTGGTGGTGTATGTCTGTAATCCCAGCTACATGGGAGGCTTAGGAAGGAGAACCGCTTGAACCCGGGAGGTGGAGGTTGCAGTGAACTGAGATCGTGCCGATTGCACTCTAGACTGGGCGACAAGAGGGAAACTCTGTCTCAAAAAATATATATATAAATACTATTATTTATTTATTTATTTATTCATTCTTTGAGACAGAGTCTCACTCTGTCACCCAGGCTGGAGTGCAGTGGCCTGATCTCAGCTCACTCCAACCTCCACCTCCTGGGTTCAAGCAATTCTTGTGCCTCAGCCGCCCAAGTAGCTGGGACTACAGGCACGCACCACCATGCCCAGCTAATTTTTGTATTTTTGGTAGAGACGGGGTTTCACCACGTTGGCCAGGCTGGTCTCAAACTCCTGACCTCAAGAGATCTGCCCGCCTTGGCCTCCTAAAGTGCTGGGATTACACGTGTGAGCCACTGTGCCTGACCTAATTTTTTTTCTTTTTTTTTTTTTTGAGACAGAGTCTCTCTCTGTCACCCAGGCTGGAGTGCAGTGGTGCATCTCGGCTCACTGCAAGCTCCGCCTCCCGGGTTCATGCCATTCTCCTGCCTCAGCCTCCCGAGTAGCTGGGACTACAGGTGCCTGCCACCACGCCCGGCTAATGTTTTGCATTTTTAATAGAGATGGGGTTTCACCATGTTAGCCAGGATGGTCTCGATCTCCTGACCTCATGATCTGCCCGCCTCGGCCTCCCAAAGTGCTGGGATTACAGGCGTGACCTAATTTTTTTAAAAAGATACCATATTATACATACCATGCAGTGACTTTATTTTTTCACTTAATCACTTTCTGAGGCATCTGTCACTTCAGTGCCCTTAGCTCTGCTTCATTCATAGAAAATGAGCGTATGGCATTGATTGAATTGTATTAACCTGTCCTCTTTTGATGGGTATTTGTGGTGTTTCACTCTTCTCTTATTATTATTATAAACAATAGTGAGGTGAATTACCTTATGTATGTCTTTGTAAGCTAGTTTTTAAAAACCGTGAGTGGAATTGAGCGCGGTGGCTCACGCCTATAATCCCAAAACTTTGGGAGGCTGAGGCCAGTGGACCACCTGAGCTCAGGAGTTCGAGACCAGCCTGGCCATCATGGCAAAACCCCATCTTTACTAAAAGTACAAAAATTAGCTGGGCATGGTGGCACGCGCCTGTAGTCCCAGCTACTCTGGAGGCTGAGGCAGGAGAATCCTTTGAACCTGGGAGACAGAGCTTGCAGTGAGCCAAGATTGTGCCACTGCACTCCAGCCTGGGCGACAGAGCGAGACTCAGTCACAAAAAAAAAAAAAAAAAAGAAAAAAAAAAACTAAACTATGAGTGGGTTAGGAGGAGCGACATGTTAGTAACCTGCAGAACCATGAAAAGAAATTTAAAGTGATTGACAGGCCAGTGTGGTGGCTCATGCTTGTAATCCCAGCACTTTGGGAGGCCACGGTGGGCAGATTTTCTGAGCTCAGGAGTGCGAGACCAGCCTGGGCAACATGGCGAAAACCCGTCTCTACTGAAATACAAAAAATTAGCTCGTTTGGGTGGCGTGTGCTTGGAGTCACAGCTACTCGAGAGACTGAGGCACGAGAATAACTTGAATGCATGAGGTGGAGATTACAGGGAGCAGAGGTCATGCCACTGCACTTCAGCTTGGGTGATAGAGCAAGACTGTCTCAAAAAAATTTTTAAAAAATCAGCACCATCTGTCACTGCTCTTCTGTGTTCCTTATTACCTTTTTCCTGACTAATTTCTCTTACTCATCTTTTGCTGTTGTTGTAACTCCCCTCTTGAGATTTCAGCTAAATTAATATCCTATGTTCCTGTTAAGTACTAGGAATATTATTAGGCATTTACTTATTTTATAAGTTTAATTTCCTATGTTTGTAAATAAGACATTACTACTTTTTAGTAATAAAAATATTTTTCATTCTGGTGAATGAAAATAATTAAAAATAATAATTTTCAATTCACTTCATGGTATTTGAAAAGTCAGATTTTGGGAGACCAAGGGAGGAGGATCACCTGAGCTCAGGAGTTCAAGACTAGCTAGGGTAACATAGTGAAACCCTGCCTCTACAAAAAATAAAAAATTAGCCAGGCATAGTAGTGGAGCATGTCTGTAGTCACAGCTATTTGGGAGGCTGAGGTGGAAGGATCACTTGAGCCTAGGATGTTAAGGCTGCAGTGAGCCATGACTGTACCACTGCATTCCAGCCTGGGCAACAGAGCGAGACCCTGTCTCCAAAAAAAAGTCAGATTTTTATTTTACTTTAACATCTTTAATGAGTAAAATCAATATTAGAAATTTTTTAACCTCATTTCTAGTTTAAGTAGCTCTGAGATTCTGACCTGAAAAAGCCAAATATATCTATTTTCCCTCTTTTTAAGTTTTTTTGATTGTTTAAGAGATAGGGTCTTGCTCTGTTGCCCAGACCAGAGTGCAGTGACACATTCACGGCTCACTACAGCCTCGACCTCTGGGACTCAAGTGATCCTCCCACCTAAGCCTCTGGAATAGCTGGGACCACAGGTGCGTGCCTCCATACTTGGCTAACTAAAAAAATTTAGTGGGGGCTGGATGCGGTGATTCAGGCCTATAATCCCAGCACTTTGGGAGGCCGAGGCAGGCAGATCACCTGAGGTCAGGAATTTGAGAGCAGCCTGACCAACATGGAGAAACCCCATCTCTACTAAAAATACAAAATTAGCTGGGCATGGTGGCACATGCCTGTAATCCCGCTACTCAGGAGGCTGAGGCAGGGAAATCGCTTGAAGCCGGGAGGCAGAGGTTGCGATGAACTGAGATCACACCGTTGCTCTCCAACCTGGGCAACAAGAGCAAAACTCCGTCTCAAAAAAAAAAAAAAAAAAAATTCGTAGAGCTGGGTACAGTGGCTCATGTCTATAATCCCAGCACTTTGGGAGGCACAGGTGAGAGGATCGCTTGAGCCCTAGAGTTTGAGAACAGCTTGGGTAATATAGTAAGACATCGTCACACTTATTTTTATTTTTTGGGTAGAGATGGAGTCTTTTATTTTATTTTATTTTATTATTTTTTATTTTATTTTATTTTATTTTATTTTAATTTAATTTTATTTATTTTATTTTGACGAAGTCTCACTTTGTTGCCCATGTTGGAGTGCAGTGGCTCCATCTCGGCTCACCACAACCTCTGCCTCCCAGGTTCAAGCAATTCTCCTGTCTCAGCCTCCCGAGTAGCTGGGACTACAGGCGTGCACCACCATGCCCGGCTAATTTTTGTGTTTTTAGTAAAGATGGGGTTTTACTATGCTGGCCAGGCTGGTCTCAAACTCCTGACCTTGTGATCCGCCTGCCTTGGCCTCCCAAAGTGCTGGGATTGCAGGTGTGAGCCACTGTGTCCAGCTTTTTTTTTTTTTTTTAATGTATTTGAGCCAGGCTCTTACTCTTTCGCCCAGGCTGGAGTGCAGTGGCGCAATCTCAGTTCACTGGAACCTTTGCCTCCTTGGCTCAAGCGATCCTCCCACCTCAGCCTCCCAGGTAGCTGGGACTACAAGAGCGTGCCCCTACTGTGCCTGGCTGATTTTTTATTTTTTGTAGAGATTGGGTTTCACCATGTCACCCAGCCTGGTCCTGAACTCCAGCAGGAGTTCAGCCTCCCAAAGTGCTGGCATTACAGGCATAAGCCACCACATCCAGCCCTAGATGGAGTCTTGCTATGTTGCACAGGTTGGTCTTGAACTCCTGGCCTCAAGCAGTCCTCCCACCTTGACCTCTGAAAGTGTTGGGATTACAGGCATGAGCCACCATGCCTGGCCTCTATTTTTAATCTATCTTGGTGTTTACTTTTTCTTTTTTTTCTTTGAGACGGAGTCTTGCTCTGTCACCAGGCTGGAGTGCAGTGGTGCAGTCTCGGCTCACTGCAACCTCTGCCTCCCGGGTTAAAGCAATTCTCCTGCCTCAGCCTCCTGAGTAGCTGGGACTACAGGCATGTGCCACCATGCCCAGGTAATTTTTGCATTTTTAGTAGAGATGCGGTTTTACCATGTTGGCCAGGATGGTCTCGATCTCTTGACCTTGTGATCCACCCACCTTGGCCTCCCAAAGTACTGGGATTACAGGCGTGAGGCACTGCGCCCGACCGGTGTTTATGTTTTTTTTGTTTTTGTTTTTTAGTAGAGACGGGCTTTCACCATGTTAGCCAGGATGGTCTCGATCTCCTGACCTTGTGATCTACCCGCCTCAGCCTCCTAAAGTGCTGGGATTACAGGTGTGAGCCACCGCGCCCGGCTGTACTTTTTCATGAGACGGCAAGAATATGAAACTGTGATTTGGGAAGAGATGTTAGCTCCAACATCATCATATATATATATATATATTTTTTTTTTTTTTGCCCTAGATTTTACTATGAGCAGCAATTACTACGGAAGGTCTTCGAAGAATGGAAAGAAGAGTGGTGGGTTTTCCATCACGAGTGGAAACTCTGTGTTCGAGCTGACTGTCACTACAGGTCAGGTTTCATGTTATACTCCTTCAGTTTTACTGATGCACATTATCAGATGATTATTTGTTGGCATGTTTATGGTCAAAAGAAGCAAACTTTGGGTCACTTTTGGTTTTTCTTCAAATCCTTTTTAGAGTTAGCAAGATCAGAGTTCCAAATTAGACCCAAGCATGCATGCACATGCTGAGCACATGCACACAGACACACACACACACCTCCCACATCTCTAATTCAGGTAACCATTATGTGTTGGTTATGCTAATACTTTGAATGGGATTTTCCCACCGATTTTCATTTCTATATAATTTCTCATTCTGAAAGTATTCTGGGGTTTTTTGTTTGTTTGTTTGTTTTGTTTTGTTTTGAGACAGAGTCTCACTCTGTTGTCCAAGCTGGAGTGCAGTGGCACGATCTTGGCTCACTGCAACCTCCACCTCCTAGGTTCAAGCGATTCTACTGCCTCAGTCTCCCGAGTAATTGGGATTACAGGCATGTGCCATCACACTCGGCTAATTTTTGTACTTTTAGTAGAGACAGGGTTACATCATGTTGGCTGGGCTGGTCTCGAACTCCTGACTTCAGGTGATCCGCCTGCCTTGGCCTCCCGAAGTGCTGGGATTACAGTCATGAGCCACCGCGCCTGGCCTGTTTTTTTGTTTTTTTTTTTTTGAGATGGAATTTCGCTCCTGTTGCCCAGGCTGGAGTGCAATGGTGCCATCTTGCCTCTCTGCAATCTCCGCCCCCTGGGTTCAAGTGATTCTCCTGCCTCAGCCTCTCTAGTAGCTGGGATTACAGGCATGGGCCACCACACTCAGCTAATTTTGTATTTTTAGTAGAGATGAGGTTTCTCCATGTTGGTCAGTGTGGTCTCAAATCTCCTGACCTCAGGTGATCCTCCCACCTTGGCCTCCCAAAGTGCTGGGATTACAGGCATGAACCACCACACCCGGCCCTGTTTTAAAAATAATAAATTGTGGCCGGGCGCAGTGGCTCACGCCTATAATCCCAGCACTTCGGGAGGCTGAGGTGGGCGGATCACGAAGTCAGGAGACCGAGACCATCCTGGCTAACACGGTGAAACCCCGTCTCTACTAAAAAATACAAAAAACAAAATTAGCTGGGCGTGGTGGCGGGTGCCTGTAGTCCCAGCTACTCGGGAGGCTGAGACAGGAGAATGGCGTGAACCCAGGAGGCGGAGCTTGCAGTGAGCCAAGATTGCTCCACTGCACTCCAGCCTGGGTGACAGTGGAGCGAGACTCCGTCTCAAAAAAATAAATAAATAAATAAATTGTTTTAATTTACATTGATTATGGGAGAAAATATATGACCAAAATAGAATATTAAGAAAATAGAGGCCAGGCATGGTGACTCATGCCTGTAATCACAGCACTTTGGAATGCTGAGGCAGGTGGATCGCTTAAGCTCAAGAGTTTGAGACCAGCCTTAGCAACATGATGTAACCCCATCTCTACCAAAAAGTACAGAATACCAGCAGGGTGTAGTGGTGTGCACCTGTGGTCTCAACTACTTGGGAGGCTGAGGCAGGTGGATTGCTTGAGCCCAGGAGGCAGAGATTGCAGTGAGCCGAGATTATGCAACTCACTCCAGCCTGGGCAACAGAGCTAGATCCTGTCACACACACACACACACACACGAAGAAAAGGAAAAAACTCTTAACCCTTGACATTCACATTCCCAGGGATAAGTGAAGGGGAAAGTAACAACTGAGGATTATTATATCGAATACATATTTTTAGACCTTTTTTTTAAAACCTGAATGTCATTTCTTATAGATTGTATATTTAAAATGGTATTCACTCTTATTGTAGTCATTTCTTTATCTAGGTTCTTTGGAGCAAGAGTTCTGATTTATGGAGATTTCATAGACTCACTGAGTTGTTTTAATAAGCAGATAGAATATGAAATCAAGGCCTAGGAATTGCAGTAGTGAATATATGGGGAAGGCCGAGTGTGGTGGCTCACTCCTACAATCCCAGTACTTTGGGAGGCTGAGGCGGGTGGATAACTTGAGGTTAGGGGTTCGAGACCAGCCTGGCCAACATTGGTGAAACCTTGTCTCTATTAAAAAAAAAAAAAAAAAAATTCCAGCCTGGACAACACAGTGAAACCCCATCTCAACTAAAATACAAAAAAAAAAAAAAATTAGCCGGGCATGGCGGCATGCGCCTGTAGTCCCAGCTACTTGGGAGGTTGAGACAGGAAAATTCATTGAACCCAGGAGGCGGAGACTGCAGTGGGTCGAGATCGCACCACTGTACTCCAGCCTGGGCAACAAAGCAAGACTCTGTCTCCAAAAAAAAAAAAAAAAAAAAAAAAAAATTAGCTGGGCATGGTGGCATGTGCCTGTAGTCCCAGCCACTCGGGAGGCTGAGGCAGAAGAATTGCTTGAACCCAGGAGTCGGAGGTTGCAGTGGGCCAATATCATGCCACTGCACTCCAGTCTGGACAACAGAGTGAGACTCTGTCTCAAAAAAAAAAAAATTCTTTTTTAAATGAATGTTAATAAAATATTTAAAACTAGGAAAATATGAAGAGATGAAGGTCTTAAGATGTATAGTGTATGTATGAAGAAGAAGGAAAAGGTGTCAATGAGCATGTTGTAGTGCAAACAAGAAGTGATGTTTTTGATAGTGTGGATAGTTAAGATAATTAAGATGTGACTGTCGGCCAGGCATGGTAGCTCACACCTGTAATCCTAGCACTTTGGGAGGCTGGGGCAAGAGGATCACTTGAGCCCAGGAGTTTGAGACCAGCTTAGGGAACATGGCAAAATCCCCCTCTGCAAAAAAATACAAAAATTAGCCAGGAGTGGTGGTTCGTTCCTGTAGTCCCAGCTACTCGGAGGCCAAGGTGGGAGGGGTACCTGAGTCCAGGGAGGGCTCAAGGCTACAGTGAGCCTTGTTCACATTACTGCACTCCAGTCTAGGTGACAGAGGGAGACCCTGTGTAAAAAAAAAAAAAAAAAAAAAAAAAGACAAGATTGTCATTCCAAACATCATGGATTTTTTTTTTTTTTTTTTTTTTTTTAATTTGAGACGGAGTCTCGGTGTCACCCAGGCTGGAGTGCAGTGGAACAATCTCGGCTCACTGCAACCACCGCTTCCCGGGTTCAAGCCATTCTCCTGCCTCAGCCTCCCTCCTGCCTCAGCCTCCTGAGTAGCTGAGACTACAGGCACATGCCACTACGTGTGGCTAATTTTTATATTTTTAGTAAAGACGGGGTTTCACCGTATTGACCAGGCTGGTCTCGAACTCCCAACCTCAGGTGATCTGCCTGCCTCAGCCTCCCAGAGTGCTGAGATTACAGGCGTGAGCTACTGTGCCTGGCCCAAACATCATGAATTTGTGGATGATGAAAGTGAACTTATTCTTGGAGAAGTCAAGCCTTTTCTTCCTCAGTGACACTTTAAGGTATGGAGAATGACTCTTCAAAGAGAATAGAGTTCGTTGTGTTGTAGGAAATGAAATTTTAGCTTTGGTGCAGATATGGCTTTTTTTTTTTTTTTTTTTTTTTTAATCAGAGCGTCCATGTTAATTTCTTCTGAGTATAGAACAGACTTGGTGTGTTGGGTTAGGAGTTGTTTTGTTGTTTGTTCGTTTCTTGAGACAGAGTCTTGCTCTGTTGCCCAGGCTGGAGTGCAGTGGCATGCGATCTCGGCTCACTGCAACCTCCACCTCCTGGGTTCAAGTGATTCTCCTGCCTCAGCCTCTGGAGTAGGTGGGATTACAGGCGTGTGCCACCACACCTGGCTAATTTTTGTATTTTTAGTAGAGATGGAGTTTCACCATATTGGGCAGGCTGGTCTTGAACTCCTTGCCTCGGCCTCCCAAAGTGCTAGGATTACAGGTGTGAGCCACCACACCCGGCCTGTTATTTTATTTTAAAGAAATGCCATTTACTTTTTTTGGCTCCTCAGGTATTACCTGTATAACCTGATGTTCCAGACCTGGAAGACCTACGTGCGTCAGCAACAGGAGATGAGGAACAAGTACATTAGAGCTGAGCTTCATGGTGAGAAAAAGAAGTCCATGTCTGAAGAAGATGCCCATATTTACTTTGCAGAAGGTCATAGGAAGGACAAACACATTGTCTCAGAGAGAGAATAACTCTAGGTCAAAGGAAGATTTGTTTGATTCTCTTACATATTTTTCAGAAAGTGTGATCTCTGAGTGGGCACCTTTTTGTTTGATTGCTATGGTTTTCTCCATATGGCATGGTTTGAGCCCTTAAAACTCATTTAATCAGATTTGCATGAACTGGCTGTTCCTGGCCTGCTGGTTCAGTGGGCTGGCTGTGACTCTCCTGTGGCACCTGGGGCTGCCATCTATCTTGCTGTGTCAAGTTACCCAGAGACTCTGGAGCAGAGCTGCAGTGCTCTTTTCTGATCTGCTTTGCTCAAGTTGTCCCTTAGTGATACTGTGGCCACTTTAGTTCTGGTCAGAGTCTGGTTTCTCTGTGAATTGAGCCCAGAAACACGTGGAGAGTCTAAGGGAAAAAGACATAGAGTTTCAAAATGATAATACAGACTGCATTAGCAGCAGAATGTCCTAAAGGTACCTCAAACTCTGCAAGTCACAAGTACAACCTGTCAGCTCCCCTACAACTTACACCTGCTGTTCCTTTGACTCTTCCTGTCTAAGAGGACTTACTTAGGAATGGTGTCCATTCCTCATGCCTCATGTCATCACTTACCTAATCTTTTAAGACGGCCCTCTGAGGCATCACTTGCAATCATCTTTGCATTGCTACTGCCTGAAAGTAATCCTCATCTTTTTCCCAGAGTGTTATAAGTGCCACTTCATTAATCTCCCTCATTTATTTTTTCCTGCTTCTCATTGTACACATAGCTATAAGAGTGGTAAGACATAGATAAGATCATGACACTCCTTTACGTAAAGTCAACCCTGCTTGGTATGTCATACAAGGTCTTCATCTCTTCTGCTCTACACCCTCTGCCCTTGACACACTGGATGTGCACTTCCTTATCTTTCCATCTTTGTCCCCGTAGTTCTTCCTTCAGGCCCATTTAAATGCGTAGCTTTCCTTGATCTCCCCCAGCCCGGTGGTCTTTCCCCTGTCTGTATTCCCAAAGTATGAGAAGCTCTTACCCAAGCCTCGTGATTACTGCACCAAATGTACTGTTTCACTGGTAAATAACTTATGCTGTTTGTTGTTATTTTTTTAATACATACAGTAAGATTCATTCTTTTTGATGTTCAGTTCTAAGACTTTGGTACACACTACCACATACAGCTAATTTTTTGTATTTTTGGTAGAGATGGGCTTTTGCCATGTTGCCCAGGCTGGTTTCAAACTCCTGGACTAAAGCAATCCACCTGCCTCGCTCTCCCAAAGTGCTGGCAATACAGGTGTGAGCCACCGTGCCTGGCCTTAAGTTTAATTCTTTAAGAAACTGGCAAAGTTTTTTATCGTGGCTGTACCATTTTGCATTCCCAGCAGTAATTCATTAGAGTTCTACTTGCTCTGCATCCTCTTGACCTCTTTGTATTGTCATTAAAATTTTTTCTTTGGCCACACTAACAGGTATATACAGGCATTTAATTGTGGGTTTTTAAAAATTATTGTTACATGGGTATACTGCGTAATGGTGGAGATTTGAGTATCCACTACCCAAATGGTGAACATTGTACATGATAGGTAATTTTTCAACCCTTGTCCCTCTTCCACCCTCCCTTCCCCTCTTTTGGAGTCCCCGGTGTCTATTATCTCCACCTTTATGTCCGTGTGTACCAACTGTTTAGCTCCCGCTTGTAAGTGAGAATATGTGGTGTTTGATTTTCTGTTTCTGAGTTAGTTCACTTAGGATAATGGCCTCCAGCTCCATCCATGTTGGTGCAAAGGACATGATTTCATTCTTTTTTATGGCTGGGTGGTATTCCATGGTGTATATTTTCTTTCTTTTTTTTTTTTTTTTTATTTGAGACTGTCTCACTCTGTCACCCAGGCTGGAGTGCAGTGGCGTGATCTAGGCTCACTGCAGCCTCCACCTCCTGAGTTCAAGCATTGCTTCTGCCTCAGCCTCTCAAGTACCTGGGACTACAGGTGTGTGCCACCATGCCCAACTAATTTTTGTATTTTTAGTAGAGACAAGGTTTCACTATATTGGCCAGGCTGGTCTCAAACTCCTGACCTCAGTGATCTGCCTGCCTCGGCCTCCTAAAGTACTGAGATTACAGGCATGAGCCACCACGCCTGGCTGTGGTGTATATTTTCTATATCCGTTGATGGATGCTGAGGTTGATTCCATGACTTTGCTGTTGAGAATAGTGCTGCAGTGAACATATGAGAGCAGGTGTCTTTTTAATATAATAATTTCTCTTCATTTGGGTAGATTCCCCCTAGTGGGATTGCTGGGTTGAATGGTGGTTCTGTTTTTAGTTCTTTGAGAAATCTCCATACTGTTTTCCATAGAGGTTCAACTAATTTATATTCCCACCACCAGCGTGTTAAGTGTTCCCTTTCTCTGCGTGCATGCCAACATCTGTTGTTAAACTTTTTTTTTTTTTAAGACGGGATGTCTTGCTGTGTCACCCAGGCTGGAGTGCAGTGGCTTGGTCATAGCTCACTGCAGCCTTGACTTCCTGGGCCAAGTAATCCTCCCACCTCAGACTCCTGAGTAGCTGGGACCATAGGCATGTGCTACCATGCCTGGCTAACTTTTTATATTTTGTAGAGACAGGGTCTGGCTATGTTGCCGAAGCTGGTCTTGGACCCCTGGGCTCCAGTGATTCTCCTTCCTCAGCCTCGCAAAGTGCTAGGATTACAGGCATGAGCCACCGCACCCAACCTAACTTTTTAATAATAATCATTCTGACTAGTGTAAGATGATATCTCATTGTGGTTTTAGTTTGCATTTCTCTGATAATTAGTGATGTTGAGTATCTTTTCCTGTGCTTATTTGCTATTTATATCTGTTTGGTGAAGTGTGTTCATGATCTTTTGTCCTTTTAAATTGGGTTGTGTTCTTGTTGAGATTTGAAAGTTTTTTGTTTTTTGTTTGTTTGGTTGGTTTGTTTTTTTTTTTTGACACGGAATCTCACTCTGTTGCCCAGGCTGGAGTGCAGTGGTGCAATCTCGGCTCACTGCAACCTCGACCTCCCGGGTTTAAGTGATTCTTCCACCTTAGCCTCCCGAGTAGCTGGGACTACATGGTGCGCTACCATGCCCAGCTAATTTTTGTATTTTTTTTTTTTTTAGTAGAGACAGGGTTTCACCACGTTAGCCAGGCTGATTTGGAACTCCTGACCTCAGGGGATCCACCTGCCTCAGCCTCCCAAAGTGCTGGGACCACAGGGGTTAGCCACCAAGCCCAGCCTAGTTTTTTAAAATATATATTCTGTTACAAGCATTTTGTCAAAGCACGATTTGCTATGTTTTCTCCTAGTCTGTGACTTGTCTTTTGATTCTCTTAAGAGTATCTTTTGCAGAGGAAAAGTTTTTAATTTTGATGAAGTCCAACCTTTTTTTTTTTATGGATTATGGGTTTGTTTGTTTTTTTTTTTTTGCAAGAGTCCCACTGTTGCCCAGGTTGGAGTGCAGTGGTGTGAGGATAACCCGTTGCAGCCTGGAACTCCTAGGCTCCAACCTCAGCCTCCCAAGTAGCTGGGACTACAGGCAATGCCCCACCATACCTGGCTAAGTTTTTTATATTTTATAGAGATGGGGGTCTTGCTTTGTTGCCCAGGCTGATCTGAAACTCCTGGCCTCAAGCAGTTCTCCCACTTCGGCTTCCCAAAGCCCTGGGATTACAGTCATGAGCCACTGTGCCCAGTTGGATTATATTTTTTGATATCCTATCTTAGATGTCATCTCTAAGAACTTTGCCTTAACCCAAGGTCACACAGATTTCCTCTTATGTTTTCTTTTAAACAGTCTGTAGTTTTACATATGGATCTTGTATATCCTGCAACCTTGCTAAGTTAATTTATTATTTCTTTTTCTTTCTTTTTTTTTTTTTTTTTTTTGAGACGTAGTCTCGCTCTATTGCCCAGGCTGGAGTGCAGTGGCGCGATCTTGGCTCACTGCAAGCTCCACCTCCCAGGTTCATGCCATTCTCCTACCTCAGCCTCCCAATTAGCTGGGACTACAGGTGCCTGCCACCACGCCTGTCTAATTTTTTTGTATTTTTAGTAGAGACAGGATTTCACCATGTTAGCCAGGATGGTCTCGATCTCCTGACCTCGTGATCCGCCCGCCTCAGTCTCCCAAAGTGCTGGGACAACAGGCGTGAGCCACCGTGCCCGGATCATGTATTATTTCTAACAGCTTTTTTGTAAATTCCATGGCGTTTTCTATGTAGACAGTCAAATTGTGAATAGAGACAGTTTTATTCCTTCCTCAATTTCTTTTCTTTTTTTTTTTGAGATGGAGTCTCACTCTGTCGCCTAGGCTGCAGTGCAGTGGCACCATCTCATCTCACTGCAAGCTCCGCCTCCCGGGTTCACGCCATTCTCCTGCCTCAGTCTCCCGAGTAGCTGAGACTACAGGCGCCCGCCACCACGCCCGGCTAATTTTTTGTATTTTTAGTAGAGACGGGGTTTCACCGTGTTAGCCAGGATGGTCTCCATCTCCTGACCTCGTGATCTGCCTGCCTCGGCCTCCCAAAGTGCTGGGATTACAGGCGTGAGCCACTCTGCCCGGCCCTCTCTTCATTTTTTTATTGTACTAGCAAGGGCTTCCCTATGATATTGAATAGGAGTGGTAATAGTGGACACATCCTTGCATTGTTCCTGGTCTTCAGGGAAAAGCATTCAGCTTTTAATTAAATATGATGTTAGTGGTATGTTTTTTTATACCTGTCCTTCATCAGGTTAAGGAAATTCTATTCCTAGTTTTTTGAGCATTTTAATTGTTAATAGATGTTGAATTTTTTTCGAACTATTTTTCTTGTATCTATTGAGATGATTGTGAGATGACTTCTTTTTTAGTCTTTTATTAAGATTAATTATATAGACTGATTTTCAACTTTTTTTTTTGTTTGAGATGGTGTCTCACTGTTTGGCCCAGGCTGATCTTGAACTCCTGAGCTCACACGATCCTCCCACCTCAGCCTCCTGAATAGCTGGAACTACAGGCACTTGCCACCATGCCCAGCTGATCTTCAGATTTTGAATCAGCTTCATATTCTCACATTTTTTTTTTTTTAACTTAGGGTCTTGTTCTGTTGCCCAGGCTGGGATGCAGTGGTGCAGTCACAGCTCACTGTAGCTGTGACCTACATGGTTTAGGCGATCCTCTCACCTCATCCTCCTGAGAAGCGAGGACCACAGCTGCATGCTACCAAGGCCAGCTAATTTTCATTTGTATTTTTTTTGTAGAGATGGGGTTTTGCACTGTTGCTCAGGCTGGTCTCAAACTCCTGGGCTCAAGCAGTCCACTTGCCTCAGCCTCCCAATGTGCTGGGATTACAGGCATGAGCCACTGTACCCAGCCATGTTCCACAGATTAATGCCACTCTTTATATATTGCTGGGTTCAATTTGCTAATATTTTGTTGAGGGGGGTGGGTTTGCGTCTATATTCATGAGGGATATTGGTCTTTAGTTTTCTTTTATTGTCATATCTTTGTCTGGTTTTGGTTCAGGTAATACTAGCCTCATAGAATGAATTGGGAAGTATTTCACCTTCTTCTGTTTTCTAAAAGAAATTTGTAGAGTTGGTTTTATTTCATCCTTCAGTGGTTAGTAAAATTCTCCAGTACAATCCTAGTGGTCTAGGCCTGGAATTTTCTTTGTTGGAGGGTTTTAAACTTTGAATTCAAGTTTTTAATAGATCGAAAACTATTTAGGTTATTTATTCTTTTCACTTTTTCTTTTTTTTTGGAAGATGAGATCTTGCTTTGTTGCCTAGGCTTGAATGCAGTGGTGCAATCATAGTTTACTGTAGCCTCCATCTAACTGCTGGGCTCAAGTGATCCTCCTACCTCAACCTCCTGATTAGCTGGAACTACAGGCATGTGCCACCACGCTTGGATAATTTTTTTATTTCTTTTTAGCGCCAGGGTCTTGCTTTGTTGCCCAGGCTGGTTTCAAACTCCTGGCCTGAAGCGATCCTGCCACCTTAGCCTCCCTGAGTGCTGGGATTATAGGCATGAGCCACTGCACTCATTCTTAAGTGAGTTTTGGTAGTTTGTATCTTTCATGGAATTGGCCCATTTCAAATATGTTGTCAAATTTATGGGCATAGAGTGTTTCTTTTTTTCTTTTTTCTTTTTTTTGAGGCAGAGTTTCACTCTTGTTGCCCAGGCTGGAGTGCAGTGGCACAATCTCGGCTCACTGTAACCTCCGCCTCCCTAGTTAAGCAATTCTCCTGCCTCAGCCTCCCGAGCAGCTAGGATTACAGGTGCCCGCCACCACGCCTGGCTAATTTTTGTATTTTTAATAGAGATGGGGTTTCACCATGTTGGCCAAGCTGCTCTCGAACTCCTGGCCTCAGGTCATCCACCCACCTCGGCCTTCCAAAGTACTGGGATTACAGGCATGAGCCACCATGCCCAGCTGAGTATTTCACAATTATAATTTTAATGTCTACAGGATCTGTAGCCATCGCCCCCTTTAATTCCTGATGTTGGTAATTTATGTCTTTGGTCTTTTATTCTTGGTTAATCTGGCTAGAGGTTTATGAATTTTATTGATCTTTACAAATAATCAACTTTGCATTCATTGATATTCTGGTTTTTTTTTCCTTCTGTTTTCAAGTTTGTTGATTTCCGCTTTTTTCTTTTTTTTAAGAAGGAGTCTTGCTCCATCACCCAGGCTGGAGTGCAGTGGCGTGATCTCGGCTCACTACAAGCTCCGCCTCCTAGGTTCACGCCATTCTCCTGCCTCAGCCTCCTGAGTAGCTGGGACTACAGGCGCCCGCCACCATGCCCGGCTAATTTTTTGTATTTTTAGTAGAGATGGAGTTTCACAGTGTTAGCCAGGATGGTCTCGATCTCCTGACCTCGTGATCCGCCCACCTCGGCCTCCCAAAGTGCTGGGATTACAGGCTTGAGCCACTGCGCGCGGCCTTTTTTTTTTTTTTTTTTCCAGATGGAGTCTCACTTTGTCACCCAGGATGGAGTGCAGAGTGGCGTGATCTCGGCTCACTGCAGTCTCTGCCTCCTGGGTTCAAGCAATTATCTTGCCTCAGCCTACTGAGTAGCTGGGAATAAAGGTGCCTGCCACCACGCCCAGCTAATTTTCTTTTTGTATTTTTAGTAGAGACATTTACTGCTATAAAGTTCTCTTAAACACTAACTATATTACACGAATTTTAGTAAGTTATATTTCTGTTTCCATTCAGTAAAAACTTGTTTTCTGATTTTCCCTGAGACCTCCTCTTTGCCCCACAGATTATTTAGAAGTGTGTTTAGTTTTCTAATATTTGGGAGTTTCCCAATATCTTTCTATTAAGGATTTCTAGTTTATTCCGTTATAGTCAGAGTACAAGACTTAGTATGATTTCAGTTCCTTTATTTTTGTTAAGGTTTGTTCTGTGGCCCCAAATATGCTCTATCTTGTAAATGTTCTATATTTACTTGAAGAATGTACATTCTGCTGTCTTATATTATTTATAGTTACAGTGAATCTAGCTAGATATTATGGAATAGAAGGAAAAAGTCACTTGGATGTTTAAGATAAAAAGAGTTGTCCAGGCGCGGTGGCTCACGCCTATAATCCCAGCACTTTGGGAGGCTGAGGTGGGCGGATTGCTTGGGCCCAGGAGTTCGAGACCAGCCCAAGCAACATGGCAAAACCTCATCTCTACAAAAAAATACAAAAATTAGCCAGGTGTGGTGGTGCATGCCTGCAGTCCCAGCTACTCAACAGGCAAGAGTTATTTCTGACATAAGACCAGTTATTTCAGGCCATTCCTGGAGACCTCAGGGAGTGTCCATTCACTCTTGGACTGTTAAATAAAAAGTTTGCAAGTACTTTTAGGCCTTAAGGAAGCATGGTTCTCAGTTGTCATGTGCATCAGAATCATGGCAGAGACAGTTAATGAGATTCCTGTGTTCCATACTCTGGAAAGAGCAGTTAGTGTTTATTTTAGATATTTTTCATAGCTAAATCATCTCATTTACACTTTCCAAACATAACTCTGAGAGAGGCACCATTTTACAGATGAGGAACTTGTATGAGATTACGTGTGTAATAAATGAAAGGGCCAGTAAGTCTGGCTTGTCTTACTCAGGATCCCAAACTCTAAACCACAGCACTATACTAGTCCTGATTACCTGAAGTGTGCTGATTCCTGAGGTCCACAGTGAAACCAAGGAAGATACATGTTAAATTCTCCTTCATATTTTGATTTGTCTTGTCAACAACTGTGAAATACGTAGTTATAGTCCTATCGACTACATCTTGGAGGCTGTCCTAAAAATGATTTATATAATTTTATTTTCTCCTTTGTCTTCTAAAAAGAAGAGAAATTTACTTATTAGTGGTGACTTTCATAATGAAAATACAGTTTACCACAAAGGGAGACCTGTGGGCCATTGCATCTTACGTATCTAGTAAATTATCTTTTCTTTACTAAAAAGAGTGAGCTTGGAGTCAAACAGCAAGTTTTATATCATGATTTCTTCTTCTTTAGCTTTGTATTATGGAAAATTTTAAATATCTATACAATTGAAAGATTTTTTTTTCTTTTTTCTTTTTTCTTTTTTTTTTGAGATGGAGTCTCGCTCTGTCGCCCAGGCTAGAGTGCAATGGCGTGATCTCAGCTCACTGCAACCTCTCCCTCCCAGGTTTAGCAATTCTCCTGCCTCAGCCTCCCGAGTAGCTGGGACTACAGGTGCACGCCACCACACCTGGCTCATTTTTGTACTTTTAGTAGAGATGGGGTTTCACCACGTTGGTCAGGCTGGTCTCGAACTCCTGACCTCAGGTGATCTGCCCGTCTTGGCCTTCCAAAGTGCTGGGATTACAGGCGTGAGCCACCGTGCCCAGCCTGAAAGATATTTAATAGAATAATGAACCTCCATATATCCATTACCCAGCTTTGATTATCCACTCATGCCATTTTTGTTAGATCCATCTCTCCACTTCTTTGCTGCCTGTTTATTCACATCATTTCATCTAAAAATTGCAGAGTGTATCTATAAAAGTAAGTGCTTTTAAAGCAAAGGGTTTTTGAGCAGTTCAGTACATGGATTTTCCTTTAAATGCTTTGTGAATGTCATTACTGGCACAGAGCCTTCGTGCGTTCTTGCACTCTAATTACTTTTGTAGTGCTTCACAACTTTTCCAGCAGGGGGCACTTGGAGGCTGGAGGGATTTAGGTATTCAAAGGAGAGCCCTTGAGCTTTTATCACAACCCAGAGTAATCCATCTCTCCCCATGCCTTTTGAAAAATCTCTTTGGTGAATCTAGATGCAAAGCAAAAGATGCGACAGGCCTGGAAGTCCTGGTTGATCTACGTGGTTGTTCGTAGGACCAAACTTCAGATGCAGACTACGGCTCTGGAGTTTAGGCAACGGAGTATCTTACGGTGAGTCTGCTCAACTGCCCTACAAAGTACCAACCATCATTTTACCTCATCAGCTTTATGGTGCTGGAAAACAGCATAAAACCTCACTTAAAACAATGGTTTGTATTTGGTTTTATTTTTGTGTTTTGTTTTTTTCGAGATAGGGTCTTACTCTGTCACCCAGGTTGGAGTGCAGTGGCACAATCTCAGCTTACTGCAACTTCCACCTCCCAGGCTCAAGCAGTCCTTTCACGTCAGCCTCCCGACTAGCTGGGACTACGGGCATGCACCACTATGCCCAGCTAATTTTTTTTTTCCTTTTTTTATAAAAGCGAGGTTTTATCATGTTTCCCAGGCTGGTCTTGAATTCGTGGGCTCAAGCGATCTGCCCACCTCAGCCTCCCAAAGTGCTGGGATTATAGGCATGAGCCACCATGCCCCACTCCCACCTTGAAACGATGTTTTGAACATAGTTGATGCCTAATAAAGATTTATTGATAACTTGTTTATAACATCAGATTTTCACATAATCATAATTAACACAAATTGAGTGCTTACTGTGTTCTAAACCCTGAGTTAAGTTTGTGTGTGCATGTGTTAATTTTGTAATGTAAAGTATCTTATTTAACCCTTACCATAAACTATAAGTACCATTATTGTACAGATTAAGATATACAATAAGGCTCAGAGAGGTTGAGTAACTTGCCTAGCACATACAGGTTGTAAATGGCAAAACTAGGGCTCACCCACCCATACTCTTAACTGCTGTTCTGCATCGCAGCCCATCAGCATTGTAGACATACTGGAAGAACATGAATTAGTCCGCATTTATATCCAGACATGTAACAATGAGCTGCGTTATCATGGGACAGATTTCACTCTATGTTGTCTGTAGTGGTCCACTGGTGTCCTGAATGGTAATGTATTAATAACTCACTTCCTGCCTGAAACTTGGGTATTGAACAAAATATGGATAATAGGAGAGGCTTTGCAGCTACACTTACTTGAGTTTGAATCCCTCTTCCAACCGGTACTATTGGGTCATTTCATCTCTTCAGCTCTTCTTTTCCTCATCCGTGAAATAGTTACACCATACTTAAAGGTTTGTCATCAGGAGTAAATAAAGTAGTATCTGTAAAGTGTTTAACAGTGTCCAGAAAATCAGTGGACATAAAGAAGTTATTTAAGTAGAAATAAAATAGGCAGAGTGCAGTAGTTCAAACCTGTAATCCCAACACTTTGGGAGGCTAAGATGGGAGGATTGCTTGAGGCCAGGAGTTTGAGACCAGTCTGGGCAACAAAGCCAAGACCCTATCTCTACACACAAAAAATTTTTTTAAATAATTAAAATCGTTACTTAAAATGTATTTAGCAAGTATTTCAAAATGCCTAATTAGTATGCAATTTTACTTGAGTCTGAGTGAATTTTTTTTTTTTATGTGATGGAGTCTCGCACTGTTGCCCAGTCTGAAGTGCAGTGGTGTGATCTTGGCTCACTGCAACCTTCTGGGTCAAGCCTTCCAGGTTCAAGCGATTCTCCTGCCTCGGCCTCTCGAGTAGCTGGGATTACAGGCGCCTGCCACCATGCCCATCTAATTTTTTGTGTTTTTACTAGAGGCAGGGTTTCACCATGTTGGCAAGCCTGGTCTCGAACTCCTGACCTCATGATTCACCGGCCTCAGCCTCTCAAAGTGCTGGGATTCCAGGCATGAGCCACCGCGCCTGGCCTGAGTGATATTTTTATATAATTAATTCATTTACTCAACGTACATTTATTTATTTATTTGAGACAGAGTCTCACTCTTTCTCCCAGGCTGGAGTGCCATGGCACAATCTTGGCTGATTGCAACCTCCGCTTCCTGGGTTCAAGTGATTCTCCTGCCTCAGCCTCCCGAGTAACTGGGATTACACCATGTCTAGCTAATTTTTTGTATTTTTAGTAGAGAGGGGGTTTCACCACGTTGGCCAGGCTGGTCTTGAACTCCTGACCTCAGATGATCCACCCGCCTCGGCTTCCCAAAGTGCTGAGATTACAGGCATGAGCCACCGTGCCCAGCCTATTTATTGAGGGCTTAAAATGTTCTTGGTACCGGGCCAGGCACAGTGACTCATGCCTGTAATCCCAGCACTTTGGGAGGCTGAGGCTGGTGAATCACCTGAGGCCAGGAGTTTAAGACCAGCCTGGCCAACATAGTGAAACTGTCTCTACTAAAAAAATACAAAAGTTAGCCTGGTATGATGGTGCACGCCTATAATCCCAGCTACTCGGGAGGCTGAGGCATGAGAACCGCTTGAACCAACGAGGCAGACGTTGCAGTGAGTTGAGATTGTGCCACTCCACTGCACCCTAGGCAACAGAGTGAGACTCTGTCTCGAAAAAATTTAAAAAATGGCTTCCGCAGGAGGCCTACACACCGCCAGTTGTGCTCCTGCTATGTCTCTAGTGATCCCTGGAAAGTTCCAGCATATTTTGCGAATACTCAACAGCAACATCAATGGGCAGCAGAAAGTAGGCTTTGCCGTCACTGCCATTAAGGATGTGGGTTGACAGTACACTTGTGGTGTTGAGGGAAGCTGACATTGACCTCACCAAGTGGGCAGGAGAACTCACTGAGGATGAGATGGAATGTGTGATGACCATTATGCAGAATCCATGCCAGTACAAGATCCCAGACTGGTTCTTGAACAGACGGAAGGATGTAAAGGATGGAAAATATAGCCAGGTCCTAGCCAGTGGTCTGGACAAGAAGCTCCGTGCAGATGTGGAGCGACTGAAGAAGATTCGGGTCCATAGAGGACTGCACCACTTCTGGGGCCTTTGTGTCTGAGGCCAGCACACCAAGACCACTGGCCGCCTTGGCTGTACCATGGGCGTGTTCAAGAAGAAATAAGTCTGCAGGCCTTGTCTGTTAATAAGTAGTTTATATACCTAAAAAATATAAATAAAGTAATAAATAAATAAGTAAAATGTTATTGGTACTGTATTGATGCTGGGGCTATATTCAGGGAATTTGTGATTCCCTAGATGCATAAGAAGATAAGTGATAATGTGAGATAGCTTGAGGTTTTGCAGTGAGTGCTGCAGGTGAGCATGGTCTAAGAGAAATCTTTGTAGGTTAGAGTGACCAGGCAAAGTGAGTGTTTCTGTAAAGCACAGGTTGCAAACTCTTATTTCCCCATGACTCTTTTCCTAGAGCAAATTCAAAAATTAGTAGAAAAAAAAACAAGACTGAAACGAAAGTCTGACCAGGATTCTAGGAAGGAAAAGGATATATACAGCAAGACTAGAAATCTAAAAGCTGCTTGATTACAGATTATTTTGTGAAATCTCCTGATTTTCAAATGTTGGTAATAACTCTTTTTTTTATTTTTTGAGACGGAGTCTCACTCTGTCACCCAGGCTGGAGTGCAGTGGCACGATCTCGGCTCACAGCAACCTCTGCCTCCCGGGTTCAAGAGATTCTCCTGCCTCAGCCTCCCGAGTATCAGGGATTACAGGCACATATCACCATGTCCAGCTAATTTTTTGTATTTTTAGTAGAGATGGGGTTTCACCATGATGGCCAAGCTGGTTTTGAACTCCTGACCTCAAGTGATCCACCCGCCTCAGCTTCCCAAAGTGCTAGGATTACAGGCGTGAGCCAGCGCGCCTGGTCTTTTTTTTTTTTTTTTTTTTTTTGAGATGGAGTCTCACTCTGTCGCCCAGGCTAGAGTGCAGTGGCGTGATCTCAGCTCACTGCAACCTCTGCTTCCTGGGTTCAAGCTATTCTCCTGCCTCAGCCTCCCAAGTAGCTGGGATTACAGGAGCATGCCACTACCACCCGGCTAATTTTGTATTTTTAATAGAGACAGGGTTTCACTATGTTGGCCAGGCTAGTCTCTTAACTCCTGAACTCAGGTGATCCACCCGCCTCAGCCTCCCAAAGTGCTGTGATTACAGGTGTAAGCTACTGCGCCAGGCCATAACATATTTTTTAACAAATCAAACTGTGTAGGTCAAACACAGCATGTTTGTGGTGTCTAAAGCAGGATCTGACCGTAGGAACCATAAGTTTCCAACCATTAATTGGCAGATCTGGGACTTTTTCTCAATTGTTTTGTTTTATTTTTTTTCCCCAGCAGTGAATCTAGAGATGGTACTATGAAGGAGAGGACTAGAGCTGCGGGTCTGAGGCCCCACACTAACTGCTCCTCTCTTTCCTGAGTGGCTTTTTACTGATGGATTCCGTCTTTGATTTGCTTTTTCACAGGGTGTGGTGGAGCATGTGGAGGCAGCGACTAGGACAGCTCCGCGTGAGCCGTGCCCTCCATGCCTCTGCTTTGAAGCACAGGGCCCTGAGCCTCCAGCTGCAGGTGAGTCCAGCAGACGTGGGTTTTGGCATCCTCTGTCCGTGTTGTCAAGCCTCTCACCCACAGAGGGCAGTGCTGGGCCTTCCCTGCAGCTCAGGGCCTGAGATGGGGCGAGGGCAGAGGTAATCTGGAAGGCTGGGCTCTTCCAGAGGGAGGCTGCTGTTAGGAACAAAGTAGAGGCTTGTCCTAGATGAACCTAGGTCAGTGGCTTCCAGAGTGCTTCTGGTAATTGTGGAGCTGGAGAGGGATTTATGAATTAGTTATAAACATGTTTAGAGAAACAGCACTATACTCTGATTTCCTCATTACTGTTTTCCTACAGCAAATCAGAAAATAATTGGGGCAGAAAAGAAACTAAGACTGAAAAGAAAACCTGGCTTCCTTTTCTTTATAGTTTTGATTGTCTTAGAGTGTTCTTTTAGGCAAGCCACTAGCTTTTTTGTCAATCATAAATGACTAAGGCCTGTACTAAAACTTTCTTATCCTTTGACATATTCTCTGAATTTTTGTCATGTTTTTGTGTCTGCTGGGTACTTACAGAGCTGCCAAATAAGTTATAGGAAATAGAACAGGGAAGAGGAAAAAAAAAATCAGTGCCTGTTTCCAAATGTAGGAATAGTATCTTCTTATTCTAACAACAAATTGCATAGTCCATGTGAATATGTGCAGATCACATGCAAATAGCATATATAGTCATCTAGATCAGTGATCAGAAAACTGGCTCAATGGCCAAATTTGGCCTGCTTTCTGTTTTTGTAAATAAAGTTTTATTGGGATGTTGCTACACTCATTCATTTATGTATCATCTGTGGCTGCTTTCAGATTACAAGGGCAGTGTAGAGTAGCTGTAACAGAGACCTTATGGTCTACAAAGACTAAACTATTTGTTTTCTGACCCTTTAAGAAAAAGTTTGCTGAACTCTGAACTTGTAAGGTCTTCTGAGGCAATAGCAAGGAAATAAGAGACATAGGTCTCGCCAATAATAATAACAGTACCAATAGCAGCAGCAACTGCAGCCTGAGTGACAGAGTGGGGCCCTGTCTCAAAAAAAAAAAAAAAAAAAGTAGTAGCTTTTATTGTGGTCTTACTTGTGTTAGATGCTGGACTAAGTGCTTTATGTGCGTTATCTAATTTTCATAAACCTTTTTTAAAAGTCCCATATTATTGTTAAGGAAACCAGGAAGGTTAACTAACTTGAACCAGGGTCATATGTGTAGTGAAGCTTAGAGCCAGGTTTTTTTTATTTCTTTTTTTTGAGACAGAGTCTTGTTCTGTCACCCAGGCTGGAGTGCAGTGGCACAGTCTTGGCTCACTGCAACCTCCGTCTCCCAGGTTCACGCCATCCTCCTGCCTCAGCCTCCCGAGTAGCTGGGACTACAGGCGCCCGCCAGCACGCCCGGCTAATTTTTTCTATCTTTAGTAGAGACGGGGTTTCACCGTGTTAGCCAGGATGCTCTCAATCTCCTGATCTTATGATCGCCTGCCTCGGCCTCCCAAAGTGCTGGGATTACAGGTGTGAGCCACCGCACCCGGCCGCTTAGAGCCAGGTTTTAAGCTGAGCAGCCAGAAAGCTGCATCATCTTTTTTTTTTTTTTTTTTTTTTTTTTGAGACAGAGTATTGCTCGCTCTGTCTCCCAGACAGGAGTGCAGTGGCGCGATCTTGGTTCACTGCAACCTCTGCCTCCCAGGTTCAAGCAATTCTCCTGCCTCAGCCTCCCAAGTAGCTGGGACTCAGACGCATGCTGCCACGCCTGGCTAATTTTTTGTATTTTAGTAGTGATGGGGTTTCACCGTGTTGCCCAGGCTGGTTGCTAACTCCTGAGCTCAGGCAATCTGCCTGCCTCAGCCTCCCAAAGTGCTGGGATTACAGGCGTGAGCCACCGCACCTGGCCTGCATCATCATCTTAATCACCATGCAGTATTGTGCTGAATAGACTTATAACCTCAGGAGGGAGATGGAACTGATAAATGGGAAAATGCTATAAATACAGGGATAGTGACTAAACTTATAGACTGACTGTGAATATAGGGAAACTAAACATAATGAGACTGATTTTCTGTCATCAGTGGACAACTGTGCTAGTGTTCTTCCCTTTCTAAGAGCCACTTTGAGAGGCCATAAACTCATTCTACTGATGCTACTGTTGCTCAGAACATGTTTAGAATTCCCCTTTTCTTGTTTGTTGTTGTTTGTTCTTTTGTTTTGAGACAGTCTCACTCTTTTGCCCAGGCTGGAGTGCAGTGGCATGATCTTGGCTGACTGCAACCCCTGCCTCCCGGGTTCAAGCGATTCTCCTGCCTCAGCCTCCCAAGTAGCTGGGATTACAGGCACGTGCCACCACGCCTGGCTAATTTTGTATTTTTGATAGAGACGGGGTTTTGCCATGTTGGCCAGGCTGGTCTCGAACTCCTGACTGCAAGTGATCCACCTGCCCCTCGGCCTCCCAAAGTGCCGGGATTACAGGCGTGAGTCACCACACCCAGCCTACACTCTCTTAATCTACACCGCATCTCTATGCACTAGGCAGGTCAGACATCATGAAATATGTAAAATTTTAATTTTAATTTAAAATTTAAAATTAAATTTGGTATTTCAAACATAGAAACATAAAATATAAGACACTTAGAAAAATATTAGCAGATAGGCTGGGCGTGGTGGCTCACACCTGTAATCCCAGCACTTTGGGAGGCTGAGGCGGGCAGATCATGAGGTCAGGAGATGGAGACCATCCTGGCTAACACGGTGAAACCCCGTCTCTATTAAAAATACAAAAAATTAGCCAGGCATGGTGGCGGGCGCCTGTAGTCCCAGCTACTCGGGAGGCTGAGGCAGGAGAATGACGTGAACCTGGGAGGCAGAGCTTGCGTGAGCTGAGATCACGCCACTGCACTCCAGCCTGGGTGACAGAGCGAGACTCCATCTCAAAAAAAAAAAAAAAAAAAAAAAAAAAAAAAAATTAGCAGCTAGCCAAGTACTCACCAGCCTCACCCAGATTTAAAAGGTGTTAGCATTTTCTATACTTGCTCCAGAATTTTTTTTTAAATTATTTTTTGGGGAACAGGATCTCACTCTGCTGCCCAGTCTGGAGTGCAGTGGTACCATCATGGCTCATTGTAGTCTTGACCTCCCAGGCTTAAGTGATCCTCCCACCTCAGCCTCCCTAGTAGCTGGGAACACAGGCGTGTGCCACCATGCCTGGCTAATATTTTTTTTTTTCCCTTGTGGAGTCGAGGTCTCACCATGTTGCCCAGGCTAGTCGGAAACTCCTGAGCTTAAGTGATCCACCCACCTTGGCCTCCCGAAGTGCTGGGATTACAGGCATGAGCCACCGTGCCTGGCCCAGAATTTTTTTTTTTTTTTTTTTTTGAGACAGAGTCTCACTCTGTTGCCCAGGCTGGAGTGCAGTGGCGCGATCTTGGCTCACTGCAAGCTCCGCCTCCCGGGTTCATGCCGTTCTCCTGCCTCAGCCTCCCAAGTAGCTGGGACTACAGGCGCCCGCTGCAACGCCTGGCTAATTTTTTTTTTTTTGTATTTTTTAGTGGAGATGGAGTTTCACCATGTTAGCCAGGATGGTCTCGATCTCCTGACCTGGTGATCCGCCCGCCTCAGCTTCCCAAAGTGCTGGGATTACAGGCGTGAGCCACCGTGCCTGGCCCAGAATTTTTTAAAGTAACAAAATTTAATGGACACTGCCAACGCTCTACCGTCCCTCCCTCCCTTCTGCTGCCTCTCCTCCTTAGAGATAGCCACTCTTTTGATTCTGGTATGATTGTTCTCCTATATTCTTTTTTCTTATAAAAATATGTGCACATATCCGTAAAGAATAAACATGTGGTACACTCCTGTAGTCCCATCTACTCGGGAGGCTGTGGCAGGATGATCAGTTGAGGTCAAGTGTTTGAGGCTAGCCTGGGCAATATAATGAGACCCCATCACTTAAAAAGGTGGGAGGGGCCACGGTGGCCTACGCCTGAATACTAGGACTTTGGGAGGCCAAAATAAGAGGATCACTTGAGTTTAGGAGTTCAAGACCAGACTAGGCAACATAGTGAGACCCCATCTCTACAAAAAAAAAAAAAAAAAAAAAATTAGCTAGACGTGGTGGCGCATGCCTGTTGTCCCAGCTACTTGGGAGGCTTAGGTTGGAGGATCACTTGAACCTGGGAGGTCAAGGCTGCAGTGAGCCATTGATGATGCCACTGCACTCCAGCTTGGGCACCAGAGCAAGACCCTGTCTCAAAAATAAATAAATAAATAAATAAGTAAATGGTATGGCTTTGTGTAGTTAGGACATTTATGAATGTTGTCATACTGTACTTTGCAACTTGTTTTTTTAGTGCAACGGTATATTTTTGAGGTTTAGCCATGTGATTTCTTTCTTCCTTTTTTAAAATAGAGAGAGGGTCTTTCTCTGTTGCCCAGGCTGTTCTTGAACTCGTGACCTCAAGCAGTTCTCACACCTTGGCTTCTTAAAGTGCTGGGATTACAGGCCTGAGCCACCATGCCTGGCCCTATCTATGTGGATAGACAGAGATCTATTAACTGTGTATATTATGCCATTGTATAAACAAGGCATAGTTTATCTGCTTACTTACTGATGGACTGTTGACTACCTCTGCTTTTTAGAATTACGAACAATACTACCAAGAGCATTCTTTCTGTTTCTTTTTTTTTTTTTTTGAGACTCCGTGCAGTGGCACAATCTCAGCTCACTGCAATCTCCACCTCCCAGGTTTAAGCGATTCTCCTGCCTCAGCCTCCCATGTAGCTGGGACTACAGGTGTGCTCCACCACATCCAGCTAATTTTTGTATTTTTAGTAGAGATGGGGTTTCACCATGTTGGCCAGGCTGATCTTGAACTCCTGACCTCAAGTGATCCGCCTGCCTCTGCCTCCCAGTGTTGGGATTAAAAGTGTGAGCCACCATGCCCGGCCCCCAGTTTCTTTGAATTATTCACGGATCTGTTTCTCGGCTCTTTCTTCCATTCGTGTATTTGTCTATCCAGACCATACCAATGCCATACTGTTTTAGTTACGATTTGATGAAGCAGGTAAGCAAGAGTGCAGGTTCTTGAGTCAGACTGTCCAAGTGGAATTCTGCCTCTATCACCTATTAGCTTTGTGCCTTTGAATGAGTTATTTTACCTGTTTGTACCTCAGAATTCTTATCTGTAAGTAGATCATAATAGTACATACCTCATAAGGTTATTAAGGCTTCAGTAGGATGATCCAGTTATTAATAATATACTCAGAGCAATGCCTGGAATATGGAAATGCTCAGTAAATGCTAGCTGTTTATATTCCTATTTGACATATAGTTCTTAAGGCTCTATATTTGAGAGAGAGTCTCCTTTATTCTTGTTTTGTTTTTAAACTTGTCTTAATTGTTCTTCTGTACTCTCTGTTATTAATTTTAGGATCAACTCGTCAAGTTCTATAACAAAGCCTATTAGGATTTTTTTTTTTTTTTTTTTTTTTTTGAGACGAGTCTCACTCTGTCACCCAGGCTGGAGTGCAGTGGTGTGATCTCAGCTCACTGCAAGCTCCGCCTCCCAGGTTCACGCCATTCTCCTGCCTCAGCCTCCCGAGTAGCTGGGACTACAGGCGCCTGCCACCACGCCTGGCTAATTTTTTGTATTTTTAGTAGAGATGGGGTTTCACCGTGTTAGCCAGGATGGTCTCGATCTCCTGACCTCGTGATCAGCCCGCCTCGGTCTCCCAAAGTGCTGGGATTACAGGCGTGAGCCACCGCGCCCGGCCAAGCCTATTAGGATTTTTATTACAATATACTGACTGACAGCTTATTAGGTTAGAAAAATTGTCATATTGAGTCATTTCATCTATGAATTTGATATATCTCATAATATATTGCTGAGCTTGAGAAGGAGAGTAGGAAGGATGAGGTCATGAGGTAACAGGGAGCCAGAACGCAGGGCCTGGCACGTCGCACCTGATAAAAAAGGCTTTGGCTTTTATTCCTGGGAAGGTGAAGAGCTCCTGGCTCTGAGCAGAGGAGTGACATGATTGTACCTACCTCTTAACAGGATTCTTTGATTCATAGTGTGCTGCTTTTGGGGTAAGAAAGGGAAGGATATATATGAATGTGTGTTTGTGTGTTTGTGGGGGGGGGGGGTGTGTGTGTGTGTGTGTGTCTGTTTGCTTATATTTTCAAGAAAGAATAATGGAAAAATAAATGAAAAACTTCCCGAAAAATGGTTACCTATAGGAGGAGGGAGGGAAGGGTACAGGAATAAAGTACTTCTGTGAATTTACTTTGTTACATAGTTTTAACTTTGGAACTATGCAAATATTTTATATAATTACAAAGCAAGAGTAAATAAAAAAGCAATTGCTAGATTTTCAAAACAAACTGAAACATATCAAGTTTGTGGCAATGACTACACAGAGAATAATTACTTCAAGTAACTTTAAAATACAATATTTTGACTGTTCACCCTGGTGGAATGTGTTAAAAGGACGTAATGAACTGCTAAGAAATCTAAAACCACATTCTTATTAAAACAAGTGTTATTGTTACTAGGAGGTTTGAAGTTGTTATATTGAAAGTATTATAGTTACATTGTAAGATAAAGCAAATAATTATGGCAGTGTTGTTAGGAATAAAGATCTTCAATAGAAAAGAAAAGATTACAAGTATAAAAATCAAATAAATCTGCAGTTGGAACTGTAAATATCAATATGGACTCCTCATATATATACACATACCATAAATGCATTTCTGGTCTGGCGCGGTGGCTCCCAGCACTTTGGGAGGCAGGTGGATCACCTGAGGTCAGGAGTTTGAGACTAGCCTGGCCAACATGGTGAAACCCCGTCTCTACTAAAAATACAAAAAAATTAGCCGGGCATGGCGGTGGTGGGCACCTGTAATCCCAGCTACTCGGGAGTCTGAGGCACAAGAATCACTTGAATCCAGGAAGCAGAGGTTGCAGTGAGCTGAGATTGTGCCAACTGCACTTCAGCCTGGGCGACAGGGTGAGACCCTGTCTCAAAAAAAAAAAAAAAAAAAAGCATTAGAAGCAGTGACAGTAGTATAGCATTTAGTATCCCCAGTGCCCAAGTTGTGGTCTTAACTATTTCCCACTAATAGGAACTAGGGCTTTTTAGAGAAATGGCTGATTATAGGTCTGGGGCAGGAAATAGACAACATACACCTAGGACCAAGGAACTTAACAAAACCTAATGGAATTGTGTCAGAAGGACTCAGGAACCAATTTGGAAGGGTTCCCAGGGCTTAAGATAGAAAAGTTTGAGCATCAAAAAACAATAAGCTAGGCATGGTGGTGCCTGTAGTCCCAGCTACTCAGGAAGCTGAGGCAGGAGGATCACTTGAGTCCAATATATTGAAAACATCAAATACATAAAAATTCACGCATTTGAAATAATTTTAAAAGAAAGTGAAACTCATCGGTCATGATTTTGGGTTGTTAGGGGAGTTAACTCAATTCTTTAAAAATTAAAGCATTTTAATTCTTTAAAAATTAAAGGCAAAAAATTAAGCATTTATCCCACCTTTCCTATATAAACTGTTAACTCCAAGAAACCAGAGGGTTAATGAGAGAGAAGGCTTCTTTATAGAAGAATTCCAGTTAATAAATGCTGAAGGAATACTAGAACTAGAAAATTGCTGTTTTGCCACCCCTAATGAGGACATAGATCTAGGCAGCCATCACTAGGTGAGAGGCTGATGGGAAAATATAGGAGAAATCTGGCTACCTGCCATCTGAATCCACCAAACAATCTTGGCATTGCTACAACTGTGGCAGCCAGACATGATGTGCCTCATGATACTATGTAAGGGGAAGTACCCAGCCACGTTCCTGAACTGTTCTTGCCTAAAAAATTGAACATGACTCCAAGCCTAATGCGATCTCTCAGTTTATATGAAATACAGGGGTCAGAGGAACAAGTTAAAGACACCTCGAGGCTACAGTCAGCCAAATCCAAAATGTAGGACATTTTATAGGATAGATGACTTGATTTCTCTAGTAGATTGATGGCATGAAAGAGAAAAAAAGCAGGAAGGGAAGTTGTCATATAAAACAGAACTTTAAGTGACCTAACAATTAAAGCGAACCAAAATGGACCACTCTGGCTGTTGTGTTAGGAATACATCAGAGCCAGGCATGGTGGCAGATGTCTGTAATCCCAGCACTTTGGGAAGCCAAGGCGGGTGGACAGCTTGAGCCCCAGCGTTTGAGACCAGCCTGAGCAACATGGTGAAACCCTGTCTCTACAAAAAATACAAAAAATTATCCTGGTATGGTGGCATGTGTCTGTAGTCCCAGCTACTCAGGAGGCTAAGTGGGAGGATCACCTGAGTCCAGGAAATTGAGGCTGTAGTGAGCTATGATTGCACCACTGCCCTCTAGCCTGGGCAATGGAGCAAGACCCTGTCTCAAAAAAAAAAAAAAAAAATTAGCTGGGCATGGCGGTGCATGCCTGTGGTCCCAGCTGCTCAGGAGGCTGAGGCAGGAAGATTGCTTAAGCCCAGGAGGTTAAGGCTGCAGTGATCCATATTCTTGCCATTGCACTTCAGTCTGGCAGTCTGAGTGACAGAGTGAGACTCTGTCAATAAATAAATAAATAAATAAATAAATAAGAAAGAGATGATCAAGGATATAAACAGGGAGAACAGGTAAGAAGCTATTACAAAATTCCAGGTGAGATTTTCCACAAAGATGATAAGAAGACGTTGGTTGGATTCTCAATATCTTTTAAAGATGTAACCGACATCTTTAAAAGATATATGGATGAGATATGAAGTTTTAGAGTCCAAGATGACTTCCAAGTTTTGGCCTAAGCAGTTGGAACAATGGAGTGCCATTTACTGAAATAGGAAAGACTGCAGGAGAAGCAGGTTTGTGGGAAGAGATTAGGAGGAGCCCAATTCTGGACTCTGTATCTTCAGCCTGATAGGCCTTTTGAATATCCACAGGAAGATATGTTAAGGAGGCAGTGGGATATTGGGATATATGTGTGGAATATTGAGGATGGGGCCAGGATAGGAGGTACATTTGGGAAATTCAGGAGTTCTCAGTAGGCAGATGGTATGTAAAGTTACTAGAGTGAGCGGGGTGTGGTGGCTCATGCCTGTAAATCCCAGCACTTTGGGAGGCTGAGGCAGGAGGATTGCTTGAGCCCAGGAGTTCAAGACCAGCCTGGGCAACATAGAGAGCCCCCATCTCTTTTTTTAAAAAAAGCTATTAGAGTGGGTGAAAAAATGAAGGAAGTGAGTGTAGCTAGATGAGAGGTTCCAGGGCTGAGCCTGCAAGGTGCACAGAGGTGGGAGTCAGCAACAGGAACAAAGCAGGGACACATCCCAAAAGCCAGGTGAAGGAAGGAGGAAGGCTTTGTCAGACGCTTCTGGCAGGTCAAGGGAGGTGAGGACCAAAATCTGACCTTTGGATTGAGCAACGTGGAGATTGCCGATGCACTTGATAAGAGTAGTTTCATTCAGTAAGCCTGTGGGAGTGGGCTCAAGAAAGCCTGCCTGGGAGACAGAGAGATTAGAAAATAGCTCTTTTGAGGAGCTTGAAACAGAAAGAACCAAAGTGTTAGCTGGATGGCACAATGTTGTCTAGAGTCTAGAGAGGGGTGTTGCTTTGTTTGTTTAAGAATCACTGGTTTATTCCCTTCAGAAAGTATTTTTGTGACAGCAATCTTCCCCCCACAACTTTTTATTTCTGACAAACACCAAATAATAGAAAAGGTAGATGCTGTATGTGTTTCACCTAGTTTAACCCATTGTGGTTTTTTGGTTTGGTTTGGTTTGGTTTTTTTGAGACAGGGTCTCACTCTTTTGCTCAGACTAGAGTGCAGTGGTATGATCACTGCTCACTGCAGCCTCAACCTACCAGGCTCAAGCGATCCTCCCACCTCAGCCTCCCAAGTAGCTGGGACTACAGAGTTTCACCATGTTTCCCAGGCTGGTCTGAAACTCCTGAGCTCAAGCAATCCTCCTGCCTTCGCCTCCGAAAGTGCTGAGATGACAGGCATGAGCCACCCTGCCCTGCCAACCCACTGTTAACATCTTGCCACATTTGCTTTCTTTAAGTATATAAATACATTTATTTTGTCTGAGCTGCTCTAAAATTGTAGACATAAAGTTTATCTTAAAGTGTATCTCCTAAAAAGGACCGTCTCCCACATAACCATAATATCATTATTATATTCCAAGAAATTTAATATTGATATGATAATATATAACATGCAGTTCATATTAAAACTGTATATTGTTGCTATTTGCACTTTCATAGTCTAATCAAAGGTCACCCATTGCTTTTAGTTGTTACATCCTGAAGAGATTTTTTTAGGATAGGAAAAGTAATAGCACATTGATATGCTGATTTCAAAAATCTATAGAGAATGAAAACTGATGATTCATAAGAGGGGAACTGCCAAGGCAGTAAACTTGGGAAGATGAGATGTAGCCAGAGCGGGACAGGTTGGGAGGGGACTGACTTTGGTGGGAGCATGGACGGTTTATCCAGAGTAGCAGGAAAGAGAGAAGACAGAGCCCATGGGCAGGTGGGTAGTTAAACATGGTGGACCTTAAGGAAATTTTCTTTTGATTGCTTTTATTTTCTTAGTGAAATGGGAACGATGGTATTCAGTTGAGAGGAGGGAAAGGAGAGGTGCGACAAGTTGAAGAAAAGATATGAAGTCTTTGTCTAAGTTGTCTTCAGATTAGGATAAGTCGTCTTAGATTAGATTATCACTGATCTAAGGGTGTGCATTTATAGACCCTTGTAGACCCCTTAGCTTCTATAGATAGACATCCCTGGAACTAATCTGCCTGAAAAAGGACCACTTTACAGTAGGCTTTCTCTGACTTTGGAAGAAAAGGCAGACCCTCACTTATCCCCAATCTGAATTAATTATATCACCCCTCGGATTGTTTCTGCTCCTTGTCTGCTTGTTTTTGTTTTTGTTTTGAGTTGGTCGCTCTTGTCGCCCAGGCTGGAGTGCAGTGGTGTGATCCCAGCTCACTGCAACCTCTGCCTCCTGGGTTCAAGTGGTTCTCCTACCTCAGCCTCCTGAGTAGCTGGGATTATAGGCACCCGCCATCACGCCCAGCTAATTTTTTGTATTTTTAGTAGAGACGGAGTTTCTCCATGTTGGGCAGGCTGGTCTCAAACTCCTAACCTCAGGTGATCTGCCCGCCTCGGCCTCCCAAAGTGCTGGAATTACAGGCGTGAGCCACTGCACCCGGCATCTGCTTGTTGATTTTCTTCTTCTTTTTTTTAATCCAGAAAAAAATTATTTTTGAAAGCAAAATGTCCCTCTTAAAGACCCTTTTACCCTACAGTCCCATAGCTTATGATCCTGCTAGGGGATTGCCACTTCCTTGTTTCTAATTTCAGCCTTTCCAGCGTGTGTGCCTTTCTCTTTTCCCTCTCCACCTGTACTTCACCCTGTTTTCCTGCCTTTCCTTTGACTATTGCCTCTTTTCTGGTTTTCAGGCTTGGTCACAGTGGCAGGAACAGCTCCTGTATGTCCAGAAGGAGAAACAGAAGGTTGTCTCTGCAGTGAAACATCATCAGCACTGGCAAAAGCGGAGATTTCTAAAAGCCTGGCTTGAATACCTGCAAGTCCGCAGAGTGAAGCGACAGCAGAATGGTGAGTAGGAAGCTCCAGGCTCTCGAGATAGAGGATCTGGTCACAATTTCCACTCTCCTGCTGCCAGTGGTACTGTACTAAGAAGTAATATAATGGTGCTACTCCAGAAATTTTGGCGAAAGGAGATTAAGGAGGAAAATACATCATCCTTGAGTCACATTTATTTCTCTTTGGCTTTTTCTTTTATTTATATATCTATATCTATATCTCTATATCTATATCTATATCTATCTAGCTATCTATAGATTTTTTTTTTTTTTTTTTTGAGATGGAGTTTCGCTCTTGTCGCCCAGGCTGGAGTGCAGTGGCTCACTGCAACCTCCGCCTTCTGGGTTCAGGTGATTCTCCTGCCTCAGCCTCCCGAGTAGTTGGGATCACAGGTGCCCACCACCTTGCCCAGCTAATTTTTGTATTTTTAGTAAAGACGGGGTTTCACAACGTTGGCCAGGCTAGTCTCAAACTCCTGACCTCAGGTGATCCGCCTGCCTCGGCCTCCCAAAGTGCTGGGATTACAGGCGTGAGCCACTGCACCCGGCCTCTTCTGTGTATTTTTTATCTAAATAGGGTTTTCATTTTGCTATAAGTATTGTAATTATTTTGATTAATATGTTGATAACCTATGGTTTTGTGTCTTGCTTTTTTCCACACAGTTAATCAACACTTTCCTACATCTTAAGTATTTGTCGTAAATGTTATTTTTTAACAACTATTCATATTTTATAGGATGGCTTACCTTAATATACTTAGCCATTCTCCTGTTAATAGATATTTGGATAGTTTCTGTTTGTCTCCAGTTATGCAAATGCATGTGATTTTGATGTTGAGTTTTTTGGATACTGTTTATATGGTTTTGTTTCCCAATTAGATTCAGAAGTAATAATACATAGAAATGTGAACATTGGTACACTTTCTAACTTAAGTTTATTGATTTTATACCGAAGTAAGTCAAGCACTATGCTAGACACTGGGTTAAGGGTCTCTGGCGTTTGCCCAAACATCCCTGCAGAAATCTCTTACGCTGCCAACACTGTCTCTTGGGAGAGTTTGAATGTGTTCATTGGAGGATAGTGACCCCAGACCAACAGTCCAGTTGCCCAGTCCTGGAATGTGAAGGCATTAAGCTGTTTAGTATGATAAGCTATAGACTAATGCCTGCCTCCAATTACAGCATTCAAATTCCAGGTCTGATTCCCATCCCCTTCCCGGGCCCTAGCTCATCAGACCATTATCTGACTAGCATTAAAAGGAGATGAAGCTGGCAGCCAGGATCAGGTTGGCTGAAAGCTCAAAAAAGCCTATGCCAGCATGGCAACTGAATTGTATGTCGTTGACTCAATCTCTAAGTCCTATCCAGGAGACATTTGTTTAGAAGCAAAAGTAAAACAGTCCTTTTTGAAAGCAACAGTTATCATTTCTGTTCATCAGTATCTAACCAGAAGCCTCAGCCCTTTGATGTAACTGATTTTATAGCATCCTCCTCCCTAAAATCACAGACCTTTTCTCTTTCCTTGGAGAGAGGAGATGTAGCTCAGGGATTCCTAATGACCTTTCAAGGTTTAAAAAACTTGTATTTTGGCCGGGCGCGGTAGCTCATGTCTGTAATCCCAGCACTGTGGGAGGCTGAGGCGGGCGGATCACTTGAGGTCAGGAGTTCGAGACCAGCTTGGCTAACATGGTGAAACCCCGTCTCTACTAAAAATGCAGAAAAATCAGCCAGGGGTGGTGGCGCATGCCTGTAATTCTAGCAACTTGGGAGGCTGAGGCAGGAGAATCGCTTGAAGCTGGGAGGCATAGGTTGCAGTGAGCCGAGATCGCGCCACTGCACTCCAGCCTGGGCAACAGAGCGAGACTCCAACTCAAAGAAAAAAAAAAAACTTATAAGAGTGTGTGTGTGTGTGTGTGTGTGTGTGTGTGTGTGGCCTTGAACCCCTGCTCTCTGCCAATCGTGGGGTTCAGCTTGTCTTAAAGATGTTTCCAGCTCATCTTCTAACCTTAGGGGAGCAGCACTTAAGTTATTTCTCTGTTGCAGAGATGGCTGAGCGATTCCATCATGTCACTGTGCTCCAGATACACTTCTGTGACTGGCAGCAGGCCTGGGAGCGGAGGGAGAGCTTGTACGCCCACCATGCCCAGGTGGAGAAACTGGCCAGGAAGATGGCCCTGCGGCGCGCCTTTACTCGCTGGAAACACTGTATCCTTTCAGATACTGAAGCTGTCCATTGCCTCAGCCAGGACAGCATGAGCTCAGCAGCATGTGAAACGAATCATAAGATACATGGGAAACAATTGCCAAACAATTTAAAACAGCCTTATCTCTGTTGACAGTCTTAAAATTTTTTGTTTAATTGGAATTGTGTATAAAAAGAGTGCTTATATATAGTTTAAAAATAATAAAATGAACAACTATATATTATCACCCAACTTTCAAAATAGAACCTTCCTAGCACACCTATCTGCTCCTCCCTGACTGCATTCTTTTTCTTTTCCCTCAGAGGTAATCCCACTTTCCTGATTCACATTTTTTGGTGTTACAATTTAAGTGCTTTTCTCTACCCACTAGGTGGTGGAAATAGCCACCACTATCTTTTTCTTGGTGAGAGCATCACCGTGATCATAGTTTCCATTTATTGCGCTTTTACTGTGTAGCAGACATTATGCATCATCCTCTTCATCCTCATAGCAACGCTGTGGAGTAGGTGCCACTATTGCCATTTTACAGACGAGGAAAGAGATTCAGAGGAGCTGAGTGTATTCTAAAGTCACAGGTCATTGGCAGAGTCAAGATTTTCAAAACCTAGGCCTTTAACTCCTGTATACATATTTTTTTTTTTTTTTTTTTTTTTTTTGAGATGGAGTCTTGCTCTGTCACCCAGGCTGGAGTGCAGTGGTACAATCTCGGCTCACTGCAATCTCCGCCTCCCAGGTTCAAGCGATTCTCCTGCCTTAGCCTCCCGAGTAGCTGGGATTACAGGCATGTGCCACCACGCCTGGCTAATTTTTGTATTTTTAGTAGAGACAGCGTTTCGCCATGTTGGCCAGGCTGGTCTCCATCTCTTGACTTCAGGTGATCCACCCACCTCAGCCTCTCAGCCTCCTAAAGTGCTGGGATTGCAGGCATGAGCCAGCATACCCAGCCTCTTTCTTTTTTTTTTTTTTTTTTTTTTGAGACAGAGTCTCGCTCTCACCCAGGCTGGATTGCAGTGGTGCCATCTCAGCTTACTGCAACCCCTGCCTCCCAGGTTCAAGTGATTCTCCTGTCTCAGCCTCCTGAGTAGCTGGGATTACAGGTGGCCACCACCACGCCCAGCTAATTTTTGTGCTTTTAGTAGACATGGAGTTTCTCCATGTTGGCCAGGCTGGTCTCGAACTCCTGACCCAAAGTGATCCACTTGCCTCGGCCTCTTAAAGTAGTGGGATTACCGGCGTGAGCCACCATGTCCAGCCCTGTGTACATACTCTTTTTTTTCCCTTTTTTTTTTTTTTTTGAGATGGAGTTTCACTCTTGTAGCCCAGGCTGGAGTGCAATGGCCCAATCTTGGCTCACCACAACCTCTGTCTCCAGGTTCTAGCGATTCTCCAGCCTCAGCCCCACGAGTAGCTGGGATTACAGGCATGCACCACCATGCCCAGCTAATTTTTTTGTATTTTTAGTAGAGACAGGGTTTCTCCATGTTGGTCAGGCTGGTCTCGAACTCCTGATGACCTCAGGTGATCTGCCCTCCTCAGCCTCCCAAAGTGCTGTGATTACAGGCCTGAGCCATCGCACCCAGCCATATTCTTAATCACTACCCCTACCATACTATGTGCCCAAGTGTGAGAATTTGGACTGCCTAGGATGTTCATCCACACATTTTATTTGTTCATCAAAGTCTTGCTTTGTATAAATTCCTGCTTAAATTCTGGGATATGAGGAAGCTCAGACTAATGATAGTTCATTGTCTAGTGGGGGAAATAGACATGAAAATGTGTCTTTAAATATGGCATGATAATTCCTATCATAAAGATTTGTATCAAGTTATTTGAGAGCGACTGTGGAGATTCAGTCAAGGAGGTAATGTTTGTGCAGAATTTAAGTCATAGGAGATGAGAAGTTGGGAAGGTTGATGTCTTAGGGGAAGACTGCAGAAGGTTGGAAAAGGCATTTCAGTGAGGAAAAGCATTCAAGAATCTAGTGGGCTGTAGAGGTATGGATGGTGGGAAGGTAGATGCAGGAACCTCTGGAGGTTTTTTAACTTTTAAAAATTTAGAGACAGGGTCACATGTTGCCCAGGCTGGAGTGCAGTGGCTTTCACAGGCGCAGTGGTAGCTTACTACAGTCTTGAACTCCTGGGCTTAAGCAATTCTCCCTCCTCAGCCTATGAAGTAGGTGAAACTACAGGCACACACCATCACACCCGGCATCAGGGGTTTTTAAGAAGAGAAGAGGCTGGGGGCAGTGGCTCACACCTGTAATCCAAGTGCTTTGGGAGGATCGCTTGAACTCAGGAGTTTGAGGCTACAGTGAACTATGATGGCACCCTTGCCCTGCAGCCTGGGTGACAGAGTGAGACCCAGTCTCTTAAAAAAGAAAAGAAATGCAGTCAGATTTGTGCTTTGGAAAGGATAATTCTGGATTAGCGGAGAGAGGCTAGCACTGGTGGGAGACCAGTTATGGGAGGAGGCTCACTTATCAGTCTATGTAAGAGATGTGAGGGACGAGTCGGATGAACTGCAGGGTGTTGGGGGTGGGGACAGAAGAGCAGAAGGGGATGGAGAGAGCCAAGAGATTTAGGAAGGGAGCAGATGGACTTGGCGACTGATTAGATGAGAGTGGGAGGAGAAAAGGTTTGAAAATAACTCCAAGGTTTTTAGCTCAAACATCTAACTGGATTGTGATGCCAAAACAGAGACTATAGAAAAAGGAGCAGATTCTGCTTTAGATATGGTGATTTCTAAATGTTTACTGAAGTTGGTAGCAGTTTATCTCAGGTATTTTTTGCCTCTCATCTCATGGGCATTCAAGGGGTGGCATGCAAGACCAGATGTTTGATCAGTAACTGACAGGGTTTCCCTTTGCCCACTGCTTCCCTGGGTCATCAGGAGTAGACAGAGGTGGACCTCAGCCCACCTGGCACGTGTGTTATCCCCGATAGCCACGGCCCTTCAGGTGGCTTGCTGAGAATGTACTGTGTAGGGGCCAGAACCTTGTTGGGACTGGAGGCCTTCACTTCCTGGCAGACATGCTGCTGTGTGCAGAAGAAGCTGCCCAGTTTGAGATGGCAGAAGAGCACCACAGGCACAGCCAGCTGGTAAGAGCCCTGCATCCTGGCATGGCTCCGCTCGGCAGCCTTGCTTGGGTATCCACTCTTGGGGGACCCTAACCCCTGTCACCTTCATTAAATGCGGTCAGCTATGGGTGAGTTTTGGTCATGAAGCCCTCCTTTCATTGTGGGTGTCCCTCTTTTCATTTTGGATTACAGGTGCTAATGGTGTAGGGTCAGAGGGGTATGAAGCTGCAAAGGAACCTCAGAGATTATTTAGTCCTGAGCTTTTTTTACATGGGAAAACCGCTTTTGAGTGGCGGAAGCCTCACCTATAAAATAGGTCAAAGTAGCCATGCTGTGGTTGAAGCATGTCAGGGAGTCAGTCCCTGTTCTACCTGCTACTATTCCCTTCCCTTGCTACACGAGGTGGTCTTCATATGTTTTCAGGAGCCTGTGGGGCTCCACAAAGCACAGTACAAAAACCCCTAATCCAGTCTGATATCTTCACTTCTGTCTCAGAAAATTGAAGCCTAAGGCATGGGGAAATATGGGCAAATCAGCTTTGCTTAGCCAATTTGTGAGGCATTATTATTATTTTTTAGAGATGCAGTCTCACTATGTTGTCCAGGCTAGATTCAAACTTCTGGGCTCAAGCAATCCTACCACCTCAGCCTCCTGAGTAGCTGGGACTATAGGCATGTGCCACCATACCCAGTGTTGAGGCATTAGTATTATCATTACTATTATTATTAGAGATAGGGTCTCCTCTGTCACCCAGGCTGGAGTGCAGTGTTACAATCGTAGCTTGCTGCAGCCTTGAACTCCTGGACTCACATGATCCTTCCACCTCAGCCTCCCAGGTAGCTGGGACCACAGGCACATGCCACCATGCCCAACTAATTTTTTAGATTTTTTTTTTTTTGAGACGGAGTCTCGCTCTGTCACCCAGGCTGCAGTGGCGCTATCTTGGCTCACTGCAAGATCCGCCTCCGGGGTTCACGCCATTCTCCTGCCTCAGCCTCCCGAGTAGCTGGGACTACAGGTGCCCGCCACCACACCCAGCTAATTTTTTGTATGTTTAGTAGAGACGGGGTTTCACCATGTTAGCCAAGATGGTCTCGATCTCCTGATCTCGTGATCTGCCCGCCTCGGCCTCCCAAAGTGCTGGGATTACAGGCGTGAGCCACCACGCCTGGCCTAATTTTTTAGTTTTTTATACAGACAGAGTCTCCTTCTGTTGGCCAGGCTGCTCTTGAACTCCTGTGCTCAAGCAGTCCTCCTGCCTCAGCATCCTAAAGTGTTGGGATTACAGGTGTGAGCCACTGCACCTGGCCTTTTAGGCATTATTGATGGAGCTGGATCCAGGTCCATCCTGGCCCAGCCCCAACCCTTCCTTTCACTAAAGATTCCTTCTTCCATTTTAGCAGCACTGCATTTATAATCATACAAATGTACGCACTGAGCCCACATGGTAAAAAAACAAAAAAAACACAAAAACCACCACAGACAAAAAGTCTGTCTTTTTCTGAGAGGCAACAGTTGATGTTTACCTTGGTCTGTAGAATTGTCATGTGGGTCATGGGGTTCTCTCCTGGTGTGGGTGTGTTTGTTCTTGTGCAGTATAGATGGACAGCAGGGAGGGTTCAGCAAATATTTATTAAGTGCCTGCTGTGCAGGCTGGCTTGTGTTAGGCTCCCAGTTGAATCTCAAAGCAGAGAAACACTCAGGGAGATGGAACAGGTATGAGAAGCTGTGACCAAGCTTCTCCCCTCTGATTTGAGGCACTGTCTGCCTTCATCTACTCTTAGTTTACAGACTCTACTGATTCCAGTCCTTGTAATCAGTTGTGTCCTTTCTTTGCACAGTATTTTTGCTTTAGGGCCCTAAAAGACAATGTGACCCACGCCCATCTCCAGCAAATAAGAAGGAATCTTGCTCACCAGCAGCATGGTGTCACGGTGAGGGTTGTCTTCTGTATCAAAGGACCTCTTCTGATAGCCATTCTCTCTCGCTCTTTTTTCAGTCTTGCCAAATTAAGCAGAACTCTTTTTAAAAAAACTTTTGTGCTTCAAGATTTGTCCAGACTGTCAACTCTAAAACCTTAGTTTGCATTTTCTTTCTTTCTTTCCTTTTTTTTTTTTTTTTTTTGGAGACAGAGTCTTTCTCTATTGCCCAGGCTGGAGTACAGTGGCACGATCTCAGCTCACTGCAACCTCCGCCTCCCGGGTTCAAGCAATTCTCCTGCCTCAGCCTCCTGAGTAGCTGGGATTACAGGCATGCACCACTACACCTACCTAATTTTTGTATTTGTAGCAGAGACAAGATTTCACCATGTTGGCTAGGCTGGTCTCGAACTCCTGACTTCAGATGATCCACCCGCCTCAGCCTCCCAAAGTGCTGGGATTACAGGCGTGAGCCACCAGGCTCGGCCTCTTTAGTTTGCATTTTCTTTGGTAATCCATGCCTGCTGATAGAAAAACTTGTTTGATCCCATTTTTTTATCTCTTTGCCAAGAAATGGATAGTTGACTCAAAGTTCAGGGACTGTGGATTTTAACCCTGACCTGGGGATATAGTGATACAAATACATTTTCTTTTTTTCTTTACTTATTTAGAGGCAGGGTCTTGTTCTGTCACCCAGACTGTAGTGCAATAGGTCACTGCAGGTTCAAGTGATCCTCCTGCCTCAGCCTCCCAAGTAGTTGGGACTACAGCTGTAAGCCACTACACCCAGCTAATTTTTGTATTTTTTTGTAGACTGGGTCCTACTATGTTGCCTAGGCTGATCTCAAACTCCTGGGCTCAAGTGATCTGCCCACCTTAGCCTCTCAAAGTGCTGGGATTACAGGTGTGAGCCACCGCACCCAGCCCAAATACAGTTTTTGTTGTTTTTTTGTTTTTTTTTTTTGAGACAGGGTCTTGCTCTGTTGCCCAGGCTGGTGTGCAGCTGCAGTGGTGCGATCTCAACTCACTGCAACCTCCGCCTCCCAAGTTCAAGTGATTCTCATGTCTCAGCCTCCCAAGTAGCTGGGATCACAGGTGTGTGCCACCAAGCCCAGCTAATTTTTTTGTATTTTTAGTAGAGACGGGTTTTTCCCCGTGTTGGCTGGGTTGGTCGCAAACTTCTGGCCTCAAGCAATCCACCTGCCTCGGCCTCCCAAAGTGCTGGGATTACAGACATGAGCCACCATGCCTGGCCCCAAATACACTTTAAATCTTGCATTATAGGAGGCTTTGGTTGTGTTTCTATTGTAAGTCTATTCACTTCCATTGTAAGTCCATTATAAAACAATGGTTTGTTTACTTGATGCCAACAAATACTGTCTCTACTTGAAGATTTCATTTCTTGGTGTAGGATTTTTTTCCCTGTTACTGTTTTATGAAAAATGTTTAAACATACAGAAAAATAGAAAAAAATAGTATAATAAGCCTCTATATAGTCACTACCTGGATATAGTAATTGTTAATATTTGCTATATTTGCTTCATTGTTTTTTGCTGAATAATTTCAAAGTAAATTATAGACATCACAACACTTTGCACCTAAATATTTCAGCATGCGTCACTCAAAGACATTTTCTTATGTAACAACAATGTCATTATCATCCCTAAGAAAAGTAACAGTGATTGCCTAACATTAGTATCCAGTCAACATTCAAATTTCCATAGTTGTCTTAAAAATGTCTTATTTGTAGCTGCTTTTTACAAACCAGAATGCAGTTAAGGATCACTAACTCCATTTGGTTCTTTTCTGATTGATTTTTAGCAGAAATGGATTTTGTTATTATATCTCTTAAAGCTTTTAATCTAGAACTTTCCTTCCCCCAACCACAGTTCTTTATTACGTTTTTGATAAATATATTATATATATATATATAATTTTTTTTTTTTTTGAAATCGGGTCTCGTTCTCGCCCAGGCTGGAGTGCAGTAGCTTGATCTTGGCTCACTGCAACCTCCACCTTCCGGGTTCAAGCTATTCTCCTGCCTCAGCCTCCCAGGTAGCTGGGACTACAGATGCACACCATCACGCCTGGCCAATTTTTGTATTTTTAGTAGAGATGGGGTTTCACCATGTTGGCCAGGCTGGTCTCAAACTCCTGACCTTTGGTGAGCCTCCCACCTCGGCCTCTCAAAGTGTTGGGATTACAGGCGTGAGCCACGACACCCGGCCTATTATATTTTTAAATTGTGGTAAAAGATACATCACTTAAACTTTATCACCTTAACCATTTTTAAGTGTACAGTTCAGTGACATGTACATCCACATTGTGCAATCATCATCACTATTCATCTCTAGAACTTTTTCATCTTGCAAAATTGAAACTCTGTACCCATTTCCTCTTTCCTCAGCCCCTGGAAACCACCATTCTACTTTGTCTCTATAAATTAGATTATTCTAGAGACCTCATAGGTGGAATCATATAGTATTTGTCCTTTTGCAGCTGGCTTATTTCACTTAGCATGATGTATACTTTTTTAAATGACTGCCTTTTTTGAAAAAAGGACAGGCCAATTATTTTGTTTATACAATTTATTTATTATTATTATTATTATTATTAGAGACAGGGTCTCACTCTGTCATCCAGGCTAGAGTGCAGTGGTGTGATCATAGCTCATTGTAGCCTCATCCTCCTGGGCTCAAGAGAATATCCTGCCTCAGCCTCCTGAGGAGCTAGGACTACAGGTGCACACCACCATGCCTAGCCTTGTATAATGTTTTTGTGGGGGTTTTTTTTTGTTGTTTTGAGATGGAGTTTCACTCTTGTTGCCCAGGCTGGAGTGCAATGGTGCCATCTCGGCTCACTGCAACCTCCACCTCCCGGGTTTAAGCGATTCTCCTGCCTCAGCCTCCCAAGTAGCTGGGTTTACAGGCATGCGCCACCACGTCCGGCTAATTTTGTATTTTTAGTAGAGACAGGGTTTCTCCATGTTGGTCAGGCTGGTCTCAAACTTCTGAGAACTCAAGTGATCCGCCCACCTTGGCCTCCGAAAGTGCTGGGATTACAGGTGTGAGCTACTGCGCCCAGCCCAATGTTTTATGTTATTGATTTATCTGATTGTTTCCTGTTGATATCATTTATATCATTTAATTTTCCTTTAGTCTGCGTGGTTCTTATAATCGTTACATCTAAGGGCTTGTTTAGATTGAAGTTAAACATTTATGCAAGACTACTTCATAGGTGGGAATATGCAATAAAATCAGTTTTCATTTCTAAAATGGCTTTCAAAAATGTCATTGTCTTCTGTGAGATTAGGAATAGCTTCTTCATCTAGATTTCCGTAGACTGGAAGAACCATCTTTTTGCCTTTTATGTTGGCCCAGAATAGCTCTATAGTTCAGCCCTCATTAATTTGTATGCCCACTGTGTGTTGGCTGCTCCTGAGGTAATTCCTGCTTTGGGGGAGCTCACAGTCTGTTGGAGTAAGGATTCACTGTTTTACCTTTCATCTCAGTAAATTTCCATCTTCTTCCTACCTTGCTTTAGCTGCTGCACAGGTTCTGGAACCTCTGGTGGTCTCAGATTGAGCAGAAAAAGGAAAGAGAGCAGCTCCCCTTACTGCATGCTGCCTGGGACCACTACAGGTAGGGACTCTGGCTTCATCCCTGGCTCTCAGGGACTTTGTGCCTCTGACTTACTGTTTTCCAGGAGTAATCGCTTGCCCTTCTATGCGTTAGTGTGGCAGATTCAGAAAGGCCTGCTGGGGTGGAGGTCCTGCTGTAAACCATTTGTTCCTGAATTGGGGTTTTTGGCTGATCAGATGGGAGATAGGATGAGCATATTTGCATTGGTTCTTGGCCACCATAGTCTGAAGTATGTGCCTGGTCGCTCACTGCCTTGGTCCTACAGGCATCAATATGTTCACAAGTTAGAATTCATGCATTGCTAGTGTTAAAGAGAAGGGTCAGGGACATTTGTGACTCAGTCTTAAAGTGTGCAGGGAATGTCCTCAATATTTTAGGGCTAGTCATTCAGTTAAAATAAATAAATAAAAACACTACATTTCTGTGAGGAAAACTCAGAATGTATAGGGTGGAAAGTATAAAGGGAAAAACAAAGTTGCCTGGCCCCCTCCCTACAAGTAAGAGTAAGATCTTACTCCTCAGAGGGAAACACTACGTATAAACTTTCTTGCTGCCAGAAATGTTCAATATGTCCTTCCTTTCTTTGCCGTCCTCTTTTTTCCTCTCCCCACAGTATAATCAACTTAATTTGCATAGTTTAGGTCCAATTTTGATGCATTTTTTAATGAGTTAGTGAGAATCCCAATAATTAACTGACTCATTTAGAGTTATCAAGGCATATTATTATTCCAAACCCTGGTTTACAAAACCTAGTGTGAGAGGCAACACGTCGCGGACCCCCAGAGTTTGGCCATGAAACCAGAAAGTTCAGGATGTCTAGGAGATTTCACACATATTTCCTAAATTCCAGAGCTACTGTGCTTTTGGTGGTCTAATTAGGTTTTACAAGAAAGTTGTCAACATTTTAGGCAATCCTCATTCCAAAATCAGAGGTTGACAAATTTTATATTTGGTATCAGGCTCTTATTGCCGTCTCTCCTAGAATGAAAGTAGTAAGCCCATGGGGTGCCTTTAACTCACAGGAAGTAACTGTACCCCAATTTACCTGCCTTAAAACAAAGTTTTAAAAACCTGAAACCTGAAGGTATTCTTCCTTTTGTTTCAGGATAGCACTGCTGTGCAAGTGTATCAAATTGTGGCTACAGTATACTCGGAAGAGGCGGTACAAGCAGGTATGGAGTACTTTTTAGCAGATAGCTCTACTGGCTTACATTCTTGGACCCATTTGCTTTGGAAAGATTCTTGGAAAAGACCTATGCCAAGAAGTCTTGTCATTCTGCTTTGGAAGACAGGGTGTTGAAAAAGCTCAGTCATTTCTTCCAGTTCCCACCTCTGATATCAGAAAGTCTGCATAACTCCCATTTCTTATCTGCTATGAAAATACAAGTTCTCTCTGAAAGTACTGAGCTCTTATCAGCCATTCACATCTTTACTCAAATTCATTTAGTCTCTGAGTTACCCAGCCCTTCACCCAGTGGGACCTGCAAGAGGTACAGGGAGAGGTGCAGAGCATAAGTGCTGCATCCCAGTGCTAAACAGTGTGAGACACATGTCTCCCGGGGGTGGAGGATGTGAGGTCAGGACCACAAATAAGTAAAGGCAGGCTGGGAAAGATAGATTCAGTTCCATTTAAGAAATGCTTATTGAGCAACTGCTATGCCTCAGACACTGCACTAAGCACTGAGGATACAACTGTGATATAAAGTCAATAAAATTCCTGCTCTCCCAGGGCTCATACTTTAGCACCAGGGTGACAAATAAGTGTGACTGGGAGTACCTGTCTGGGATGTTGAAGTGAGAAGGATTTCAAGGCCGTGTTTACACTCAGTGGGAAAGGGTTCAGTTAGCTAATTCCCTATAGTTTGGGGATAGAATCCAAATTTTTAGCAAGGCCTACAAACTCCTTTGGGAGCTGGTCCCTGTCTATTTCTCTCCCCTTTCCTGTTACCACTCTGTTCCTTCACAACTGCACTCTGACCAGTTAAGCTGCCAGTGGTTCCCTAAAGGTCCTCTGTGCCCTCCTGCTTCTCTTTGTACCTCCAGTTCTCGATTTCACACTCCCTTCCAGCTCAGATGTCACCTCCTCCCCCAGGCCAGTCCACCTCCACCCCTACCCCGGAGGCAGAGCTTTATCAGAACATTCATCTTGTAGTTGTTCACTGGCTTCTCTTTCCCCACAGCCTGTGAAGTCCTTTAGAGTACAGCCTGTCCCTTTTGCCTCCTTAGCCCACAGTGCTTGGCATGGGATATGTGCTAATATTTGGATGCATTAATGCACAGACCAACAAATGAACTGCTGTTGATCTCTTCAGAGTTTTTTTCCAAGGATGATCTCAGTTGATAGAGCTTGGATGCTACAGGGCATGGCCTCTTTTTGCGTCACTCTTGCCTCCCACACTTAAGAAATGCTAGAGTCACTGCATTCTTTGACATGCCTTTGGGTTATGTTACTGGCTTTGAAAAGACATTGCCACTTGTTATCTTAAGTTCTTGTAATACAAGTTCACCAGAATGCAGGAAAGCCTTTCAGAAAAAGACTGAGTGTCAGAGTTGAAAGGTTGTATTTATTCAAGGTGGAGAGCAGAGGGTCTCTTTTATTTCCTTCCTGGAAAACGAGCACTCCCCTTGACACAGGGGCCCAACACTGGCGGACAGTCCGGGGTCAGCGTTTTCATCTCTCACACTGATCTAGCATGGCCTGCTTTCAAAGGTATAGCGGGTCTGAAAAATGGGAAGAGCACTGCTTAGTCATTCCTAAACCTTTAGCTCACGATCTGAATATCACCTCTTGGTATAGGTATCCCAGGAGCACATCAGATCTTTCTATTCTTAGACAAGATAAAAATATTATTTTTTGTGGGTTTCTTCCTTTTTAAAAAGTAACATACAGTCAGCCCTCTGTATCTGTGGGTTCCACATCCATAGATTCAACCAACCATGGATAAAAAATATTCAGAGAAAAAAAGAATAGTTGTGTCTGTACTGAACATATTCAGACCTTTTTTTCTTGTCATTAGTCCCTAAACAATATATAAACAATATAGCATAACAACTATTTACATAGCATTGACATTGTATTGGGTATTATAAGTAATCTAGAGATGTATACAGGAGGATTGCGTAGGTTATATGCAGATGCCAATTTATTTGGTTTTTTTGTTTTGTTTTATTTTGTTTTTGAGACAGGTCTCACTTTGTCACCCAGGCTGGAGTACAGTGGCATGATCTTGGCTCACTGCAGCCTCACTCTCCCCAGGTTCAAGCGATTCTCCTGCCTCAGCCTCCCAAGTAGCTGGGACTACAGGTGCAAGCCACCATGCCCAGCTAATGTTTGTGTTTTGTTTTTTTTTTTTTTTTTGTAGAGGTGGGGTGCCACCATGTTACCCAGGCTGGTCTCAAACTCCCAAGCTTTGCCTGCCTCAGACTCCCAAAGTGCTGGGATTACAGGCATGAGCCACTGCACCCGGCCTGCTATACCATTTTATATAAGATACTTGAGTATCCATGGATTTTGGTATCTGAGAGTTGCCCTGGAACCAGTCCCCCACAAATACCAAAGGATGGCTCTTTGCAGAATGGCGAATGTTTGCTAACTGTTGAAGCTTGATGGTAGGGTCATGGGTATTCATTATACTGTTGGCTTCTACTTTTGTTTACATTTGAAAATTCCCATAATAAAAAATAGAAAAGCAATGTGTAGATATTATAGAAAATTTAGGAAGTATAAAAAGACATAAAGAAGAAAAAATAAAACCATTCATGACATTTGATGGGTAAGCCTGGTATCTCTCTTCCTCTGTTTGGGTAGGAGTGTATGTACCTGTCTATTCACATACACATACATATGCATACTGATCCAATTATCTATTGCTATGTAAAAAATCACCCCAAACTCAGTGGTATAAGACAACAACCATTCTATTATGCTTTATGGATTATCGAAGATTGAGACAGGACATAATGGGAATGGTTGGTTTCTGCTCCAAGATCAGCCTCAACTGAAAAGATTCTAATGGCAAGGGGTTAGAATCATCTAGAAGTTTTCTTCACACACATCTAGATCCTGGATTAGAATGACTCAAAGACTGAGCTCAACTGGGAATGTTAACCAAAGAACCTGTATATGACCTCTCTGTGAGGCTTGGGCTTCCTTACAGCACGGTGGCCTTGGGGTAGTCAGCTATCAGAGCTTCAAAATGAGTGTTCCAGTGAACAAGTCAGAAGCTCTGTGGCTCTTTATATTGCCTCAGAACTCACATAGTGCCACTTTTACCATGCTCTATTGGTCAGAGCAGTCACTATCCCAGCCAGATTCAAGGGGAGGGAACATAGATCACTTCTCAATGAAGGAGGATCAAATAATTTGCAGCCATGTTTAAAACCTCTACACATTTGGGCCAGGCACAGTGGCTCATGCCTGTAATCCCAGCACTTTGGGAGGCTGAGGCAGGCAGATTGTAAGGTCAAGAGATCAAGACCATTCTGGCCAACATAGTGAAACCCTGTCTCTACTAAAAATACAAAAATTAGCTGGACGTGGTGGCGCATGCCTGTAGTCCCAGCTACTCGGGAGGCTGAGGCAGGAGAATCACTTGAACGCAGGAGGCGGATGTTGCAGTGAGCTGGGACTGCGCCACTGCACTCCAGCCTGGTGACAGAGCGAGACTCTGTCTCAAAAAAAACAAAAACAAAAACAAACATAAAACATCTATACATGCATATATGCTTTTTCCCCCAAAGTTTTGGATCATGGAGGCATATACGGTATATTCTTATGTCCATTGTCTTTCTTCCTACTGATGTATCAGTAAAATAGTAGACTTTTATAATTACATTAATGTGTATGATAAACACTATAAACAAAATCAAAAGATATGGGGTGGGGAAATATTTAGATTTATAACACATGACAAAGGACTAATAAATTGTTTAGGTTCAAAAACCCCATACATATCACTGAGTCGAATGCTAACAGACAGGGAAACAGGTAATGGGTATGAACACCTAAGCCATGGGGAAGAGAGTGAGTGTGTGTGTGTGTGTGTGTGTGTGTGTGTGTGTGTAGAAATGTTTAACCAATGGTTAAGTGAAAATTTTTTCACCTATCCTATTTCATTTTTCACCTAGCATATTGGCAAAGATAATAATGATTTTCATCTTTTTCTCATTTTTGTTATATAGGAAGCAATCCTCCCACAAGAGTGTGACCCTGAAAAGTCATGTTTAAAAAAAAAAGTTAAGTACAAGGGTTATTCATTGTTTTACTTTAGCTGCTACAGGCCAGAGCAAATGGTCATTTCCAGCAGAGAGCCCTGCCTGCTGCCTTCCACACATGGAATAGACTCTGGCGATGGCGCCACCAGGAAAATGTCCTCAATGCAAGAGCAACACGTTTCCACAGGTATGCTGCGCAGCTCCTGTCTGCACTGGGGCAGGTGTTTCAAATCTAACTCTGCCAACCACACAGCCCATTTGCTGTGCTTTTCAGCTTCCCAGACCCCAGGCCCTAGTACTTCCTGGATTTTCAATAATGTGGGCTCATTGATTTCATCTAGCAGGAAAAGACAAGACAGTGTTTCCCCTGGGAACTCTTTTGTCCACTTTATTTCAAGGGCTTTCAAAACAGCCTGTTTGTAACCTTCATTATTAGCCACTGAGAGCTCCATTAAAGCAGCCCATTAGCTTTCTGGATAAGAGCACGGTGGGACCTTGCATCACCTTGGCAGACATTCTTAAGTGTCATTTCCCTGAAACACTTAGTTCCTGTTCTGCTAGACCTGGCTTTTTGAAGTCTTGAAATTATAGTCATCAACAAAATTACAAAGGTCGGGCCGGGTGCAATGGCTCACGCCTGTAATCCCAGCACTTTGGGAGGCCGGAGTGGGCGGATCACAAGGTCAAGAGTTCAAGACCAGCCTGGCCAAGATGGTGAAACCCTGTCTTTACTAAAGATACAAAAATTAGCCCGGTCTGGTGGTGCATGCCTGTAATCCCAGCTACTCAGGAGGCTGAGGCAGGAGAATTGCTTGAACCTGGGAGGTGGAGGTTGCAGTGAGCTGAGATCGCGTCATTGCACTCCAGCCTGGGTGACAGGGCGAGATGCCATCTCAAAAAAAAAAGAAAAAGGCCGGGCACGGTGGCTCACGCCTGTAATTCCAGCACTTTGGGAGGCCAAGGTGGGCGGATCACGTGGTCAGGAGGTCGAGACCAGCCTGGCTAACATGGTGAAACCCTGTCTCTACTAGAAATACAAAAAATTAGCCGGGCTTGGTGGCAGGTGCCTGTAGTCCCAGCTACTCAGGAGGCTGAGGTAGGAGAATGGCATGAACCCGGGAGGCGGAGCTTGCAGTGAGCTGAGATCACACCACTGCACTCCAGCCTGGGCAACAGAGCGAGACTCCATCTCAAAAAAAAAAAAAAAAAAAAATTAGAAAGCTCAAGGAGCAGAGCTACATCTTTTTAGTTCCCACAGGGACAAACTTGTCCACAGCAGGTTCTTAGTATATGGTGGGACATAATGAAGAAATAATATTTATTTATTTATTTATTTATTTATTTATTTTTGAGTTGGAGTCTTGTCCTTTTGCCCAGGCTGGCATGCAGTGGCACGATCTTGACTCACGGCAAACTCCACATCCTGGGTTTAAGTGATTCTCCTGCCTCAGCCTCCCAAGTAGCTGGGATTACAGGTGTGCGCCACCACGCCCGGCTAATTTTTTGTATCTTTAGTAGAGACGGGGATTCACCATGTTGGCTAGGCTGGTCTCAAACTCCTGACCACATGATCCACCCGCCTTGGCCTCCCAAAGTGCTGGGATTACAGGCATGAGCCACCACGCCTGGCCTGTAATGAAGAAATTATTAATCACTAACTGTATGTCTGCCACTGTGTTGGGCATTGTGTGATGGGAGACAGAAAACAAATACATAAACTCATTCTGCCCATGGCATCATTATCTTCATTAATAATTTCCTTTTCACAGCGATTCTGAGAGATCAGGTTCAAAATGATAATTGGTAACAACCAGTAAGTGGTACAGCCAGGTTAATTCAAATCTCCAGTTCCAAAGTCCAGGTGCTTTCTTCTTGATCAAGAGGAAGATCTTTTTGATGACTTTGTAGGAGGGTGAAATTTTTGTGAAGAGATAAGACTGACATACAAGAAACAACTGAGAACCAATTCAAGAGAATAGATCCACGTGTCCCCAGTCATGTCAGCCACAAGTTCTTCCAGTGCTCAGAGCTAGTGCTGAGGGAGGCTGAGCATGGAATTATCTGGGAGAGGCTTCCTGTGAGTGAGAGAATGAGGATGGTGGCTGGAGTGGGCAAGATGGGGAGGCCCAGACTGAAGAGATTGGGCTGACCCTATAGATAGATATTCGAAAGATATTTGAGCAGGTGCATGGAACTAGTAAAATGACAGTTTTGGAAATTACCTTAAGTTCAGTGTACTTTATCTTAGGACAGAGGGGTGAGATGGAGGGGCATGCACTGGGAGAAGTTGCAGTCATCTTTAATCTGGAGGGTTTCAGGCCAGGTGCGGCGTCTCACGCCTGTAATCCCAGCACTTTGGGAGGCCGAGGTGGGTGGATCATTGGAGGTCGGGAGTTTCAGACCAGCCTGGCCAACATGGTGAAACCCCGTCTCTACTAAAAATACAAAAATTAGTGGGGTGTGGTGGTGCATGCTTGTAATCCTAGCTACTCCGGAGGCTGAGGCACAAGAATCGCTTTAACTCAGGAGGCAGAGGTTACAGTGAGTTGAGATGGCGCCACTGCACTCCAGCCTTGGACGACAGAGCGAGACTCCATCTCAAAATAAATCTATCTATCTATCTATCTATCTAATCTATCTAAACTATCTGGAGGGCTTTGAATGCTAGTTTGAGGTTAGCCAGAACTCTGGGTTTGTTAGTACGAAGTCCAGGGAGATGGTTTTAGGTGGTGGCCACAGGGAATAGAGGCTGATGAAAGGACAACTCTTGTGTCTTCTGGCTTCTGCAGACAGAGCAGCTTTGCCTTTACCTAGTCTTGTATTGTGGGCTGGTATAAGATTCATTCAAAAATGGCTTCAGGCTGGATGCGGTGGCTCACACCTGTAATCCCAGTACTTGGGGAAGCTGAGGCAGGTGGATCACCTGAGGTCAGAAGTTTGAGACCAGTCTGACCAACATGGCAAAACCCCATCTCTACTAAAAATACAAAAATTGGCCAGGCATGGTGGCATACATCCCAGCTACTCGGGAGGCTGAGGCAGGAGAATCACTTGAACCTAGGAGGTGGAGGTTGCAGTGAGCCAAGATCACACCACTGCACTCCAGTCTAGGTGACAGAGCAAGATTCCATCTCAAAAAAAAAGGCTTAAGTACTTAAAACACGCACACACAGTACCCGTTTCTTTTTTTACTATCAAGTAGCCATGCTTGGTTCTATTCTTTTTTTGTATTTTGTATGCTGTGAGAACCAAAAATTAAAAGTACCTTCAAAATAGCCAAGAGGAGCCTTTAACGGATTTTTGCTAGGGAGAAGTTTGGGTGGTTTTAGAGCTATCACTCTGGAGAAAAAGGGCAGAGGGCGACTTGGAGACAGGGTATAGCCAGGAGGCTTGCAGGATGGTGTAGGTCTGATGTAGATTTTTACCTGTTTTGGCTTAGTTGGACCTTTTCAGAAAACTTGGTTTTTCAGATTCCTGTTTTCCTTGTTCATGAGCAGAGTGATTGAGAGTCTGGCTTAGAAGCTGGACAAGCCTGAGTTCAGACCTATGCTCTGTCGCCTGTCAGCTCTGTGACCCTGGACAAGTCAGTCTGTCTCTCTGAGCCTCAGTCTCCTTGAATGTAAAATTGAGATGATGTGGTCATAGTCTCTATCTCATATGGTTGTCATGAAAATGAAATGGGAAAATACATGTAAAATACAAGCCAAGGGCCTAGCACAAAAATATGAACTGTCCCTCTGGCCCCTGGAGTTGGTTTAATTTGTGACTCTCATGGTAAGTACATGTTCAGAAGTTTGGTTTGGAGTTTAGCAAATTAAAATTCCAAATAAATATGTATCTTTGATATTCTTAGGTTATTTTTTAATGTTTTAGGAACATAGACAGATTTTATGATGGAATCTCATGAATTATGGCTAAAAATAATTTTTATAACCCTCCAGTGAAAGGTACTGAGAATGAGACAAAATTGGTTTGTCATTTATTTTAATCGAGATAAAATGTATATACAGTGAAAGGCATAGATTTTAAATAAAGTTTGATGAGTTTTCTTAGTTTTTTTATTTTTATTTTTTGAGACGGAGTCTCGCTCTGTTGCCCAGGTTGGAGTGCAGTGGTGTGATCTTGGCTCACTGCAAGCTCCGCCTCCCAGGTTCACGCCATTCTCCCACCTCAGCCTCCCGAGTAGTTGGGACTACAGGTGCCCACCACCACACCCGGCTAATTTTTTGTATTTTTGTTTTAGTAGAGACGGGGTTTCACTGTGTTAGCCAGAATGGTCTGGATCTCCTGACGTCATGATCTGCCCACCTTGGCCTCCCAAAATGCTGGGATTATAGGCGTGAGCCACCATGCCCGGCCGAGTTTTCATAATTTATATACCTATATAATCAACACTCCAGTCAAGATATAGAACATTTCTATCACCTGAGAAAGTTCCTTCATGTCCCCTCCAGTCAGTCCCTACCCTGCATAGGTAACCAGTATTCTGATTTCAGTCATCATAGGTTAGTTTTGCATGGTTTTTTTTCTTGTCGCCCAGGCTGGAGTGCAGTGGTGTGATCTCGACTTGCTGCAACCTCCGCCTCCCAGGTTCAAGCGATTCTGCTGCCTCAGCCTCCTGAATAGCTGGGATTACAGGTGTCCACCATCACACCCGGCTAATTTTTTGTATTTTTAGTAGAGATGGGGTTTCACCATGTTGACCAGGCTGGTCTAGAACTCCTGACCTCAGGTGATCCACCCTCTTCGGCCTCCTAAAGTGCTGGGATTACAGGCATGAGCCACCACGCCCGGCCGAATAGTATTTTTTTTTTTTTGAGACAGATTATCACTCTTTCACCCAGGCCGGAGTGCAATGGCGCTATCTCGGCTCACTGCAAGCTCCGCCTCCCGGGTTCACGCCATTCTCCTGCCTCAGCCTCCCGAGTAGCAGGGACTACAGGCGCACGCCACCACGCCCGGCTTATTTTTTGTATTTTTAGTAGAGACGGGGTTTCACTGTGTTAGCCAGGATGGTCTTGATCTCCTGACCTTGTGATCCGCCCACCTCAGCCTCCCAGAGTGCTGGGATTACAGGTGTGAGCCACTGTGCCTGGCCTTTTTTTTTTTTTTTTTGATGAGCCGAAGTGTTTGATTTCTGTTGGATTGATACTGTCCAATTTATCTTTTTTTTTTTGAGATGGAGTCTTGCTCTGTTGCCCAGGCTGGAGTGCAGTGGCATGATCTCAGCTCACTGCAGCCTCTGCCTCCCAGGTTCAAGCAACTCTCTTGCCTCAGCCTCCTGAGTAGCTGAGATTACAAGCGCACACTACCACGCCCAGCTAATTTTTGTATTTTTAGTAGAGACGGGGTTTCACCATGTTGGTCAGGGTGATCTCGAACTCCTGACTTCATGATCCACCCACCTCGGCCTCCCAAAGTGCTGGGATTACAGGCATGAGCCACCGTGCCCGGCCCAATTTATCCTTTTTTTTTATGGTTAGTGATTTTAGGGTCCTCCCTAAGAAATATTTGCTACTCTGAGATCTGAAAAGATATTTTCCTATATTTTATCTGGAAGCTTTATAGTTTTAGCATTTGCATTTAGGTCAATGATCATCTTGAATTTTTTTTCCATGTATGATATGACGGTAGGAGTCAAGGTTTATTTTTTTCTGTGTTTATCAGGTTTTTCCAGAACCATTTGTTGAAAAGCCTTTTTTTTTTTTTTTTTTTTTAGACAGAATCTCGCTCTGTTGCCAGGCTGGAGTGCGGTGGCAGTGGCGCAATCTCGGCTCACTGCAATCTTCGCCTCCCAGGTTTAAGCGATTCTCCTGCCTCAGCCTCCCAAGTAGCTGGGACTATAGGCGCCCGCCACCACGCCCAGCTAGTTTTTGTATTTTTAGTAGAGACAGGGTTTCACCGTGTTGGCCAGGATGGTCTCCATCTCTTGAACTTGTGATCCACCCGCCTCAGCATCCCAAAGTGCTGGGATTATAGGTGTGAGCCACCGCGCCTGGCCCAGACTAATTTTTTTTTCTAATTTTTTGTAGAAAAAGGGTCTCACTATGTCGCCCAGTCTGGTCTCAAACTCCTGGGGTCAAGTGATCCTCCTGCCATGGCCTCTCGCTGTTCTGAGATTACAGGCGTGAGCCGCCATGCCTTGCCCAGTTCTGTTTAGAATTAATATACCATTTCATCTTTAGCGCAAGAACATAAAAACAATAAAATTCTATTTTGTCCCCATCCTTGATGATATTTTTATTGTTTTTTTTTTTTTTAAGAAATAAAACATAGTGGGGACTCACTATGTTGCCCAGGCTGGTCTTGAACTTCTGGGCTCAAGACATCCTCCTGCCTCAGCCTTTCAAAGTGCTGGGATTACAGGAGTGAGCCACCACCCCCAACCAGTGGTATTTTTTGTCATACATTTTATGTCTAACGATTGATTGATTGTAGAGACGAGGTCTCACTATACTGCCCAGGCTGGTTTTGAACTCCTGAGTTCAAGCAATCCTCCTGCCTCAGCCTCCTGAAGTGTTAGGATTACAGGCATGAGCCACCATGCCCAGCCTGCAACATTACTATTTTTGCTTTAAATAATCAGTGCTCTTTTTATAAATTGAGAAGAAAAAAATTCAGCCTTTTATATTTACCCACATACTTTCCCTTTCCAATGTTCGTTGTGTCTTCCTGTACATTTGAATGTTCATCTGTATCATTTCCCTTCAGCCTAAAGATGATCTTTTAGTGTTTTTATACTAAGGTCAACTGGGGTTGAACGATCTCAGCTTTTGTGTCTGGTCTCTGCACTCTGGCTGGGCCAGAGCTCCATCTTTCAACCCTGTCCAGCTTCTGCCGTCTGTTCCCCTCTTGGCCCTGCAGCAGTCACTCTCTGCTAGGCCTCCAGGAGTCTGCACGTGTGGCCCTCATTTGAGGACCTGGGACAACCTCAGTAAAATTTTGGTTATTTCCCTCTGTTCAGCTGTCTCCTTTCTAGTACCCTGTCCCCAAATTCCAGCCCCTCTGGCAGTCATGAACTCCAGTCTTTGCCGCCTCAGCTCACTGAGACTGAGGGAGGCTCTGCTTAGCCTCCCTTCCCCTCACTGTTTAGAAGGTGCCCCCAGGCAGAAAGTCTGGGCGGCGTAGGGGCTCACCTCGCCTGTGTCCTATCGTTTCAGCATCAGAATCTACACTTACTATCCAGCGCCTGAAGACAGTTGCCACATATTTTTTGTCTGGTTTTGTCATATATGGCCAGAGGGCAGGTCCAGGACCAGTGACTGTGTTCTGACTAGAAGTGGAATCTTTGCTTTAAGTGATGTGTCTTGCGTGTTAAATTTCAGGGGAGCAAGATCCCCCAGTGCTGAACATGGATCCTGTGGCTTCACCAACATGTAGCCCCTAGTGGCTGTTGATCAGTTGTCCCAGCACTGCTGTTGCAGGATTCGATGTTGTTAATGGTGATCTGGTAGGCCTAGGCAGAGATGACAAAACAGTGGTTCCCAAACCTTTCTACTTTTCTTTTCTTTTTTTTTTTTTTTTTTTTTTTGATACCTCTGTTGCCCAGGCTGGAGTGCAGTGGCGTGATCTCGGCTCACTGCAAACTCCGCCTACCAGGTTCACGCCATTCTCCTGCCTCAGCCTCCCAAGTAGCTGGGACTACAGGCGCCCGCCACGAGGCCCAGCTAATTTTTATATTTTTGGTAGAGATGGGGTTTCACCGTGTTAGGCAGGATGGTCTCGATCTCCTGACCTCGTGATCCACCCATCTTGGCCTCTCAAAGTGCTGGGATTACAGGCGTGAGCCACTATGCCCGGCCAACCTTTCTACTTTTCTAATTCACCTGGAACACTTGTTTAAAATACCATTTCCTGGGACCCCCCTCAGACTTGCTCAGTCAGCCTTAGGGGTCTGCCCCTTATTTTTCAAGAGGTCCCCAAAGGATTGGTCAGCATGCACTGGAAAGGACTCTCACGAACAATCCTTTATCGGTGCTGTTAAGTCAATATAGAATTAATGAAGACCTGGGGTCTCAGGGTCCGAGTCTTTTTCGTACGTTGTGAAGGCTTGGCTGATACCAGAAATAACTTGGAAAATGTTGGCCTTTTTAACAGTTTATGGTTTTTTGGCTGTCTGCTTTCCTTCCCTTTCTCTTTGTGTTGCTTTCTCCCTCATCTAAGCTTATTCACCTCTTTTATTTTTTTCAGAAACGAGGTCTCACTCTGTTGCCCAGGCTGGAGTGGAGTAGCATGATCATAGTTCACCACAGCCTCAAACTCCTGGGCTCAGGCGATCCTCCCAGCTCAGCCTCCCAGGTAGTTGGGACTACAGGCACATACCATCACACCCAGCAATTTTTAAATTTTTTTGTAGAGATGGAGTCTTGCTATGTTGCCCAGGCTGGTCTTGGCCTCCAGCAGTCCTCCTGCCTTGGCCTCCCAAAGTATTAGGATTGCAGACATGGGCCACTATGCCCAGCCACTTAATTCACCTCTTATACAATAGCATGGTAGAAAAGGAAAAATCCAATTATTTGGAACTTCTAGTTCTGTTTGGGTTAATTTTTGTTTTTGTTTTAAGTGCTTTACATTCTTCCTTGTTTTTTAGGGAGACATTAGAGAAGCAAGTATTTTCTATCTGGAGGCAGAAGATGTTTCAGCATCGAGAAAACCGCCTGGCAGAGAGAATGGTAAATGGCTGTCCCTGAGGAGATGTGTGGAGCGGCAGGATCTGATTCAAGCCATTGCACTCACGGCCTCCCCTCCTCAGGAAGTTGCTCGGACCTCACTGGAGGGCTCCTGCCTGTGACTGTTGAGGCAGGGCAGGCTCTGGGGCATCTGTCCTTTCTCAGTGGAGCCTACAGACAGCTTCTGGGCTGGACCACGTCCTGACATCCATTCCTTTTGCCTTAGTCATTATTTGTGGCCTGTAAATGCTTTCCTGGCTTCTGTGCCTCTCTCCTACTTGATTTATTCTGTTCTCTCCTTCCTGTCCTGCCTCAGGCCATCCTTCACGCAGAGGGACGGCTTCTGCATAGGTCTTGGTTCATGTGGCACCAGCAGGCAGCAGCACGTCACCAGGAGCAGGAGTGGCAAACAGTGGCCTATGCCCACCACTGCCACGGGCGACTCAAGAAAGCTTTCTGCCTCTGGAGGGAAAGTGCCCAAGGGCTCAGAACAGAGTGAGTGGCCAGTTCTGCCTTACAAGCCTTTCCATCCCAGGCCAGCTTTGATTGTACTAGCAGCACCATCAGCTCCAAGTGCCTGTCTGGAGGATTGTATTACCCCCAGGCTCTGGTTGTAAGTTCTGGAAGTTCAACCTAAAAGAGTCTTAAGTAAAACTAGGTTGGCTGGGCGCAGTGGCTCACGCCTGTAATCCCAGCACTCTGGGAGGCTGAGGCGGGCAGATCACCAGAGGCCAGGAGTTCGAGACCAGCCTGACCAACATGGAGAAACCCTGTCTCTATTGAAAATACAAAAATTAGCCAGGCATGATGGCACAAGCCTGTAATCCCAGTTACTCAGGAGAGTGAAGCACGAAAATTGCATGAACCCGGGAATTGAAGGTTGCAGTGAACCGAGATGGCACCGCTACACTCCAGCCTGGGCAACAGAGTGCGACTCTGCCTCAAACAAACAAAAGTGACCATAGCCGGAGAATAAACTGATGGGCCCATGTTGTGATAGCTGACTGCTGCAGATAAGGGATAGGGACCAGCAGCTGTGGCCAGTGGGTGGGTTGTGGCAGTTTTTAACCACACCACGTAGTTAGAGAGCGGAGGGGAGGCAGCCCAGTCACTGCAGAGACTGTCCTGCTTTGGGGCCTTTCAGTATCCACTGCGTGTTCTGAGGATCTCACTCCGTCAGACTCTGACCATGTTTAACCAGTGTCTCAGTCAGGGGCTTCACACCTGCACATGTGAGCTTCAATGGCACTTGAAGCCCTGGGAAGTTGTAGGCCAAAATTTGATCATAGGTGCTTTTTTCTGAGAGTGCAAGTTCTTTGGCAGCTCTTCAGAGAGGGTCTCGGCTCCCCCAAAAACTTAACCAGGCAGGGCTATGGACTGTGAGGAGGAGCCCATATTGGGTGCCCTCACTGGGTGGGGGCTGCAGCACTGAGCTCTGCCATCTCCCCACAGGAGGAGGGCAGCAGAATTCCACATGGCCCAGCTCCTGCGTTGGGCCTGGAGCCAGTGGAGGGAGGTAAGGCTTTGGTGCGAGGTGCCACCCATGTATGACTTCTGGACAGGTGGGCTGTGTGTCAGCAGGACTCATAGGCAACATATGGGCCACACCACCTACCTCTTGAGCTGAAGGAAGAGAACAGGCAGCACGTAAAGTGTTAACTCAGTTTTATGAGATGATTGGCTCAAAATTTTGTGTTCTTTCAGATACTAGGCTGTTCTTATTTGAACTTACCACATCTAAAATTCCTGATCTAACCATTTACAGGAGTCCTACTGAGTGTAAAAAATGTTTAAACTCACATTAATTGAGCATTTACTGCAAATCAAGCACTTGCCTCATCAAATGACATCACAGAACCCCTAAGAAGCACATATTTATAGATGAGGCCAGAGAGGTTAATTTACACTCACACAGGTGACGTATAAAATGGAGGCAAAGCAGGAAGCCACCCCCAACTCAGACCCCAGCCCACGCTGGCTGCTTTCTCCTCTGTCTGCAGTGCCTGGCCCTGCGGGGAGCAGAGCGGCAGAAGCTGATGCGAGCAGAGCTGCACCACCAGCACAGTGTGCTACACAGGGCGCTGCAGGCGTGGGTGGTAGGAGCTGCTGCTTCCCTCCCGATCTCCTTGCTGTGGCGACAGGGGAGGTTTCTGGAGACTTTGTTTCCCTTCCTTGTTCTTCCCGTCCATCCCAGAACAGTCATGTGACACACCTCAAACCAAGCAAGTGCCCCAAGACAGTGGGCCTTAGGCCACAGAGTTCTTTGATTCTTGCTTGGCCAAGTGGAAACAAGTGCTGTCGGTGGGTCGGTGGGTACTAGCCTTGTAGCGAGAGCAGCTCCTTGCCCTGGAGTCCCATGGTTTGACTTAGGAGGTGAGGGCCTGTGAGACAGTTTCTCCCTGCCGTCTGGGAGGGTCTGTGGGCCCTGGGACCAGGGGCTGTTGGCCTCTCCCTACCCTTTTTGAGTGCTCTGGGCATGGCAGCCTTGTGGTAGATGCACCTCTGAGGCCTGCCTAAACAGGGAGAAGTGTGGGCCCAAGAGCAGCCTCAGTCTTCCTTGTCCCCTACAGACTTACCAGGGCAGGGTGCGGAGCATCCTCCAGGAGGTGGCAGCGAGGGAGAGCCAGCACAACAGGCAGCTGCTGCGGTGAGTCTCCCGGACGCCTCCCAAGCTCCAGCTGGGGAACAAAGAATGCACCCCAAACCCCAGCCTTTTAGGGGGTCCTGCCGAGGGCCAGGTCGGGGATGATCCTGGGTTCCTAGTCGCTAATATCATGGTCTTGGCTTTTCCACTTCACTCACGGCTTCGCCTTCATTTGTCTTAAGCCCCTGCTGTGTGCAGGGCGGGACCATGGAAAGCAGCTGTCACCTGCATGCCTTAAAGGCCTCTTGTCTTGCTCTTCTGAGCACTTTCTCCTCCCTGCTTCACACCTACAAGATTCAGCTTTGCAAGGCACCTTGTCATCTCTTCCACTCCAGAGGCTTCAGCGACTCCCTTTCCTGTCAATTTCCAGGTAGTCCCCTTCCAGCTTGCTCTGTAGGCCTGTCACTGACTCTCCAGCGTCACCTCGAGGCCCTGTCAGACCATCTGCACCGTTCACCCCTGTGGAGGGCGCTTCCGTAGCTTCTGCCACTTTCTAAGCCAAACTCTAACCTCACTCCTTCCCAGCAGTCCTCCCACAGGCCCCCTTTCATTTCCTTCCTTTGTATTTGTTCAGCACATGATACTCCTGGTGGCCTGTGGGCAGTGGGTCTCGTGGACTTTAAACACCTCAATCCTTAGCTGGGCGCGGTGGCTCACGCCTGTAATCCCAGCACTTTAGGAGGCTGTTTGAGACCAGGAGTTTCAGACCAGCCTGGGCAACATAGCGAGACCTTGTCTGTACTAAATATAAAAAAATTTGCTAGGCACGGTCATGTCTGCCTGTGGTTCAGGTACTTGGGAGGCTTAGGTGGGAGGGTCACTTGAGCCTTGAAGATCAAGGCCACAGTGAGCCGTGATCATGCCACTGCACTCCAGCCTGGGCGATGGAGTGAGACCCTGTCTCTAAAAAGTAAATAAACGTCTCCATCCCTCATATGGGGTCCCATAGAGCACCCATCCTGCTCTTCAGACGGGGTGGAATAAGCAAGAACTCCCTGAGCTAACTCAGCAGCAAGCTGAGGCGTAGGCAGCCTTCCTCCGGGTTCCCTGCCTCTCTACACTTCTCTTATCACAGTGTGAGTCACCTGTGTTGCCACTGCCTGGTTATGCCCTGTTATCCCCGTAGCACCTGGAGTTTGGTCTCCAGCAGTGCTGGGTCCCTCATGTACTCTTGGTGCCCAGCCCAGAGCAGCTGCTCAGTGGCCATTTGTTAGACATAGACGTGCCGGCAAACATGGGTGTTGGTGTAACAGACATTCTTAGGTGTAGAGTCCCTGACTCAGGAGTAGGGGAAGAAGTAGGAATGATTCACAGAAGCCTGCCTTCTCTCTCCATCCTGGTGTCGTCTGCCCTCCCCGCATCCATGCATCTGCAGCGGGGCATTACGTCGCTGGAAAGAGAACACCATGGCCCGAGTGGATGAAGCCAAAAAAACCTTTCAAGCAAGTACTCATTACAGAAGGACCATATGTTCCAAGGTGAGGTATAAGGAGGCAAGCTGGTCACCCAGGAGAGCTTGGACTGTGTTCTGGTGAGGGAGTGGGATGTAGGGGGTAGTGCCAGAGATTTGAACTGAATAAGGAACCTAGAAAATGGGTAACTTTCCTCCAGCACACACACAAACATCCATGTGGGCACATGTTTAGTTTTTTACTGAATTACAAACCAATATGCATTAAATAGAAACATAACACATCATAAGTGAACTAGTTCTTATCAGAACCAGTATTTTTTTTTTTTTTTTTTTTTTTTTTTTTTGAGAGAGAGTCTCACTCTGTCATCCAGGCTAGAGTGCAGTGGTATCATCTCAGCTCACTGCAACCTCCATCCCCCAGGTTCAAGCGATCTCTCCTGCCTCAACCTCCCGAGTAGCTGGGACTACAGGCTTGTGCCACCACGTCTGGCTAATTTTTGTATTTTTAGTAGAGACGGGGTTTCACCATGTTGGCTAGGCTGGTCTTGAACTGCTGACCTCAGGTGATCCACCTGCCTCAGCCTCCCAAAATGCTGGGTTTATAGGCTCTTTGAATCCAGGATGTGGAGGTTGCAGTGAGCCTAATTGCACCACTGCACTCCAGCCTGGACAACAGAGCAAGGTTGTCTCAAAAAAAAGAAAAGAAAAGAAAAAATACTCCGAAGCTAGCCAGTGCCTCCCTTCCCCTGGAAGGAGGAACACAGGAATCTTTGCTTAGCTTCAGAGCTTGAAGAGGAGGCCTTTCTAGTGGGAATGGAGTTCATGACAGCTTGCGGAGCAGGCACCAGGCATCCCCTGGGCAAGTGTTTTGTTATTGTGATTTTGTAGGCATCACTCATACAAAAGAATGTATACAACGTAGGTGTGTTCCATTTACTAAATAGTAATAGAGGCCGGGCGCAGTGGCTCACGCCTGTAATCCCAGCACTTTAGGAAACTGAGTCGGGTGGATCACTTGGGGTCAGGAGTTCGAGACCAACCTGGCCAACATGGTGAAACCCCATCTCTACTAAAAATACAGAAATTAGCTGGGTGTGGTGGTGCATGCCCATAATCCCAGATACTCAGAAGGCTGAGGCAGGAGAATCGCTAGAACCTGGGAGGCAGAGGCTGCAGTGAACCGAGATCACGCCACTGCACTCCAGCCCAGGTGACAGAGGGAGACTATGTCTCAAAAAAAAAAATTACATATATATATGTTTATATATATTTATATATATGAAATATAAGTATTTATATATATAAAAAATAGAATTAAGACCCATGTATGTAATGATTTCACTACTTGGTATGATATGTAAATCATATGGCATGGTATGATATGTAAATCCTGGTAGAAGAGTCCCAGCAGCCGAAATGCTGGGCTTCCTGTGAGGGGCTGGGGCCCTGTCCTATTGCTTAGTGGTCTGCGTGCATGGCAGTTACTTCCTGGACCGTGTGTGAGAAGCAAATGGCAACAGCTTGGCCTTGCCTCTCCAGGAGCCACCGTCACAGACCCCCGGAAGCCAGGAGGTATAGTGACTCTTGCTGTGCTCCTTGCCTGCCCATAGGTCCTGGTCCAGTGGCGGGAAGCTGTGTCAGTGCAGATATATTACCGACAGCAGGAGGACTGTGCCATCTGGGAGGCCCGGAAGGTGCTGGACAGGAGTAAGTGGGGCCCCCAGAAGCAAGTCATGTTGAGGAATGTGAAGACAGCGCTGTGGAGATCCCTGTGGCCCCCATAAGTCTGTCTCCTCCTCATACATGCCAGTTCCCTGTGGTTGCCATGACAAAGTACCACAGACTGGGAGTCTTCAAACAACACAAAATTGCCCTCCCAGTTCTGGAGGCTGGCAGTCAGCGATCAAGGTGTGGCAGGGTCATGCTTCTCCACAGGCTCTAGGGGAGGGTCCTTCCTTGCCTCTCCCAGTTTGTTTCTTGCTTGTCATGGCTTTCCTGGACATGTAGACCCATTGCTCCAGTCTTTCCCCATCTTGACATTTCATTCCCTTCCTGTGTCTGGGTCCTTTAGAAGGACTCTGGTCATATCGGATGAAGGGCCCACCCTACTTGAGTGTGACGCCATCCTGACCAATTACATCTGCAGTGAGCCTAGTGCCAGATAAAGTCATTGTGAGGTTCCAGGAAGGACATGAATACGGCAGGTGTGGAGGGGGCACTGCTCAGTCCAGTATATCTTAGAAGTCTATTCCCAACTGATTGCCAACCAATTTATGTTAAAATGAAAGGCTAGAGCTTGAGATCTACAGAGAAATAAAGAAAAGAAGCTGGAATGGAGGAGCTTGGGGTGGTTGGGGAGGGGGTTGTTTTGATGGGAAAGTCCTTGCTGCTTGTCAGGTCAGCCCCCACCATGCTAGCATCCTGCTTCCTTGTGTAGCTGGGCCCTTGAATGTTTAGGGGCCAGAGACTTTCTAATTCGATCTCAGGAAGTCCCACTGCCTGCTGTATATACATCTTTGGAAAGATTGCAGGGCACAGTGGTGTACACACCTATAGTCCCAGCTACTTGGGAGCCTGAGGTGGGAGGATCACTTGAGCCCAAGAGCTGGAGGCTGCAATGAACTATGATCACACCACTGCACTCCAGCTTGGGTGACAGAATGAGACCCAGTCTCTCTCTTTTTTTGAGACAGAGTGAGACTCTGTCTCCCAGGCTGGAGTGCAGTGGTGCGATCTCGGCTCACTGCAACCTCCACCTCTTGGGGTTCAAGCGGATCTCCTGCCTCAGCCTCCAGAGTAACTGGGACTACAGGCATGTGCCACCATGCCAGGCTAATTTTTTGTATTCTTAGTAGAGACGGGATTTCACTGTGTTAGCTGGGATGGTCTCGATCTCCTGACCTCGTGATCCGTCCGTCTCGGCCTCCCAAAGTGCTAGGATTACAGGCGTGAGCCACCACACCTGGCCAAGACCTAGTCTCTTTTAAAAAATCTTTGGAAAGATAGTCTAGAACAGGAGTCCATGCCCCTGCTTGCAAGATGCACAGACACACGGCAGACCCATGGGGAGCTGTCTCCTAACACAGCTAGGGGTCCCATAGTAGGAGAATCTGACACACTGAAGGGGACAGCTCATTTTTAGAATAAATGAAAATACAAACAAAAGTGAAAACAACTAGAAATTGTTTAAATTGGCCCATAGAGAAATTGACCAAGTAGTTAAGTTGGTTTAATAGAGTTTGCTCCAGGACAAAACTGAATCAGCTTTGGTTTGGTTCTGACTGTAGCGTGTGTGTTAATGAGCATGTTTCAACACACGTCCTGGGGACAAAACCCTGCAGTCAGCCATCCCACATGGCTGCATTACTGCGCCACGAATGTGCTGCTGGGTCCTGGAGCTCCTCCTCAGCTCAGAAACCAGCACTGTGTTTCTAGTTCACTAAGAAAGAAGCCAAGGGGTTTAGCCAGACCTTGGGCTCTGGAGCTTCTGCACCTGATCCTTTGGGCACCTGACCGTGCAGCTTCAAGCTCCAGAGGCTTCTGGCCAGTTTGGGTCAGCTGCCTTAAGGGTCAGGTGCCCACTCCTGGCCGTGGTGGGAAGTTAGAGGCGACAGGTTTGAGTGTTGCCCGAAGCCGCTGCTCTCTGAAGGACTTTCCTTAGAAGGAGGCGGTGGCAGGCTTGGGTTGCCACGTCCATTACAGATGGTATGAGAGACTTGGGAGACTGGGCAGCAAGACAGTGTACACGTAGTAGGTACACAGTAAATACCTGGGGAACAATTGACTGGCTTATATTAAGGCCTCAGTGTCTCAGGCACACCTTGGCAGGCCAAGGGTGGGGCTGGGAGGAGGGACTGAGGGGAAGATGTCACGAGACCCATTATGCAGAGTGCTGAAGAAGTGCAGGCTGGCGGCCATAACCTGGCTGTGTGTGTGGCCTCCAGCAGGGCCCCTCTCTGAGTCTCAGTGTCTTCATCTGTAAGATGGGGGGATAACAGTGCCTACCTCTTGGGGTTGTCATGGACATCAAGTGAGATGACAGGTAGAGAGATACACACTTAGGACAGAGCCCAGGCATCAGCATGCAGCACTAACGTGGGTGCCTCCCGCTTGGATCTGCCTTAGGCTGTCTGCAGACCTGGTTTCAGCGCTGGCGGAACTGCAGCCAGAGGTCAGCCCAGCAGAGACTGCAGCTAGAGAGGGCAGTCCAACACCACCACCGGCAGCTGCTGCTGGAGGGGCTGGCCCGGTGGAAGATGCACCATCCGGAGTGTGTCAGGAAGAGGGTGAGGCTGACGGTGGCAACTCTCCAAGTTCTGCCTGCCTGGCAAGGGGTGTCTAGGCCAGGAGACCATTTCTCAGGAAGGGGTCTTTCCTGACAGCACTCCATGCAGCCGGTATGAATGGTGGGTGGTTTGGGGTCCTGTAAGACAAAGCTGCAGGAGCCTTTCTGGGCGTTTGGTGGAGCCTAGCGAGTAGCCAGCCCCAGAATCCAGTGTCTCCCAGGGAAGATAGCTCAGTGGAAAAACCTGGTTCATGCTGACCCGTGGCTTATCAGTGCTGGGGGACCTACAGAGTGAGTCCTCTAGGTGGCACTCCCTGCCTATGCAGGAGACCCCCGGCACCATCCAGGACTCCTAGCAATGGGAGGACATTCAGCTGGGCAGAGGCTGGGTTAGATCAGGACCCATCCCAGGCTGTCTAGGCTGGGTCAGGACGCCGCTCTCTGTGCACTGGCTCTCCCCCAGCTCCTGCATAGGCAGAGCACCCAACTCCTGGCACAGAGACTCAGCCGGACCTGCTTCCGCCAGTGGAGACAACAGGTGGGAACCCAGGAGATGTCCCCTCCACACTTCCTTCTCCTTCCTCTGGCCTGTGAGGCCCGGGCAGTGAATGACCTTCAGCCTACACCTCTAGTTCAGTATTTTTACTATCGCCCTCCCCAGGGCCACCTCCTCTACCACCTTCCTGTCATTTCCAGGCACATCAGCTTCCTTCCATCTGTAGCCTGCATAAGACCAGTTACTTCAAGGCCTGGTTTCTCTTTCTACAGTGTTGTATTAAAAAATACATCAGTGGAGGCCAGGCGCGGTGGCTCACGCCTGTAATCCCAGCACTTTGGGAGGCCGGGGTGGGCGGATCACGAGGTCAGGAGATAGAGACCATCCTGGCTAACAGTGAAACCCTGTCTCTACTAAAAACGCAAAAAATGAGCCGGGCGTGGTGGCGGGCACCTGTAGTCCCAGCTACTCGGGAGGCTGAGGCAGGAGAATGGTGTGAACCGGGAGGCGGAGCTTGCATGGAGCCAAGATAGCACCACTGCACTCCAGCCTGGGCAACAGAGCGAGACTCCGTCTCAAAAAAAAAAAAGTATATATACGTATATATATATATCAGTGGGCCGGGCATGATGGCTCACGCCTATAATCCCAGGATTTTGGGAGGCCGAGGCAGGAGGATCAGTTGAGCCCAGGAGTTCAAGACCAGCCTGGGCAACATAGTGAGACCCCATCTCTACAAAAACAAAACGGAAAAATTAGCTGGATGTAGGCAGTGCACACCTGTGGTCCCAACTACTCGGGAGGCTGAGGCGGGAGGATCGCTTGAGCCCGGGAGGTCAAGGTTGCAGTGAGCTGTGATCATGCCACTGCACTCCAGCCTGGATGAGAGTGAGATTCCATCTCAAAAAGAAAAATCAGCATAATATCTTAAAAATTAATATGAAATGTGTTTTAAGGCTTTGCTGGGATCTTGCTTTTTAAAAAGCCAAGAGGGATCACACAGAGCGGCGCCCACACGTCCCCAGCTCCCTCTTCCCATCCTGTTGTCCTGTTTTCACCATTCCCCGGACCTCAGGCCGCTGCCTCCACGCATCCCCCTGCAGGAGCCCTTTGCCACCTTCTTTCGTAAAGGTCCTTCCTCAGGCCACAGATGGAGCGTGTGTTGAGCACCTCACGGCCAGGCACAAGGCTGGCCCTTCCTAGTGGAGGAAGTGGGAGCCTCGACTAGAGAGGGAGCCAAGAGGGACGAGCCGGGCAGGACCCCGTGATCAGCACGGCCTCCCTGAAGGGGCAATAGGGAAATGATCTGGTCTTTCTGGCCCTAGCTGGCAGCCAGGAGGCAGGAGCAGTGGGCGACAGTGCGGGCCCTGTGGTTCTGGGCCTTCTCGCTGCAGGCAAAGGTAATTGGGGCTCTGCATCCTACCATCCCTGCCTCTCCCTCAGGCCTTAGCCCTGCCTTGGGTGGAGGGAGGGCACCTGGTCTGTGGGGGAGCCCTAAGCAGGGAGACCTGGGCCTCACCTCCTGCCCTCCCTGGAGGTGTGGGCCACGTGGCTGGCCTTTGTACTGGAAAGGAGGAGAAAGAAGGCGCGGCTGCAGCGGGCGCTGCAGGCCTACCAGGGGCAGCTCCTCCAGGAGGGTGCCACGCGGCTCCTGCGCTTTGCAGCCAGCATGAAGGCCTCCCGGCAGCAGCTGCAGGCCCAGCAGCAGGTCCAGGTAGGCCCAGGGCCCCTTCCTGTGGGGAGCAGGCAGGGTGTGGCATGAGCTGACCAGAGGCTGTGTTGTAGGCGGCTCACAGTGTCCATCGTGCCGTCCGCCGCTGTGCTACGCTCTGGAAACAGAAAGTGCTGGGCCGGGGCGGGAAGCCTCAGCCCCTGGCAGCCATCGCACCCAGCGGGAAAGTGACGTTTGAGGGTCCCCTTCTCAACCGCATTGCTGCTGGGGCTGGGGATGCCACCCTTGAGACCAAGAGGCCGCAGGCTCCTCGGCCTCAGGGAGCTCTGGGCCGCCTGGCTGCTGAGGAGCCCCACGCCCTGGAGCTGTGAGTAGCCCGTGCTCACCTTGTGCTCCTCGCTTCTACCCTGGGCATAGCAGGGAGTTAAACAGCCCTGACCGGATGGGACGGGCTGGTCACGGCCTTGTCACAGCTGAGCTGCTGGGAATCCCCTCTTCTCCAGCCAGATCCCATCCCTTCCACGGCAAGAGGGAGAGAATGGAGTGGGATTTCCAGACCCTCTCTCCTTTGCCTGCCAAAGCTCAGGAAACAGGTGTCCCTTCCTCTGCAACACCTCCCTACCCTCTCTCCCGTCCTGCTGACATGATCTTTTCCGGAGTCATACACGTGGTTAACAAAGGGAACAAGCTCAGCTCCTGCCCGCGCCTGCCGGCCTCTTTTCTGTTCCATCATAGCCAAGACACTGGCTTTTTGTCAGAAGCCCCTCTTTCTTGTGTGAGCTGGCACCTGTCCCTCTGCCCACCCCTACTATGGTCTCCTCAAACCCTAAGCTGCCCTGCCCCATGCTGATGAAGCTGGTGACTCCCACAGCAACCAGCACTACCCGAGAGCCTTGGGCCTCGGGGGAGATGTCAGGTGGGTGCACGGGGCCTGGGTCCCGGTCCCTGCTCTGCTCCTCACTGTTTGACTGACCTTGATGGGATCCTGAACGTCTCAGAGGCTGCTCCCCTGTGACATGGACCCTGGCGACCTGTACACCTGCATCACCAGGGTTGCTCTGCAGGTCAAAAGAGACAATGTGGGTGAAGCAGTCCCCTGGCGTCAGGTACCTTTTGTCGGAACTGCTGGGAGCTCTGTGGCCCAGGCCCACCCCAGCTTACTTGCTGACCTTGGCCTCGCCTTCTCTGAGTTTCAGTCTCCCTATAAAATTGGAGATCCCACAGAGATCTCAGACCCCTGCAGCCCCTGGTCAGCCCAGGGGAACAGACCCCATGTTTCTTCCCAGCTACACTGCCCACTCAGCGAGGAAGCAGCCACGACGCCCACACTTCCTGCTGGAGCCTGCGCAGAGCCAGAGGTCCCTGGGGTGCGGCACCATGGGCAGGCAGGGGGAGATGGTCGGGTCCCCAAAGGCAGCCGGCACCTCCATCTGGGGCCTGTGTTTTGGCAGCCCTGGGGTGGGTGGCCCCCTTTCCTTCTTGTTCTTTGGTCCCAGAGGAGGGTCCTGCGGCCTGACCAGGCTCTTGCCTTCCCTGTGCTCAGGCCTCAGAAGCCACAGGAACATGGCCTAGGCATGGCTCAGCCAGCAGCCCCCTCCCTGACGCGGCCCTTCCTGGCAGAGGCCCCAACAGCACTGGTCCCACACAGCCCCCTGCCTGGGGCCCTGTCAAGCACCCCTGGCCTGAAGCAGCCCCCGACGGCAAGCACAGGCCCGGAGCTGCTGCTGCTGCCTCCTTCCTCCTTCATGTCCTGCGGGGCGGCTGCACCAGCCAGGGTACGTCCTCCACCACCAGGCCTGGGCACTGGGGCTCTCACTCTGGTCTGGCTTCTGGTGCTCTTTCTCATGCCACAGCTGTACTTGTTTCTGGAAAACCTTGGCACAGGGAGGCCACTCATCCACTTGACAAGCATAGGTAGCCACTGCACACCAGGTCCAAGGGCCACAGCAGTGAACAGCCAGCCAAGGGCCCTGCCATCCTGAAGCTTATATTCTAGTCAGAGACAAACAAAGGAAAACGCCTGCCTGCAGGCCAGTAGAGTGGCTGCAGATCACATAGGGTCCTGCAGGCCACAGTGAGGAGTAGCCTGGGATTTGAGAAAAGCAGGAAGTCGGGGAAGGGTTTTGGCAGGGAGCACCATGTCAGGTTTCTGTGCAGGCTGTGGTCACCATGACCACGTGGTCCAGGCAAGCAGTACTGGTGGCCTGGGCTCAGCGGTTGCCACAGAGGGGACAGGTACTCTCTTGGAGGCAGACGAGGCAGGATATGCTCTGAGGGAGTTGCTGAGTGAGGGGAAAGAAGGAATCCAGGCTGATGTGGGCTGCTGGCTTGAATAACTTGGGAAACGGAGTTCTTTGACTGGAAGAAGGAAGTGGGGGTGGGGACTGGTTTGGGGTGAAGTGTCAAGAGTGTTTTGAACCAGGCTCTTGATGTCAAACTTGAGAGAAAGCAAATGTTGAGTCTGACCTTCAAGGAAGAGGTCAGGGCCAGAGATTCAGAAGAATCTTCAGCACAGGCCGAAGGTAACCCCAGAGCCACTGCGGCCTCTAGGAGGAGAGTACAGGGGAAGGAGAGAGGCGATGAGGCTCCAAGCGGGGAGCCTGAGTGGGGATGGCCAGGGGGTGTGAGAGCTCAGTAATGGAAGTGACAGCTGCTCTAAGGCCACCAAAGCAGCTGGTTCCTGAAAGGGGATGAGGGGACAGGAAGGAACCAGTTCCTGTGGTGAGTTAGGCCATGTGGGGCCACTTACCCTGGCTGGAATGGTTTGAATGTGGGTTTGAAAGGGTTTTGACCCCTGTCCGGTGATGGAAGGGGCAAGTCCACTCTCACCAGGAGAGGAGGGTACGGAGAAGGCTGTAGAGCAGTGGCCTCTCACCACTTCTCACTGATGTGGAAGCTCAGCAAGGTCATGAGCTTAGAGCAAGGTGGGGGTGGAGGGTTGGGTAAGGCAAGGCTAGGAACAGCTGCTCAGGCAGTGGAGGCACGAGGCGGACTGTGGTAACACGGGGTGCTCCCTGGTTGTTTGTGGGACTTTCCTCTACAGTACCAGGCCCTGTGGTGCAGGGGCAGGCTAGACACTGAGCTGGCACGGCCAGTGCCTGGGAAGCCCAGCTCCTGCAGCTGGGGGCCTGGTCTTCCCCCACCTCTGCAGGGCAGGCAGTGACAAGGACTTGGTGTCCCCCTCCCCAGCTTCCTCCTAGCTTCCTTGCTCAGCATCCATCCTTCTTTCCTTTGCAGTTGTCAGCACAGCCGGCTGCTCCTAGGGATAAGCCCCCGGTCCCCTCATCCCTGGCCAGTGTCCCTGACCCCCATCTACTCCTTCCTGGGGACCTCTCAGCCACCAGGGCTGGGCCTGGACTTTCAACTGCAGGTGTGTACCTGGGGCCTGTCAGGGCAGAAAGCACTCAGGCCACTCCCGGACCTGGGACTTGCTATTTACCCTGGTCCCAGAGGGGAAAATGGTCTGAAACAAGCTTACTTCTGTCGCCATAGGCAGCCTGGACCTTGAGGCTGAACTTGAGGAGATCCAGCAGCAACTACTGCACTACCAGACCACCAAGCAGAACCTCTGGTGAGCCCTGCGAAACGCCCTGCGGCCCTGGCCGCAGGAGCAGGTGTTGCCTGGAAAGGTGGGCGGGCAGTTCCATTTCCCCCGAGCCAGCTGCCAGGGTCCTGTGGGTGGTCTCGGTCTAGCCACGGAGGGGTGTGGGGAGCCCTCTGTGTGTGCTGTCCAGAAAGACTCCATCTCCACCATGGCTCTCTACCTGGCTCGGTGCTGCTTAGGAAGGCCCAAGTCGTCAGCCTCACCTGTGCACAGAGGCCCTGCTTCCTATGGAGGGATGATAAAGTTGAGCAAAACTCTAAAAACCCAATGAGGCCATGCTGTCCCCAGTGACTAATTATAACACTGATATTAAAGGTGCAGAGAAGGGCCGGGCGCGGTGGCTCACACCTGTCATCCCAGCACTTTGAGAGGCCGTGATCTGGGCAGATCACGGGGTTAGGAGTTCGAGACCAGCCTGGCCAATATGGTGAAACCCCATCTCTACTAAAAATACAAAAATTAGCCGGGCATGGTGGTGCATGCATGTAGTCCCAACTACTTGGAAGGCTGAGGCAGAAGAATCGCTTCAACCTGGGAGGCGGAGGTTGCAGTGAGCCGAGATCGCGCCATTGCACTCCAGCCTGGGCGACACAGCAACACTCCATCTCAAAAAAAAAGGGCAGGGACAGGCCCGAGACCCAGCTGCACTCAGTGGTCTGGGGACCACCAACATGCAGCAACCTCAGAGCTTCCAGGGCAACAGACTGGCGCCTCATCCTTGGCTCTGCACAGGGGGAGAGAGACAAGGAGTGTTTTCGCCCAGGCCCACCTGAGTTGCTGTCTGCTGGGGAGGGCGGAGGAGACTGGGAGAGGAAAAAAGAACAAGTGTTTGGCTCCCAAGCAGGGGCCTGCAGCTCACATTAGGGGCCCTACCAGACCACCTCTCTCCACCCGATACCTGCATCAGAATTAGCTGAGATGCCTCTCCCTGAGCCGGATGGGGCTCTGCCAAGGACCCAGCCTGGCAGGCAGTGGGTATCTCCACCCCTCAGGTCCTGCCGAAGGCAAGCGAACAGCCTGCGCAGGTGGCTGGAGCTGAGCAGAGAGGAGCCGGGGTCTGAGGACCAGGAAGTAGAACAGCAGGTGCAGAAAGAGCTGGAACAGGTGAGGCCCCAGGCCATCCCCAGGTGTCCCTGGGGATGCCCCGGGCTGTGCTCCCTCTCAGCCCTGCCTGTCCCTCCCTGGCCCCAGGTGGAAATGCAGATCCAGCTGCTGGCAGAGGAGCTCCAGGCTCAGCGCCAGCCCATTGGCACCTGCGTTGCCCGCATCCAGGCCCTGCGGCAGGCCCTGTGCTAGCGTGTTCGACCCAGGAACGCAGGTGCTGGGCTGTCGGGGAGGCCTCAGGCCACATCCAGAACAGAACACAAAGTTTTAAGTTTGATTTTTTTATTTCAAAATGTTTTGCAATTAAATGAATTACTGTTCAGAAGTCTCCCACTTTTCATACAAAAATACTGTGCTACTGATACAGTTGAAAAAATTCAATGATGTCTCTCCTGCAGGAGAATTTCACAGCATCCCCAGGGTCAACATGAAATCTGGCCCTGTCCCTGCCATTGGGGGCTTCCCAGGCCCACATTCCTGATAACTGGGACAGGTTTTCCAGGCACTGACCAGCTATCCACCAAGGGTCCTCTGCCTCCACGACAGACCCTGAATCAATAGCAGCAACTTTCCCATATTTCATGCAGGGATATGTGGAGGGGGACAGGAGCTCTCCCGTTTCCCCAGCTGGGCCTACCACCTGCCTGCCCTGTTCACTCTCGTGCCATGAGGCAGGTTCAGTGATTGACTGGGCTTGCCTGCTGCAGAGGACCTGGCCAGCTCCAGAAGGTCACTCATCAGGTCCTGCAAAGGTCTGTATCATTAATCAGTGTCATCAGTGTCCTCAGAAGACACTGGCAGAGTCCAGGGTGATGCGTTCAGCCACAAGCACAAAGACTGCTTTTTCTAAAGAGCAGGATGAGGTGAATTTGGGAACGGAAAGCAGTTGTCACGAAGGCTGTGTGGCTCTGCTGGGGGAGAGGCATCCACAGTCTGTGCCAAGGAGGCACCTCACCCTGTGCAGCAGGAGCGTTAAGGCCAAAAAAAACAAAAGGGGCCAACAGAAGACAGCCCAGGTGATGGGGGGACGAGCAGCAAGAAAAAACGACGATCGAGACCAACTGAAGGTTCAGTCAGGAATGCAGGATCTCCTGTCTATACAATGTTTAAAAAGATCCAAATGTGACTGAGATCATTCCAGCCTGCACTGTTTATTTGTAGGGAGAAGGAACAGGATAGGTTGAGGGCATGACGGGGGCTCTCATCACCTCTTGTCTGCACCTCTGGAACAGGTGGGAGCCGAATCATTCAAGTCCTACCCGGTCAGACTCCCACCCACGCTGAGGCAGGCCCTCACCTGCATGGCCTCATGGGCCTCCCTCTTTAAAAGACCCTCACTCTGTTTGGAAAAGATCCTTTAGCAGCCGTAATCAGGAAAGAGACTCTAGAGCGAGCCCAGGGCTTCCCCAAAGCGGATTTTCTGTCCTGTTTTCAGCTGGAAATTGAAGTCCTTGGGGGCCTCGAAGATGAGCACGATGGTGGAGCCCAGGTTGAACTCGCCCAGGTGCTCGCCCTTACGCATGGGGACGCCCTCTCTATTGGTGTGCGTCACGAAGCTGAAGTCGTTGTAGGAGCCCTTGCTGTGCCTTGGGCTGTTTGTGTGCAGGTCCTGTGGTGATAGGCTGGGGGTCAGCGGGGCCCGGGCCACGAAGTGCACAGTGTCACCCCACATGTGTTTGGAGTCCCACTCCTTCTGTTGCTTGTCCCCACCACCACCCAACCCAGCTCCAGAAGGGAGGTAGGGATGGCATCTCAGGGCCAGGTGGGCCTGGTCTAGCCAGATCTCACACACAGCCTTGACACCTGCTGTGAACCGGGCCCAGGAAGGACAGGGAACAGTCGGGCCCAGTGGTCTCCATGCATGGTGCTGGGAGAGCGGCACCCGTGGGAGCCAAGGCCGTTGGTCACAAACTGACACCCAAAAAGACAGCCCCTGGGGGTAGGGTGGGCAGCAGACCTGCGAGTGCTGAACCCCTCATGCTGTAAACAACACGAGCCACCCCGAGCTCAACACTCCCTTTCTGTTCCCTCCTCACTCTCACCTTTGACCATGGTTCCTAGCAGAAGCCAGGTGCCAGGCAAGGAGGTTAATTCCCTCCATCTCTTCCAGCCAGCAGTGCAAGGAGGGAGGGAAGCCTCAGCTGGCTGGCAGGTGGAGCGGCCATTCTCAGGACAGCTGCTCAGCACAGCCAGGCCTGACCAGAGATGTGGCCTCCCTAGAATTCAGTCCCAACGCATCCGCCGCACAGCAGACAAGGCAGGTAGACCCAAGAGGTCTGGCCCTTGGGCTTTGGCAGGGCCTAGATCCTGCTTACCCGGTCAAAGTAGATGCGAATGGAGCCCACGTTGGTGGCCCCCACAGCTGTCAGTGAAAAGAAGCCGTGTTTCCAGTCCCCCGTCAGGACCACCCGCTCGTTATGGCAGAAGAGCTCTTTGATCCAGCGAGCCATGCCAGGGTTCACTGACATCAGGGAGCCTGCAGAGGCAGGGAACGCTGCTACTCCCTGTCCAGAGCCCGGTGTGTCCACTCCAGGGCAGCCAAGACCCAAAGGGACTCATGGCCTATTGCCCCGATGTCATTCCAAATGCTGAGCCGACTGGGCCCCACGGTCCCCTGCCCACAACCAGCCTGCATAAAGCAGTCAACTCCCGGCCTCAATGACCCTGATCTGGAGCCTGGTCCCCTAACACCAAGAAGCTGAGAGCCTCTATATGAAGCCCACAGAGGCAGCTCCCCCCACGCTGGCCCCGGCCTGACCTGGGAAGTGGCGCCGGTGGGACACAGTCCAGTCGGTAGGGGAGTGGAAGCAGTGGTAGTCCCCAGGGGCCAGGTAGATGACACAGTGATAGAGCTCATTCCCTTCCCGGGTGACCAGCTGGTTCTTGAAGGAGTCACATGAGGTGGCTGTGGAGTAGGAGCAGACGTGGGGGCCACCAACACAGTGAGCACTCAGCACACAGCCTGAGTGCGGTCTGCACACGGATTCTCAGGGAGGCCCCACATGCCAGCCTCAGGTCCTTCCCCAGCATTCCCCTCCCTCCCGGTCCAGCCACACAGCAGCAGGGCTGCCCAGCCCCGCCTGTGCAGTGACCCACCTGGTGGGAAGGGCAGGTCCTCTGTGCAGGTACGCGGGCCCAGGAACGACTCCAGGGAGTAGGTGACCCCCTTTACCTGCTCCACCTCACAGTTCTTCACCTGCCCAAAGTTGAGGATCCTTCCATCCGATGGGCTAATCTGGAAGGGCAGGAGAGGCTTGCTGCCAGGGAGAGCAGGGTCTCCTCCCCCCAGGAGACAGCCCCCACCTCCCCTTGTCATCCTGCCCCTTCCAGATATGCTGGAGACCCAGGGGCTGTGCTGGGGAGGCAGGAAAAAGTCCTGTTTCCTGCAGGAAGAAAGGGTCGGGCCTCACCACGCTGTGCAGGCCGCAGACAGGCCGGGCCTGCGGCTTCAGCTTGCGCCGGAAGAACTCGCTGAGGTTGCGGTAGTGATGCAGGTCCTCCACAGCGGCCTCTTTCATGTTCACCCCGAACGTCCAGATGTAGAGGCTGTAGACGGGCCTGCGCAGCCAGTGTGGCAGCTCCACCTGATTGAGGCGACCCCAGGCCCGTGACAGCAAGCGCGTTGGCACTGACTTGTACAAAGCCACCTGCAGGCCACAGAGCAAGGGGCTGAGTTGACCACACTGCCCCAGCTCCAGAGAGCCCAAGTAGTGTCATTAGCCCAGCTCTCACTTCAGGGCAGAATCTGCACCCCACGGAGGACACCAGGGCCCAGGTGCCCCACGCTGCTTTTGTGATATGGCTGTTTCTCACTGGGAACCAGACTGCACCTGCCAACTCCTGCCACACGGAGTGCTGGATTTACATACAACTCCAGTGGTTTTCGTCATTTCATGCAAAAGTCAAATCAGCAACTGCTCCAGTCCCAGAACGGGAGACGGCCAGCAGTCTTTCTTCTTAAAGTGGGGGTCGGAAACGGATCTGATCCTAACCACAGTGTGTGACCCTAGCCACGGTGACCCCAATATCACAGTGTGTGGAGAGGTGGTGGGCATCTTGCCCTTGGTCACTGCCCATATCACAGACCACCAGAGAGAGGAGGCGGCTCCCAAGTGCATGGAACAAGTCTACAGCCCAAAGTGTGTCCCTCTGTCTTAATAGGAAGAAGGAGGATACCCTGAGCACCAACAGGGATTTTCAGATGCAGGTCTGCGATGTCACTGTCACCTGGGCCTGAGCTGCAGACACAGGGTCTGCAGCCCCCACAGGTCCAGCCAGCACTCTGAGGGCCTGGATGCAGCCAGTCTGAGAAGCCCAGCCCTGCTGAGCCCCACCTTGGCCCCACGGGAGGACTTGTGTTCAACGTTCTGCTGTGACTGAGTCAGGCCATAAAGCTGTCTGCACCTGGGGTTCCTCCCAGGAGGCAAAGGGAAGTCATCCCCTCAGGCCCCTCTGTTCTCTCTTCCTTCAGGGAAGCCTGGAACACCTGAAGACAGATGATGGCCTGGGGACAGGCACTGGGTCCCACTAGATGGTCCCAGAGCTCTCCGGCAGGGCCAGGTACCCAGGAAGGGGCAGCCTCTTAAACTTCAGGTGCTGCTGCCACTGTAGAAACTGCTTCTAATTGGTGGCTGCTGCTTCTCTAAACACAACCAAGACACCAGCTCCCCAAGGTGTAAAACTGATTTCATTCCAACTTTCAATACCTCTCCAAGGTAAGGTAAGCTCCCAGAGAGCTGCTCTTATCCCTCCCAGCTGATGCCCAGTCACACAGAAGGGCTATGTGAGCCCAGGCCCTTCCCAGGCACAGGTGGGAGCCTGGGCTAATGTCCAGGGTGCCTCAGTGCCCCTGAGCTCTGATGACACCCACGTGACTGTCAAAGGCCCAGGAACAGGGTTTCCTCCTTGGGGTCAACCTGCCTAGGAAGCCAAGGGCAAGAGCAAGCCCTCTAGGGACCAGGAGAGGACAAGCCAGTTCCCTTGCCCATTCCTGGGGCACGCCTCTGGGTTCCTTAAGGGTGTCCTAACCCTAAAGGACCCAAACAGGATCCATCCTTCCTGAACCACCCCTTTGGCATCCCGGAATTAATTTGGCTTCTGCTCAAAATCACCTATAAGCTCTTTTTTGCCTGAACACAGAAAAGTCAGAGACAGACACCATTTTCTGAATCCCCAGACTGGGTTCCTTCCAGAACCGGAGCCCCAAATGGCAGACACAAGGCAGGCTAGGGGAGCGGGCAGAGCACGACATGCCCTTGCAGTCACTTCCGCGGCCCAGGTAGTGGCCTTCTCAAAAGCTGCCTTGGCGTTGCCCACCAATGAACCTTCCGACCCGGACCCACTGAAGATGTAGCGGTGACCTCTGCTTCTGACAGCTCGCCACCACCTCAGTCTCTCCTGCACCCCAACCTCAGGCCTGCCCGGAGGGGAGGTCCGCGCCACAGGGGCCTGTGCACACTTACCCTGCTTACGGGCCTCCATCCCACCCGGCTGAGCGGTCTGAGGGCGCCGAAGGGCAGGAGGTAGTAGAGGACGGTCAAGGGCCAGGAGCGCAGTTTCAGAGCGGGTCTGGACATGCAGCTCAGCTGCCCCAGCCTCCGCCTCAGGGCCAGCTGGGGGAAGTGCAACCTGCAGGGCACAGGTCCATGCAGAGCCAGGTCAGTGGCCAGGCTCTGGGCGGGACCCAGGAGGCTGCCACCTGCACCCGGGGCAGGATTCCTCCTGTCTACCCACCCTTGGCAAGCTGCCTCTCCATGGGGGTGATGGAGCCCAACAAGCACTGGCTGTGCCCCCTCGTCCCAACCCCATTCTGAGTCAGGGGCTTGGCTGCCTCTGGCTAGTGGACTCATTTCCCAGGCTCTCCCACCCACCAGCCAGCTGGGGAGGACTGGGAATGTGGGGGCAGCCACAAGAGAGTCAGGCCCAGCTGCGGGGCACCTCTCAGCCGCAGCAGCTCCCAGCAAGGGCCTCCAGGCCCAAGCACCTGAGCCCAGGGAGGGGAGAGCAGGGTGCAGGGCCTGCCTCACATCCCTCAGCCTCCACAGCCCAGGAGAGTGGGCCCCAGGGGCCAGCTCTGCCACACAGGCACTGGCATGGCAGCACACAGCGCTGAGGAGCTACGACCCAGCCAGTCGGGTAACCATTTGCTGAGTCTTCCACTACCATCCTTTGCAGGATCTGGGATATTCTTTTCATGGTTCCAGGCCCCCTCTTTCCTCATCTGCTAAATTACGGGGCCAAGGCCAGACAAGATCTCAAAGGGAGCATTTACACCCCGCCTACCACCACCACACAGCTGTGGCTCCATCCATCTGCATGGTCTTTCTATAACAGGCCAGGTTCTGAAAACCCATCCACAGGTTTGTGAACAAAACCTCCCCACCACAAGCTCTCAAGCCACCTACCTGCCTGCTCTGCTGGGGCTGCACAGACACACACCCACACACCCACACACACACACACACCCATCCCAAGCCCCTCCTTTCAGCAAAGGTGGACACACACACACACACACGAGACCCAAGTCCCTCCTTTCTGCATCCGGCCTTTCTGTGATCCGGCCTCTCCCCACGCTCCCAGCACAAATGCAGGGCACTCAGCAGGGGCTCAGCTTCACCAGAGCCGCAGAGGCTGGACGGGCCTTTCCACCACAACCCTGGCCTCCTGAGCCTAAACAAGGCCCACCCCACCCTGTCTGTGCCTAGGCCTAGCAAATGCTCCTGAGGCCCAGGGTAGCCAGCAGGAGACCACACTGCCATCCACTCAGAACATCCCCAGGCCTCAGTTTCCTCATCTGCAAAGTAACTGCATTTGGCTAATCTACGGCTGCCATCTGGGACTGTGCTCTCAAGAGAAGCTGAGTCCTCTCTCCCAGTTGCCGAGCAAACCAACGAACAAAGCGGCATCTCAGCTGATAGCAGCAGAGCAGACGGACAGGCGAACCAGTGGCGAACCCCACTCAGGCTCAGGCTCAGAGGTGGCTGCATCCACACAGCTCCCGGGTGCCTGCTTTCCCTCCCATCCCACCCCAGTGTATTTTTTAAAAGTCCAGGAAGGTGGCAGGGGCCAAGCAAAGACAAATCACTGCTCTCCTCTGGCTTCGCCACCTGCCCCACTCATTGCGGAAGAGCAGGGACCAATCGGGAAGAGCTACACCCCTCCCACGGGCAGGAAGGGGAATGGGGAAGCCTCTCTCCCAGGTGGGGTGCAGAGGCAAGGGTCTAGGCTGGGAGGAGGGGGCCTGGGAGCACCAGGGTAGGGAAGATCGCAGGCATGAGGTCTGAGGCTCGCTGGCAGCCTCCCCCTGCTCAGCCCTCCTCGTGGTTGGAACCAAAGATACCTGAAGCGGGCTCTCCGACTCAGGGCGCTCAGGCCCCCCAGGCCGGGCTCCTCCAGCCTCGGGGGCTGACCACCAGTCCCCTTGCCGCCACCTCTACTGCGAGGCCGCTGGATGTGAACTCTGACCTTCCGGAGGTCGTGGCGGGGAACCGTGGGGTTAGGGCGCGGTGGGCAGCATCTCACCATTTCGCCGCGCGGAGCTCTGGTCCTCGCCGCGCCTCTGACTGACACATCATGGGCCGGCACAGGGAGGGCGGGGCGAGGCTCACTCGATCACTCCCTTTGTTTTCAACTCTTTCCTCCCCTTCCCCCGAGCCAGCAGATCTCCTGTGCTGTCACTGCTCCAGGGCCTCTGCCTCTGCAAGGCCGGTTGGTGGCGTGGCTTCCTGGGTTTGGTTCAGTCTCGGTGGCTCACGGTGCAGAATAGAGGGTCAGGGCTATTGCAGACAGACAGGCACTGGTCACACACCTGCACAGGTCACCTGCTCAGGGCTTGCAGTCCAGTGCAAAAGCCCCTGCACTAAAGCCCACTGTCCCCAGTCCTGGCCACCTGCCCTGTCCCTGCTACCTGGGGCTGAGCCAGCCTGCACTGCCCATCCTCTTCCTCAGCTGGCCTGGGGAGGCAGCAGGGGGCAAGGCCCTCGGGCTGCGCGGTCCAGTAAGCCACGACAGGGAGAGGACCAGCCACTGCTGCCAGGGCTTTCAGGCCCCACTCGGCTCCAAACGCACAAAGTGGGAACTTGAGCCCCATGCTCCAGGCCCAGGCCCGGCACAGCGTCAGCCGGTCTGCAGCTTGGCCCCTCCCTTGCCAGGACCTGACCCATTTTCAATTCAGGTTACAAAGTAGCATCTGAGGAATAAGATGAGCGGGAAGCCACGAGAGGTGCCCTGGTGAGAACCTGGCATCTTACCTGCTCTGGCTCTCTCCTCACCCCTCCTGGCCTTGACCCCCCACCAACACACACAGAAAATACCCAGCTCCCTGCTCCAGGCCTCCTCAGAAGCTGTGCATGTGGGGAAAACCAGCCTGGGGCTGGGAACAGGCCAGGACTGCAGCACAAACCAGTTCCACTCCCCTTTTTCCATCTTTGCTTCAGAAAAGCACTTTGGCCAGGGCCCGGGCCTGGCTATCTGGGAGGACACACCCGGCCCCTACAAAGCCTCTCCATGTTGGCCTGCACAGATGGGAGGAAGAGCAAACATGCCGAAGCTGTGTTACCTCAGCCCAGGCAATCAAGGCCCTCCAGGATATGGGCTGACAGGGAGCCCACCCCTCCCGTCCTTCACCCCCAGCCACTGCCCAGGAAGGGGGCAGGCACCTGTCACCATCCTTAGATGATGAAATGTGGCCCCAAGAGCTGCCGCCTAAAGCAAATAGGCCAGGCATGGCCAGCCCACTGTGAGGCCTAACTCAGACATCGCTGTGGTCGCGCGCGGTCGAACATCTGATGCCCTGGCAAACCCTCCTCAGCCACAGAGGTGAAGATTCTGCCCGGGCACCTGCCTGCAAGAGTCACCGAAGCCCCAGGTATGGGATTCAGTGGCCTCTTGGAGCCAGGACAATAAGGTGACTAAGGTCGGACACAAGCGTGGATTTCTTCCCCGATCCAGGCAGTGGCTGGGGCTGGTCCAGGTCCCTCTCCTAAATGAGAGACGGGGACAGCTCACTGCAGGTGGGTCAGGCAGGCGGGCGCCTACCCTCCAGCAAACAGATACACACCAGCATCCTCCCTCGGGAAGACGCCGGCACCAGGAGATCGGCACAGGCACAAGAGGCCCATCCCATCTCGAGGCCTAGGCCCGGGCCCACAGACAGCCCCAGGGTCCAGGCCTCCAGGGCCATGTCACTCCAATCACTCTGCCAACATACTGAGCAAACGCCCCACCCTCCCTGGCCCACCAGGCTCCATGCTGGCCTCCCGCCAGCTGCCAGGGAAACGGGGGGGTGACGGCAGTCAGGGGTGAGCCTGGTGCCTGGTTCCAAAGGGGAAGCTCTTTCCCCGGTCTATAGAGTGCAGGCTTGGAGCTGAGCTCACAGCCAGGATTCAGAGGGAGGCAAGCGTGGCCTTGAGGGGAGGCAGAGGAGGGGCCTTGGGGGAGCCCCAGCCTCCTGCCAGTTTTCCTCACTGACCTACCATGTGGGACAGTGACCACCACAGCCCTGAATGTATCAGAAAGACATGAACCCAGATAAACCCAGCTCGGCCAAAAACCTTGGGTTCTCAAAGCAGGTTCCCCTGTGAGCCTTGGCATTTCATTCTCCCATGGTGCTGTGAGGGGCTGGGTCTGACCTCCAGTCTCAGAGGGGGCCCTACTGAGGAATCAAGGCACATGAGACCAGGGGCCAGGTCAGAGGCCCATCAGGGAAAGGTGAGCCCTGGAGAGACTAAGAACCATCCTGAGAGGCCAGGCTGGGGCACCGCACCTGCCGGTGAGGGCAGGGGGTCCTTGCCCATTTAGATCCTTGTCTTTATCACTGTTCTGCCTCTTCTAAAACAGGCGCCGAGACCAGGGTGTCAGTACCTCCAAATCACCACCTGTGGGCCCCAAAAGATCGCCAGGGAGGAAAATGAATCCAGCTTTGCCCCAGGACACAGGCTGAGCACCGTCTGTCCCTCTCAGAGCTGCAGGATGGAGGGAAGGGGCGCCTAGAGGTTGCTGCCTTCTTGCTTCCCAAGGCCAAGCCACTTCCTTGGCCAGCAGCGTTTCTGGCCTCCCCATTTCAGAGCCTGGCTTGCCCTCTGCCTGTGACAGCCCTGGAAGCCCAAGCCAAAGATTTCATCCTCTCTGGCAGTCTTGAGGTGACACGAGGTGGGAGCCTCAGGCCCTGGATGAGGAGCTTGCAAGAATGGTACCCAGAATGGAGGAAGCGCTGACACCTTCCCTCCCTTCTAAGCCTCAAAGACATTCTGTGGAGAGGAGTTTAGGGTTGTGACCAATAGGACTTTAATGTCATTACATGGCCTAAGGGCCAGTCACCTGCAACATGAGAACTCAGAGGGCTTTGTGGCTGGTGACAACCTGGTCACTGCAATCCTGGCTGCCTTCCTCTACCTCTGCCCTGAGAGCAGGGAAAGGCCTTGGCAAGTCACAGGTAGTCTCTGAGTCTTGGTTTGTACATCTGGAAAATGGGAAAGGAAATTCCTCCTGGCCATCCCCTTGAGGATCAGAGCACAGCTGCAACCACGGCCCAGAACAACTGCTCAGAAACCCCACTTCCACCTAGGAGCGCGACGCAGCCTCAGACCTGGCTTCCAACACCTCACCTCTCTTTCCAAAAAGTCAACCTCACACTCCGGTGGGGGCAGGGGTTTCCACCACAAGAAAGACGAAATAAGAGGGGCTTAGGTGGCAGTTCTAAAACAGGAACCCAAACTTGCGGGGAGTGAATGGCCCTGTGAATAGGAAGCAATGGCTGATAGGACCGTATGGGGGGAAGGGGAACACCTTTGTCAGGACATGCTGTTTTGGGGATCCATACCAGAGCAGTAAGGCAGTGTCCCCACCCATCCCTCACCAACCAGGGTAAAGACCACAACACCTGCCCCCCCAGTGGAATGGAACATTCCAACTGAAGTCGATGAATGGACCCAGGCCAGGCAGCAGTTACTACAGGTTGGGTTGGGGCCTGCAAGATTGTTGTGCATGAGGGGGAGGTGCATGTAGGTGGAAGTGTGTGTGCATGGAGGATACGTGTGCAGGTGCAAGGGTATGTGCATGGAGGGGTGCGTGTATAGGTGTGAGGGTGTGTGTGTGGGGGTATGTGGGGTGTGTAGGTGTGTGGGGGTGTGTGGGGTGTGTAGGTGTGAGAGTGTGTTATGCGTATAGGTGGTGTGTGCGTAGGTGTGAGGTTATGTGCATGGAGGGGGTGTGCACGGGTGCAAGGTGTGTGCATGTAGGAGGCATGTGCGTAGGTGTGAGGGTGTGTGCATATAGGGGTGTGTGTGTGGGGTGTGTGTAGGTGAGGGGGTGTGTGCTTGTAGGGGTGTGTGTAGGTGAAGGGGTGTGTGCCTGTAGGGGGCGCGTTCGTGTAGGGGTGTGTGTAGGTGCAGGGGGTGTGTGTGCATGTAGGGGGTGTGTGTAGGTAGGGGGTGTGTGCGTAAGGGTATGTGTGTGTAGGGGTATGCGTGTATACACTTACAGTCCTGCTCCTGGTGGATTCTGGTTCAAGCCTTAGCAAGGCAGAGCAGGCAGTGAGGGATATGGCACTGTCACCTGCAGTCTGCAGCCCCCAGCCAGCTCTGCCGGAGTATATGTAGCCTTGCAGCTTGTGTGTTCAGCCAGGGACGCTGAGAACTGGCTCCTGCTATCTGATGGGAAGCGCCTGGAACGCCAGGACCACCCCTCTTGAAGCCTCAGCAGAAACCTCCAGGGCCCCAAATCCTGTGTCCAGTGGCCTGACTGCGGGCCATGCACTCCCCCCGGGGGCGAGGGTGGGGGCAAGGGGCTGACTTTCTCCCCAGCTCAGCTGAGGCCTGGCCACCAGGCAGCGGCGTGCGTCTCGTGGGGCGACAACCCTGCCTTCCCTGCATTCCTGAGCTAGAAGCAGGCAAACTTCCCAAGTAGGGGACGGGGAAAATGGTCCTCCCTGGGCGACATGGACCAGAGTCAGTGGCAGGCAGCCCAGGAGGCCCTGGGAAGAGGGCAGGCAGGACTCGCAGGGGTCTATCCTAGCCGCCCAAAGACAGGGAACCTCCTCTCAGACAACTCTGGGCGCTGAGGGGAACCGGTACTGGGCAAAGGCAGCAAGCCGGCCACCCGCTCCCTGGCCCTCGGGTGCTGCCCTCTTCCCCAGGCGCCCTGCCCCCAGGCCCTCCGGCAGCACCGAGGAGACGGAGCTCTCAGGGACGGAGGCGCCCCAGCCCGGGCCCCGCCAATGCCAGCCGGCACCCCCTCACTTCCCGCAGCCGCCTCACTGCAGGCACCCCCTCACTTCCCCTCACTTCCCGCGGCCGCCTCACTTCCCGTACGCTCTTCACTTCCCGTACCCGCGCCCGGCAGGAGATAAGATGTGGAGGAAGTGAGCTCACGCAGCCCGGGCCGTGCCCACGTGGGGACGGAAAAAAAGCCCACGACTCGCTCAACCCTGTCCGCAGGGCTCCTCAAGCCGGGGCCGCGTCGTCGCAGCTGGGAGAGCCCACCTGCGACCGAAGGCGCTAGAAGGGCACCCCCACCCGGCACTGGCCCTCTGAGTGGGCAAGGTGGGGCGCCTCCCTCAGAAGTCACCTGGGGCTCCCGGCAGGGTGCCGGGGTGCCGGGGCGCCGGCTGCGCTCACTCACCCACAGGTGGCTCCAGCTTCCGGGCTCCGACTCCCTAGGGGCGCTCCCGGAGCCGGGAAGCCTTGGGGCGAGTGGGCGGGACTCGGGCTCCAGCCACTCAGACTACCAGGGGCGGGGGCAGGAGGCCGACCCCAGCCACTCTTAAAGCTGCCGCCCCCTCTGAGCCCCAGTCCTGCTGGGCGGCCCGCCCAACCCGAAGGCCCCTTTAAGAGGAGGGGCCAAGGCCAGGGAGAGGAGAAAGGGCAGCAGACACCAGCACTGCTTGGTCACTGTCACGAGAGGACCTCACTCAACCAGCAAGGCGGGCCCGGCTGCTCCCAAGGGATGCCTCCTGTCTGTCCTCAGTCTGTCCGCTGGTCTGTGAGCCGCCTGTCTGCAGCCCGTGGCTGGCCTCCCAAAGCAGCTGCCTCCCCTCACCACCCGCCACCCAACACTAGGCAGACTCAGGACCCCACGTGCTGCTGACCTCACTGAGGACCAGCTTCTTCACTGGACTGAACAGAAAGCCATCCCTGCTAGCCCTAGGAAGCTCCAGAGAATGCGAAATCCTTGATCCTTCCCGCATCCCATCTTGAAGCTACAAGGCTGCTCCCACACCGACCTTCTGCCCTCCAGGCACGCACAGCCCTGACAAACAGAATGCCCTGACTCCAAAACTGATGTAGACCAGTGAACAAGGGCAGCCATAAACAAGGTCCGACCTCCCCAGCCTAGAGCACACAGGCCTCCCTGCTTCACTACTAGGATGCAGAGCCCATGGGATGGATGATGCATGCTGTCTTCCCACCACGCTAGATCGGAGGGCCCTAGTCTGCAGCTTGGCAGCCCACCCCATACCCACATGGTGCCAGGCACCCAACAAGCACTCAGCCCACATGGGATCGGACCAATCAGCTTAATGCTTTTAGGGGAGGGGAAAGGTCTGAGAGGGATCACCATTCAACCAAAGAAAGGGTGTGGCATTAAGTTGCCTTATTCACATCTGTGGGAGCAACTGAGCACACCCATTCCCTATTCAATGGTGAGATGGCCCTGGAAGTCTCAGTCTCCTCATTCTGAGCCACTGAACAGGATACAATTCCAGCGGCTTCTCACCACTGAGATCTTTGTTTCTAAAACGACTAAGGTTTGGGGCCAGGCATGGTGGCTCATGCCTGTGATCCTAGCACTTTGGGAGGCCAAGGTGGGAGGATCACGTAAGCTCAGGAGTTTGAGACCAGCCTGGACAACATAGTGAGACCTCTTTCTTTTTTTAAACCAAAAAGAAAGAAAAAATTAAGATTTGGAACAGGAGGAGAGGGTCTGTAGGGCTTGTGGAGAAATGGGGCGGGGGGCCACGCCTGGAATAGGACATAAGGGTGTGTAGTCACAGCCCCATACACCTGTCGTCCTTACCTGGATCCAGCCCAAGCAAGTGCCACAAGACAAGCCACAGCCCTGGGATGCGGCAGGGGGAAGAAGACAGATAGGGTCCTCCTCCATGGATTTCCATGTTCTTCCATAACTACAATGCACCCATGGGAACAGGGAGGCAGGGGTGAACAAGGCACAGTGCCACCCCTAAGGGCCTCAGCATGTGGTACAGGGGTAGCAGATACCTTATACAAAGCTGCTCCTAATATTCTCCTGTCCAGACATCACTACAGGAGGTCCTCAAATAGTGTCATCATAACATTGATGAGAAAAAAAATCTATTCCAGCCAGGGCTACTATCTGTGTGGAGTGTGCACGTTCTCCCCATGTCTGCATGGGTGTTCTCTGAGTACCCTAGTTTCCTCCACATCCCAAAGCCGTGCACATTAGGCTCACTGGTGTGTCTAAATGGTCCCAGTCTGAGTGAGTGTGGGTGTGGGTGCACCCTGCCATGGGAAGGCGTCCCATCCAGGACTGGTTTCCGCCTTGTGCCCTGAGCTGCCCATCGGATAGGGGACCACCTGCAACCCTGAGCTGGAGTAATTAGGAAAATAATTATCTTTTTATAATCATTCATAAATGCATGTATAGCTTACATTTCAATGGTTAATATTAGAAATGTTTGGGGTCTTTAAAAGTTCAGTGATGTTTTTGTGGTCAGAAACATCCATAGGAACTTAACTCTTGCTTCTATCAATCAGCCTATGGTAAAACTGGTTTCATTCTATGTTTTGCTTAAAGGTGAAGATCCCAAGAACCTATCATCAAGATTGAGAACTTACTGTAACTGATCCCAGCATTCTCAGAGCCCCAAAGAAACTTCAGACCCCTTCTCACCTCAGAGGTCCAAGGAAACACATGACATGGGATAAAATGCAATTAAAGCACAGAAAGATGTTGACACAGAATCCTGCCACCACCAACTTCCAGAACTGGAAAGACCCTAGAAGACCATCCTGGCCTCCTCAAAGCCTCTAGTACTTACAGACCAGCCCACACAGGTCCATGGGGGCGGAACAAAACCGAGCCCCAGTTAGACCAGGGGAGAAAGGTCTGCAGAGGAAAGACCAGCTTCTGCACACATTCTACCTCCCATGAGCTGAGAGATCTCTCGGACTCCCACACTCTTCCCTGTGGAATGGCCAGCTCGGCTGCACTGCATCCACCAGCATTGCTTTTTAGCCATTCCAAGCCTCTAAGACAGATGGGTGTTTAAAAACCCATAAACCTCCAGGCGCGGTGGCTCATGCCTGTAATCCCAGCACTTTGGGAGGCTGAGGCAGGTGGATCACGAGGTCAGGAGATCAAGAACATCCTGGCTAACACGGTAAAACTGCATCTCTACTAAAAATACAAACAATTAGCCAGGCGTGGTGGCGGGCGCCTGTAGTCCCAGCCACTTGGGAGGCTGAGGCAGGAGAATGGCGTGAACCCAGGAGGCGGAGGTTGCAGTGAGCCAAGATCGTGCCACAGCACTCCAGCCTGGGCGACAGAGCGAGACTCCGTCTCAAAAAACAAACAAACAAACAAACAAAACCCATAAACCAGCCCACAAGTTGGCCGAGATTAGCACTCCCCCACCTTCCAACCAGACCTCCACCACACATATTTTCAGTGGGGAAATGCCTCTGGATTTTGAACAATCACTTACAAGCGAATTTCCATTAGGGAAAAAAAAATTGTCTGGAAATTTACTTTCCTACCTTGTATTTATTTCCTTCAGGCCATGGAGTCCTTTATTTCCACGCCTGCCACTCTGTTAGGACTCCTTTGGGTGGGAGTGCCACCTAGTGCCACTGTGAGGCTCTGCAGGCTCTCAGGCCACCTGCAGATGGAGGCCTCCCTGCCTCAGTCAACCCACCTGTATTCTCTGCCAGGTCCCAGCTGTGTGAATTTCATGCACTACTTCTAGGGGGATGCCGTGTGCCAGGGAACAGAAGGTAGCTGCGGAAGCAGGGTGGCAGGTGTCCTCAGCTCATTCTCATTTCCTGGCTCTTGACTAATTCTCATTCCCTGGGGGCTGGCAGAGGCCCCTCAAGGAAGATGGCTGGTGTCTTAACGGCTAGTACAAGAAACCACAGGCAGGCATCAGCCTCCCCGACGTCTGGGCAGAGAGGCCAGGCAAGCACAAAGTGCCTTCAGGCTATTTCTCTACACACCAGATTCTCCTATCCCTGCCCAACTCCCCACTCATCTTTGAGAATCGTTTTTGGCAGTCCCACTAGCCTGCAAGATGTCCCGGATACCCCTGGCACATTCACAGCCCCACCAGTAGCTCCCCAAGGGCCTTGCCCAGGCACTGAGGAAGGGCAGACTGGGGTGGAATTAAGAAAAAGTGCTTTAGGCCAGATGTGGTGACTTAGTGTCTATAATCCCAGCACTTTGGGAGGTCAAGGTGGGCAGATCACCTGAGGTCAGGAGTTCAACACCAGCCTGGCCAACATGGTGAAACCCCATCTCTACTAAACATACAAAAATTAGCCAGGTGTGGTGGTGCACGCCTGTAATCCCAGCTACTCGGGAGGCTGAGGTGGGAGAATTGCTTGAACCCAGGAAGCAGAGGTTGCAGTGAGCTGAGATCGCCACTGCATTCAGCCTGGGTGACAGAGCAAGACTCCACCTCAAAAAAAAAAAAAGAAAAAGAAAAAAAGAAAAAGTGCTTTTAGGCCTGGCATGGTGGCTCACACCTGTAATTCCAGCACTTTGGGAGGCTGAGGTGGGCGAATCACCTGAGGTCAGGAGTTCAAGACCAGCCTGGCCAACATGGTGAAACCCTGTCTCTACTAAAAATACAAAATTACCTGGGTGTGGCGGCACGCGCCTGTAATCCCAGCTACTCAGAAGGCTGAGGCATAAGAATCACTTGAACCTGGGAGGTGGAGGTTGCAATAAATTGAGATCGTGCCATTGCACTCCAGTCTGGGCAACAAGAGTGAAACTCCGTCTCAAAAAAACAAAACAAAACAAAACTGCTTTTAGGTAGAGACACCTGGCAGACAGCTTCACCCAGGGCCGCAGGTATCTTGAGTCGGCCATCCCTCGATTCCTTGCAGCCCAGAAGTTTAGCCTTGGGTTTAAGTTCCATGTCTTTTTTTTTTGGAGACAGAGTCTCACTCTATCCCCCAGGCTGGAGTGCAGTGGAATGATCTTGGCTCACCACAACCTCTGCCTCCCGGGTTCAAGCAATTCTCATGCCTCAGCCTCCCAGGTAGCTGGGACTACAGGCACCTGCCACCACGCTGGGCTAATTTTTGTATTTTTAGTAGAGATGGGGTTTCACCATGTTGGCCAGGCTCGTCTCAAACTCCTGACCTCAGGTGATCTGCCTGCCTCCCAAAGTGCTGGGATTACGGGCGTGAGCCACCATGCCCCACTGAGTTCCACATATTCTTGAGACACGGTCCCTCCGCTCGTCCACACACTGACCGCTCAAAGCCATTGGAGGTAGCTCCCAAGTGGGCCCTGGGCCACCTGGGGGCATGGCTGTGTGAGCCACCGTTCCGCCCTCTGCGATCTCCTCCTGCCCTAGAGTGAGCCCACAATTCTCTGAGGTCAGAGCTGGCCCTTGCCAGCCAGTTCCAGTGGCATAAGAACACTACAGGAGTTCAGGTGGCACTGGGGCAGGAGGCTCTGCTTCCCTGTCAACTTGACTATTTGCCCATTTCCACACTCACACCTATTAGGTAAGAAGTAAAATAGTACTTACTAAAGCTCCACTCCCTGCCAGCATGGGGCCAGGTATTTACATACACATCACTCTTATTTAACAACTTTATGAGGGCGTGAATGGCCCTATTTATAGATGAGAATAATAAAGCTACAGCATGTACATGGCTCACCAACATGGAGAACATGTCCGATACTGCCCACCACCAGGTACACCGCGGTGCCGGGACGCGTGCTGAGCACAGGCCCATGGGGCTCCAGGCAGGGGACAGGGAGAGAAGAAGGACACAGGCCACTTCACAGGGTCCTGCCTTATGCTTAGGCTGATGGTGGCAGATCAGACAGGCTGATCTGTCTTTATTCCTTTTGATGAATTGGAATACTGTACTACACATTTTTTTTTTTTAATTCTAAACGGAGGCTAGAAACAAGGAAGCAGCGCTCAGGCAGGAGTAGCGTCCCTGCAAGCCCAGCTGAGTAAGGCCTTTCCTGCACTGCTGCTCCCCAAACACCTCAGCCCTTGCCACAAGCCCCTAGGGCCATGCCTCAAAACAACAAAACCACCTTCCAGGTTCAAGCGATTCTCCTGCCTCAGCCTCCCAAGTAGCTAGGATTATAGGCACCCACCACCAAGCCCGGCTAATTTCTGTTTTTTTAGTTTTTCGTCTTTTTTTTTTTTTTTTGAGACGAAGTCTCGCTTTCTCTGCCAGTCTGGAGTGCAGTGGTGCGATCTCAGCTCACTGCAAGCTCCGCCTCCCAGGTTTACACCATTCTCCTGCCTCAGCCTCCCGAGTAGCTAGGACTACAGGCACCCGCCACCACGCCCGGCTAATTTTTTGTATATTTTTTAGTAGAGACGGGGTTTCAATGTGTTAGCCAGGATGGTCTCGATCTCCTGACCTTGTGATCTGCCCGCCTCAGCCTCCCAAAGTGCTGGGATTACAGGCATGAGCCACCACGCCCAGCCTAATTTTTGTATTTTTAGTAGAGACGGGGTTTCACCATGTTGGCCAGGCTGGTCTTGAACTCCCGACCTCGTGATCTGCCCACCTCGGTCTCCCAAAGTGCTGGGATTACAGGCATGAGCCACCACGCCCAACCTTTTCCCTTTTTTTTAAAAAGATTACATATTAGTTGGGTGCAGTAGCTCACGCCTATAATTTTAACACTTTGGGAGGCCAAGGCAGGCATATCACTTGAGCCCAGGAGGTTGAGACCTGCCTGGGCAACATGGCAAAACTCTACCAAAAAAAAAAAAAAAAAAAAAAAAAAAAAATATATATATATATATATATATATATATATATATAACAATTAGCCGGGCATGGTGGTGCACACCAGTAATCCCAGCTACTCAGGAGGCTGAGGTGGGAGGATCGCTTGAGTCCGGGAGGTTGAGGCTGCAGTGAGCCATGATCACACCACTGCACTCCAGCCTGGGCAACAGAGCAAGACCCTGTCTCAAAAAAGGAAAAGTTGTGGTTTTTTGTTTTTTTGAAAAAGAGATTACATATTTACCATTAAAAATCTCTCATTGGCCCTAAACTGGCAACAGTCATCTAACCCTGGTCTCACGCCACTCTCAACCCGACCCTCCTCTGTGCTTCCTCCTGCACCAGCTGGCGGGAGCCACAGGGGTGTTCTGTTCAGACCTGAGAGCCCCATTCAGGCACTCACGCTGGGACGTGCATGTCACTTTACTCCAGTGACTGAGGACCTGAGAACTCCTTCATCCTCCATTTTCCAGAGCAAAGAAGAAACAGTGAAAGCTACAGAAAAGCATCTCTGCTTTTGTGAAAGCACTTCCCATGCTGACTCGGTCTGGGGAAGAGGTCAAATTTTGGATCCACTCTTCTGAAGAAGCAAGTGTCCCGCTCCCCTCACCCGGCACTGGCCATCTTGAATCAGTGAAGAGGAAAGCTCTTCACTCCCTAATGTCACGTCCTACACATTACAAGCTCTGACTGAAATTTCTCACTCAGAATGTTTGTAACCTAAACATTTAGACTGAGTGGCAAGGAAGGAGGATCCATGTGCTTCCAGAAATAAGGCTCGGCCCCAGACAGACCCAGAGGCCGCCCTGCCTTTGGCGTGGGAGCCGCAAGCTGAGCAAGTGCCTCCCCCCGGGCCAGGCCCTCTGTCCTCCAAACCGTTGGGCCAGGAGAGCCTGGCCCTGCTCTGTGGCCACCCAAGCAGATGTATTTTGGCTGTGCCTGCCCTTGGCTGTGGGGCTGCTGCCAGGTGGTGGTGGCCCCAGGATGAAACCAGCCCTCCCCCAAGACCTAGATCCACAGGGCAGAGGCAACACAAAGGAACTCAGGATGCTGTGACTGGGCACAGCTCAGGCCCAAAGATGTGGGGCAGGTCCAGTCACAACAGCAGCCCCACATCCCTTCTGGAGAATCTGGACGGCCACCCCTGCTGTCAAGCCCCTGCCCCATGGGAAACTCACCTCCACTTGACCTGACTAACTGCAAGCAAAAGTGTCCACCAAATGCCCTGGGTCTGTGGAGGGGCGGGGAAGGGGGATGAAGGGGGATGAAGTGGGGAAGTGGGGAGAACAGGGAAGCGGGAGAAATGCTTGTTGGCCAAGACGACCGGCGGAGAGGAAATGACACAGCTGCCCTAAGAGAGGCAAAACGGGTAGTGAGGACACCCACAGGCCACTCCTCCCCTCAGAGATCTGCCCTCATCCTTCCCTAGCCTCTGCCACAAAAACCAGTTCTGTCTCAACTACTAGCTAATGGTTTTTTCTTTGTAGAGGCATGGTTTTGCTATGTTGCCCAGGCTGCTCTCAAACTCCTGGGCTCAAGAGATCTTCCTGCCTCAGCCTCTCAGGCAGCTGGGACCACAGGCACACACCACCACCCCTGACTGGTTTTTCTTTTCTTTTCCGTGTTTTCTTTTTTTTTTTTTTTTTTTGAGATAGAGTTTGGTTCTTATTGCCCAGGCTGGAGTGCAATGGCGCAGTTTCGGCTGAAGTGGGAGGATCACCTGAGCCTGGGAGGTCGAGGCCATGGTGAGCCCTGCTCACACCACTGCACTCCAGACTGGACGACAGAGTGAGAGCCTGTCTTTTTTTTCCTTTTTTTCCCCCGAGACAGCGTCTCGCTCTGTCACCAGGCTGGAGTGCAGTGGCATGATCTCAGCTCACCGCAACCTCCGCCTCCCAGGTTCAAGCTATTCTCCTGTCTCACCCTCTCAGGTAACGGGGACCACAGGCACACACACCACCACCCCTGGCTAATTTTTCTTTTCCTTTTTTTTTTTTTTTTTTTTGAGACAGAGTTTCATTGACCAGGCTGGAGTGCAATGGCGCGGTCTCGGCTCACTGCAACCTCCGCCTGCCAGGTTCAAGCGATTCTCCTGTCTCAGCCTCCCAATTAGCTGGGATTACAGGCGCCCGCCACCACGCCCAGCTAATGTTTTTGCATTTTTAGTAGAGACGGGGTTTCACCATGTTGGCCAGGCTGGTCTCCAACTCCTGACCTCAGGTTATCTGCCTGCCTCGGCCTCCCAAAGTGCTGGGATTACAGGCGTGAGCCACTGCTCTTGGCCCCCTGGCTAATTTTTTAATGTATTTTTTTGTAGAGACAGAGTCTTGCCTTGCCAGGCTGGTCATGAACTCCTGGGCTCAAGCAATCTTCCCACCTCAGCCTCCCAAAGTGTTGGGATCACAGGCATGAGCCACCATGCCTAGCTGAAAATGTATATTTTCAGTTAGATGTTTTGTAACCAAAAATTTGAGATATCATCTAAAACAGTATTTGTCAATCTCAGGAAAAGAGGCAACAGGCAATATGACATGATTGCTGAATGATTTTTTTATGACTTTTGGGGACAAATAGGCAGCATATCTGAAATCACAACGGCCACACAAAGGCAGGACATATGACCACTGCAGCAGTATAAACTATGGATCCATAAACAACAGATCTGTACCTGGTAGCCATCCACTCTCTGTCTGTGCTCACTCACCGCGGCTCTGAGCACAGGCCTCTATGTCAACAGCCAAAGCCACAAGCCACACTTGCGGACCCCAGGTGAACACTCAGGCCATGAACCAAGAGTGTTCCCAGGACATCATGAGTTCCTGAAAAGAAACTCAGAGAAGCGGCTCTTCTACTTCTCAGCAGTCCCTGAGCTCCTGCCTTCAAGAGTGCCCTTGGTGCCCTGCAGAAAATCACCTCTGCCCACTGATGGGCCACAGGTTGAATCAGGGACTCAAGGGAATAGCACTCTGGAAGCCAAAAAGCATTATTCAAGCTGTGCACACTCCACGCGACGGGGCTAAATGGAACTAAAAGGAACACTCTGGGTCTTCAACCTGAGCAGCTCAGCAAGCAGCTTTCCAGAACACGATTTCAAGCTACTTTTTTTTTTTTTTTTTTTTTTTTTTTGAGACAGGGTCTTGCTCTGTCACCCCGGCTGGAGTGCAGTGGCACACAATCTCAGCTCACTGCAACCTCTACCTCCTGGCTCAAGCAATCCTCCCACCTCAGCCTCCCAAGTAGCTGGGACCACAGGCCCACGCCACCACACCAGCTGATTTTTTATTTTTAGGAGAGACGAGGTTTCACCATGTTGCCTGGGCTGGTCTCAAACTCCTGAGCTCAAGTGATCCACCCACCTCAGTCTCCCAAAGTGCTGGGATTAGAGGCATGAGCCACCACTACAGGCCTCAAGCTACCCTTTCTAGCGACATCATTCTGTGAAATAAAAACTTAACATAAAAACATCCTTTTTGTTTCGGTTTGGTTTTTTTTTTTTTGAGACGGAGTCTTGCTCTGTCAACCAGGCTGGAGTGCAATGGCACGATCTCGGCTCACTGCAACCTCTGCCTCCCGGGTTCAAGCAATTCTCCCACCTCAGCCTCCTGAGTAGCAGGGATTACACGTGCCTGCTGCCATGCCTGGCTAATTTTTGTATTTTTAGTAGAGACGGGGTTTCACCATGTGGGCCAGGCTGGTCTTGAACTCCTGACCTCAGGTGATCCACCCGCCTCGGCCTCCCAAAGTGCTGGGATTACAGGCATGAGCCACCACACCCGTTTTTTTTGTTTTTTTTTTTTTTTGAGTTGGAGTTTCACTCTTGCTGCCCAGGCTGGAGTGCAATGGCACAATCTCGGCTCACTGCAACCTCCGCCTCCTGGGTTCAAGCGATTCTCCTGCCTCAGCCTCCCAAGTAGCTGGGATTAAAAGTATGCACCACCACTCCCCGCTAATTTTTTGTATTTAGTAGAAGAGGGGTTCCACCATGTTGGTCGGGCTGGTCTTAACTCCTGACCTCAGGTGACCCACCCACCTTGACATCATGCTCAACTAATGGATAAAAGATTCACTCTTACCATAGATCTTATCAAAATCAGCATATGATTTTTTTTCTTTCCTTCTGAAGTCCAAAACTTTCACCTTTTCACTTAAAGAAGGCACTTTACCACTTTCTCTTTGGCAATCCAAATTGCCAGAATTGCTATTATTGCACTTTGGGGCCAGTATTAAGCCAAATAAGGGTGACCTGAACACAAGCACCCGAATACCACGACAGCTGACACGATAACTGAGATGGCTACTAAGTGACTTATGGGCAGGCAGTATAGACACTGAGGTCACAATCGACAGAGGGAGGATTCATATCCTAGGTGGGAGAGAGAGCTCATTATGCTACTCAGAACAGGGAGACATTTAAAACTTAGGAATTGTGGCCGGGTGTGATGGCTCACACCTGTAATCCCAGCTTTGGGAGGCTGAGGTGGACAGATCACCTGAGGTCAAGAGTTCAAGAACAGCCTGGCCAACAATGGTGAAACCCCATCTCTACTAAAAATACAAAAAAAATTAGCCAGGTGTGGTACCACAAGCCTGTAATCCCAGCTACTCAGGAGGCTGAGGCAGGAGAACTGCTTGAACCCGGGAGGTGCAGTTTGCAGTGAGCTGAGATCGCGCCACTGCACTCCAGCCCGGGTGACAGAGTGAGACGCCATCTCAAAAAATAATAATAATAATAAAATTTAAAAACTTAGGAATTATTTCTGGAATTTTACATTTAATATTTTCAGACTGCAGGAACATGAAACCTTGGATAAGGGGGAAACACTCCGATTGTTTTAGAAGCCAAATGCATGCCACAAACCATAAATGTGTCCATACCCTTTCAGGCAGCAATCCTACACCTCGGCATTCATCATAAGGAAAAGGCTTTATGTGCAAAGGTATGCTCTGCAACATTACTCATGGTGGCAAAGACCACCAGTATACCAGACTCAACTGAGGTGGTAAAGCCTCAGTGGCAACCAGAGACTTCAGGACCTGGGCGCCTGTCACCACTGAGGAAGAGCCAAGAGTGGCTCCAGGGTGGCTCATACCTGGAATCCCAGCACTTTGGGAGGCCAAGGTGGGAGGATCGCTTGAGACCAGCCTAGGCAACATAGTGAGATCCCATCTCTACAAAAAATAAAAAATTAGCTGAGTGTGGTGGTGGTGCACGCCTGTGCACCATGTCCCAGCTACTTGGGAGGCTGAGGTGAGAGGATTGCTTAAATCCGGAAGGTTAAGGCTACAGTGAGCTGTGACTGCCACCGCACTCCAGTCTGGGCAACACAGCAAGAGCCTGCCTCAAAAAAGAAAAAAACAGTTGAATCAATTTAAAAATAGAGAAAAAAGGACAGGTGTGGTAGCTCATGCCTGTAATCTCAGCACTTTGGGGGCCCAAGGCAGGTGGATCACAAGGTCAGGAAATTGAGACCATCCTGGCTAACACGGTGAAACCCCATCTCTACTAAAAATACAAAAATTAGCTGGGCGTGGTGGTGCACACCTGTAGTCCTGGCTACTTGGGAGACTGAGGCAGGGGAATCACTTGAACCCGGGAGGCGGAGGTTGCAGTGAGCCAAGATCATGCCACTGGACTCCAGCCTGGGAGACAGAGCGAGACTCAGTCTCAAAAAAAAAAAAAAAAAAGGAAGAAAGAAAAAAAGCCGGGCGTGGTGGCTCACACCTGTAATCCCAGCACTTTGGGAGGCCGAGGCAGGCAGATCACCTGAGGTCGGGAGTTCAAGACCAGCTTGACCAACATGGAGAATCCCTGTCTCTACTAAAAATACTAAATTAGCCGGGTGTGGTGGCACACACCTGTAATCCTACCTACTTGGGAGGCTGAAGCAGGAAAATTGCTTGAACCCAGGAGGCGGAAGTTGCAGTGAGCCGAGATTGCACCACCGCACTCCAGCCTGGGCAACAAGAGCAAAATTCCGTCTCAAAAAAAAAAAAAGACACAAAGACAGGAAGTGAATGCATAAAAAACAAAGCTCATGATTAAGCAATCACAGTCACATGGCGAGAAGGCGTGGGAATTCATCATGTCCCCTGTTTTCCAACATTCTGTCATAGTGTTTGCTATATCATCTCCGTCATTTAACAGGGAATAAGACTGATTTCCACTAGCATGCCAAGACCACTCAATAGAGAAAAGATAATCTTTTCAACAAATGATGCTGGGAAAACTGGATACCCACATGCAAAAGAATGATGTTGGATTCTTCTACCGTAAATAAAGATTAATTCAAAATGGATAAAAGACTTAAGTATAAAACTACCCTGGCGAAATGGCACACACCTATAGTCCACTACTGGGAAGGCTAAGGTGAAAGAAACATGTGAACCCAGGAGTTCAAGGCTGTAGCAAGATATGATCACGCCACTACTCTGCAGCCTTAGCAGCACAGTAAGACCCTGTCTCTGAGGGAAAAAAAAAAAACACCTAAAACTGGCTGGGCACAGTGGCTCATGCCTGTAATTCTAGCACTTTGGGAGGCCAAGGTGGGTGAATCACTTGAGCTCAGGAGTTCGAAACCACCCTGGGCAACATGGCGAAACCCCATCTCTACAAAAAAATACAAAAATTAGTGGCTGTGCATGGTGGCTCAAGCCTGCAATCCCTGCACTTTGGAAGGCCAAGGCAGGCAGATCACGAAGTCAGGAGATTGAGACTATCCTGGTTAACACGGTGAAACCTCGTCTCTACTAAAAATACAAAAAATTAGCCAGGCCTGGTGGCAGGCACCTATAATCCCAGCTACTCAGGAGGCTGAGGCAGGAGAATGGCGTGAACCCAAGAGGCAGAGGTTGCAGTGAGCTGAGATTGTGCCGCTGCACTCCAGCCTGGGTGACAGGGCGAGTCTCTGTCTCAAAAAAAAAAACAAAAAAACACAAAAAACTGTAGCCCTGAAGGGAACACTAGGTAGGGCTCATCTGCCTTTGGTTCTTCAAGCTGGCTTATCATCAGAATCACCTACAGGGCTCCTGGAAAACACAGATCTTGAGCCTAGCCCAAACTTTGTAGATTTCTAGGAGTTAAGGAATTCAAATTCATATTTTTTTTTTTTTCTGAGATGGAGTCTTCCTGGTTCACCGTGTTAACCAGGATGGTCTCGATCTCCTGATCTCATGATCCGCCCGCCTCGGCCTCCCAAAGTGCTGGGATTACAGGCATGAGCCACCGCGCCCAGCCTCAAATTCATAATTTTTAAAGCTCCCCAACAATTCTGATATCAGCTACATTTGGAAAATCTCACATTTTTCATTTGTGATGACAGTGATTAGGTGGAACCAGAGGTGGGATTAGGACCAGGCCCCAGGCAGCCATTCAACACTCTCCCTCTCAACCTGTTGCCATTCCTAAAAATTTATATAGTTGAGTATCCCTAATCTGAACATCCAAAATCAGAGACTTTTTGAGTGCTGAGATGACACCAACAAGTGGAAAATTCCACATCTGATGTCATGTGACAGGTCACAGTCAAAACTTTGTTTTGGCCAGGCATGGTGGCTCACGCCTGTAATCTGTGCACTTTCGGAGGCTGAGGCGGGTGGATCATGAGGTCACAAGTTCAAGACCAGCCTGGCCAAGAGGGTGAACCCCTGTCTCTACTAAAAATACAAAAATTAGCTGGCGCAGTAATAGGCACCTGTAATCCCAGCTACTTGGGAGGCTGAGGCAGGAGAATCACTTGAACCCGGGGGTGGAGGTTGCAGTGAGCCGAGATCATGCCGCTGCATTCCAGCCTGGGCGACAGAGTGAGGCTCCGTCTCAAAAAAAAAAAGAAAAAAACTTTGTTTCATGAAGAAAATTATTTAAAGTATTGTATAAAGTTACCCTCAGGCTATGTGTAGAAGGTATATCTAAAACATAAATGAGACCCCTGTCTCCACAAAAATTCAAACAAATTAGCCAGGCAGGATGGCACACGCTTATATTCCCAGCTACTCCAGAAGGCTGAAGTGGGGGGATGGCTTGAGCCTAGGAGGTCAGGGATGCAGTGAACCGTGATCGTGCCACTGTACTCCAGCCCCAGGTGACAGAGCAAGGCCCTGCCTCAAATAAATAAATTGGCCGGGTGCGGTGGCGCACACCTATAATCCACACACTTTGGGAGGCCGAGGTAGGCGGATCACCTGAGGTCAGGAGTTCGAGAGCAGCCTGGCCAATATGGTAAAACCCTGTCTCTTTTTTTTTTTTAGTTTTAGTAGAGGCAGGGTTTCACCATGTTGGCCAGGCTTGTCTCGAACTCCTGACCTCAGGTGATCCACCCGCCTCAACCTCCCAAAGTGCTGGGATTACAGACGTGAGCCACCGCGCCCAGCCAGTGAAACCCTGTCTCTACAAAAATATAAAAATTAGCTGGGCATGATGGCAGGTGCCTGCCTGTAATCCCATCTACTGGGAAGGCTGAGGTGGGAGAAGCTTGAACCAGGGAGGCGGAGGTTGCAGTGAGCCGAGATTGCACCATTGCCTTCCAGCCTGGGCAACAGAGTGAGACTCCGTCTAAAAAAAAAAAAAAAAGAAAAGAAAAGAAAAACAAAATAAATTAAATAAAATAAATAAATTTTGTGTTCAGACTTGGGTCACAACCCCAAGTTATCTCAGTATATATATGTATATATACGTGTATATATATATATAATATATATATATACTTGTATATATATAATATATATATATACACGTATATATATATAATATATATATACACACGTATATATACATATATATACGTATATATATACACATACATACAAATATTGAAAAATCCAAAAAAAAATCCAAAACACTTCCAGTCCCAAGCATTTTGGATAAGGGATACTCAAACTCCAATGTCAACTCCAAGTCCAGACCACTTCCCCCTCATAAAATGAAGTGTTGGAGTCCCACTTGAAAATCCAGGAGTGGCCGGCACAGTGGCTCACACCTGTAATCCCAGCACTTTGGGAGGCTGAGGCAGGAGGGTCGCTTGAGCCCAGGAGTTTGAGACCAGCCTGGGCAACAGAGCAAGACCTCATATCTACAAAAAAAGAAAAAGAACATCAAGGAGTGGTTCTGTGACCATTTTATTCAATCAAGAAGAGTATCTAACTTAAGCCCAGTTCTTTACCAATAGGTGTTTTGAGACCTCACACTGCATTAGGCCACTCCACTCCAGTGTCCTGTCACTTTCCAGGCCCTGGGACTTATGAGTTAATCAACCCTGTCCTCTTTACAACCATCTTCCAGGTCTGAAACTATGTATGGCAATAACCCCAATTACATAAACAGCAGATACTAAAAAACTACTGGCATTGGTCTTTTATGATTTTGGAAGTGGCAGGTTTCTTCCAAATTTATATTCTCTTGGGAAACCTTTGAAGTGTGTGGGAATTTCTTGAAAGCATGCAAGCTCGTCACAGGGTGAGTCAGCCTCAAAAATCCCCAAGGTCAGGAAGATGTCAGCTTGGGTTTAACACTCGAGGGGGGTCATGCAGTAACAGTCACGTGCTACCTACACTTTACAAGTACTTTACTAATCTACTAATCTAATGGAGAATGATGTTTACAGGGGAAACCAGCAATGCCATAGGGAACAGAGTGCAGCATACTTTGAAAGTGTGACTCACCTACTACATAATTACCCTTCACCAAAAGGAATTTGTGATATAGTACCAGAAAACTTTTTTTTTGTTTAAGGTAGGTTATCACAAAGCCCAAGGTGTACGAACAGGCCAAAGGGTAGGCACATGGACATACGGGGCAAGAGCAGACAGATATCTCTTAGGGTAACTCCCACAGCTGGATCTGTATGGCCAGTTGACTAAGTCACGGTTTTACAGGACTGTTAGAAATCAGGTGAAGTCTGTATACTAGATTCTACTGGAAGAAAATGTCAAAATTAAAGTCCAAAAAAGGATTTTGGAAGGAAACCTATAATGTAGCATGTAATGCCAATGGCAGCAAATACTCCTAGATAAATTGTGTTAGAGCTGGATGGAATCTCAGAGTCATGTTCGAACCCAACCTGCTGTTCTACTGTTAAAGACACGAGAACAGGCAGAAAGTGACATGTCCCAGTTGACACAGCTACCGTGGAACGTGGTTGAGACTTGCCTTCAGCATCCTAATGTCCCAGTCACCGTATGTCCTGTTAGAAGAGATTCAGCTGATCTGGATTAGCAAAATGGAGTGGATCACCACTGCATTCCACATATCACAAAGCCTCAACTGTCACCCCCTCTTTTGCCCAGAATATTGAGACCTATTACTGGTCCTTTGATATTTCAGATTTTTTATTTGTTAAATTATGGCTGCAAAAAAAAGGCAATTGTTAAACTTACACCTTTATATCCAGTTTCACAATTTACTGAATGTCTCCTCCGAGTCAGGAATCATCCTGGGACATGGGAAGCACAGATGAACAAGATGTTTCCTTATGTATCGTGCATTCCACAATAATGCAGACTGCCCCTATCGTGTGACTATGATGGAAGGAAGCATTTTGAGCAATAATGACAAAGGAATTTGATTATTTCTGTCTGGTTCCTGGTGAGAACTAATCCACATCACAAAAGCTCAACAGTGTCAGCCCTCTTCTGACTAACAAGGGCAAGAATAGCAGAACAGCCAGGATGTCAGCACCAATTCAAGACATACGCTCTGAGACTTCAACAGCAAGAAATTTCTACTCAGAACCCTTGGGGAGACCAGGGTAAGGTCTGGCGACAGAGGACAAGCTTGACTTGACACCAAAGTTATAACTCCTGTATCTGGCCAAAACCTACTGGAGACATGAGTTCCAAGAAAGCATATTTGACTTGTTCAAACATTTCAACTTTGGAACAATTGGAAAAGTGACAGACAAAGTTTGCTGGACGAGAACCCAAGGCAGTTCCGCCTCATTCCTACCTCCCAGTGACCAGCAAGTTTAGGTGGAATCTCCAATCCCAGCTTCTCCAGCTCTCGCTCCCTGTACTTCTCATACTGCCGGTACCCTGCATACCCACCACCTGTTGCCAACAGAATGGGCACGGGACGCAGCAGGAACATGGTTCGGGCAGGGGCAGTGTGGATTTTTCTGGCATCTGTAATAAAAAAACAGGACAATTTTGAGCCTGGGAGACAGGAATAGGAAAGAGTCATGCAAACACAGCACCAACAGGAGGGTCAGGAAAAGTCAGCGCACCTCAGAAGCCCTCAGTAGAGGGCCGGGCGCGTGGCTCACGCCTGTAATCCCAGCACTTTGGGAGGCCGAGGCAGGCGGATCACGAGGTCAGGATATCGAGACCACGGTGAAACCCCGTCTCTACTAAAAATACAAAAAAAAAAATAGCCAGGCGCGGTGGCGGGCACCTGTAGTCCCAGCTAATCGGGAGGCTGAAGCAGGAGAATGGCATGAACCCGGGAGGCGGAGCTTGCAGTGAGCCGAGATTGCGCCACTGCACTCCAGCCCTCAGTAAAGGTGACTGGACCCTCACAACATATCTAGCAGGCAGGTGCAACCTTGGGCCACTACTCAGACCCTCCTGTCTCCAAATTCTGTCAGTAAGTACAGGACAGGCATCTTTCCTATAGAATTACAATGCACCTCAACTGCCGCCGCAGTCACAAAATGTATTAATAAGATGAAAACACTGAATCACAAAGAGGTCAAGAAACGAATCAAGGTTGCCCAGGTGGTCACCAACAGGTCCAGAACTTGAAGCCAAACACCATTTCTCACCCAGGGCTCTTTGATCTTGCTTTTATAATGGAGGCCCAATTTTGATCAGGCACTGGTATTCTCTCTCAAATGCAAAATCTCATAAACTCTTACAGGTCAACAGTAAAAAGACAAATAGCCAGGCACAGCGGCTTGCACCTATAGCCTATAGTCCCAGCTACTAGGTAGGCTGAGGTGGGAGGAACGCTTGAACCCAAGAGTTCAAGGTTACAGTAAGCTATGATCACGCCACTGCACTCCAGCCCGGGCAACAGAGTGAGACTCTCTCAATCAATCAATCAAAATGTGCAAAGGATTTGAATAGACCTTTGTCCAAAGGAAAAATACACTGGCCAATAAGCACAAGAAAAGACAGAGGTTAAATATCTGTTATGCGTTAAATTGCTGAAAACTCCCCAAAACTCTTATATTGAAGTCCTAACCCTGAGTACCTTAGAAGGTGCCCTTAGTTGGTTGGAGAGAGGGTCTTTACAGAGATCATCAAGTTAAAATGAGGTTGCAGGCGGGGCACGGTGGCTCAGGCCTGTAATCCCAGCACTTTGGGAGGCCGAGGCGGGCAGATCACGAGGTCAGGAGATCGGGACCATCCTGGCTAACAGGGTGAAACCCCGTCTCTACTAAAAATACAAAAAATTAGCCAGGCGTGGTGGTGGGCGCCTGTAGTCCCAGCTACTCGGGAGGCTGAGGCAGGAGAATGACGTGGAGGCAGGAGAATGACGTGAACCCAGGATGCGGAGCTTGCAGTGAGCTGAGATCGCGCCACTGCACTCAGCCTGGGCGGCAGAGCAAGACTCCATCTCAAAAAATAAATAAGTAAATAAATAAATAAAATAAAATGAGGTTGCCAAGGTGTGTCCAAATCCAATATGATGGGTGTCCTTATAAAAAGTGAAAATCTAGAAACAGACATGCACACATGGAGAATACCAGGTGAAGCTGAAGGCAGAGATTGGAGTGATGCTTCTATATGTAAGGAATGCCAGAGATTGCCAGCAAAACATTGGAAGCTAGGCAAGAGGCATGGAACGGGTTCTCCCTCACAGCCCTCCAAAGGAAGCAACCCTGACACCTTGATCTCAGACATTTAGCCCTAGAATAATGAGACAAATGTCTGCTGTTCAAGCAACCCAGTTTGTGTTGCTTTGTTACAGCAGCCCTAGCAAACTAATACAACATTATTAGTAGTCAGGGAAATGCAAATCAAAACCACAATGAGACCCCTTCACACCCATCGGAATGGCTATAATCAAAAAGACATAATGAGGCCGGGCATGGTGGCTCAGGCCTGTAATGCCAACACTTTGGGAGGCCAAGGTGGGCAGATCACTTGAGGCCAGGAGTTTGAGACCAGCCTGGGCATCATAGCAAAACCTCATCTCTACTAAAAATACAAAAATTAGCCAGTATGCATGCAGTCTTTGAAATACAAAAAAACAACAAAAATTAATAATAAAAATTAGCCAGGTGTGGTGGTGCACATCTGTGTCCCAGCTACTTGGGGAATGAGAATTGCTTAAACCCAGGAGGTGGAGGTTTAGTAAGCCGAGATTGCACCATTGCATTCCAGCCTGGGTGACAGATCAAGACTGTCTCAAAAAAAAAAAAAAAAAAAGGAAAGCTAACGCTTCAGTGATAACTGCATGCCAGGTACTTTCCACATTCTAATTCATTTAACTCTAACAACAACCCTATGTTTATCCCAATTTACAGATGACCAAACTGAGGCACAGAGAGGGTCACCACCATCTCTAATTGCTCCTTACCTGTGCGAAAGGCTCTAAACGGCAGCTTCCGTAAGGGCTGTAGGGATTGGCTCAGGGCAGTGATCTCACAGGGATGGAGGCTATAACCAAGCAAAAATGAACCATTAAATATTATTCTTAAAATTAAAATTACTGGATTAATCAGCAAAATTTAAACACTCAATAACAATATTGTAGCAATGTAAATGTCTTGGTTTTGACAACTGTACTGTAGATAAGAAAATGTCCTTGTAGGGAAAGGACTGAAATATTTATTTATTTATTTATTCATTCATTCATTCTTGAGACAGAGACTTGCTCTGTCACCCAGGCTGGAGTGCAGTGGCGCAATCTTGGCTCACTCCAACCTCCGCCTCCCGGGGTCAAGCGATTCTTCTGCCTCAGCCTCCCTAGTAGCTGGGATTACAGGCGCCCGCCACCACACCCAGCTAATTTTTGTATTTTTAGTAGAGATGAGTTTTCACCATGTTGGCCAGGCTGATCTCAAACTCCTGATCTCATGTGATCCACCAGCCTCAGCCTCCCAAAGTGCTAGGATTACAGGCATGAGCCACCAGGCCCAGCCTAGAAAAGGGCTTAAAAGCAAAAGGTCATCAACTTGGCAAATTGCTCTCAAGTGTCTCAGGAAAAAAATGTGTATGTATACACACACATATACATATAAACAGAGATGGAAAACGATAAAGCAAATAGGGCTGACATTTGAGGAATCTGGGTAAAACGTATTTGGGAATTCTATGTACTATTTTTATAACTTTCTGTAAGCCTGAAACTATTTCCCAATAAAAAGGTTTTTTGGGTTTTTTTTGGGAGGCCGAGGCGGGCAGATCACCTGAGGTTGGGAGTTCGAGACCAGCCTGACCAACATGGAGAAACCCCATCTCTACTAAAAATACAAAATTAGCTGGGTGTGGTGGCACATGCCTGTAATCCGAACTACTTGGGAGGCTGAGGCAGAAGAATCACTTGAACCCGGGAGGCAGAGGTTGAGATGAGCTGAGATCGTGCCATTGCACTCCAGCCTGGGCAACAAGAGCAAAACTCCGTCTCAAAAAAAAAAAAGGAAAATACTATTCTGGTTCAGTTAGTTTCTCTTCTTTGTTTCATCTTTGCCTGAAGAAATAAGACATATTCCCAGTGGCAATAAATGACTATGCCAGCAAGCAAAGCATTAATGAGTTTTTAGTTGAGTTTCCCCTTAATCAAAGAGAAAATATATCTCACTTTCAGTTCAGATATCACTTCAGTTTCACCAAATACTGACCTGAAATCTAAAGTTAAAAAACTGTATCTGTGTCAATAAACATTTTTTTTCCTTGGAACTCTTTATGATAGAATAATTCACTCTATTATAAATGTCTAAATTGATATTTTTGTGAAAAATAGAATTGCATTTATTACTTTCACACTGTAATATTTACTTTCGTGGATATTTAGTTATGTCTTTTGTGTGTGTGTGTGTGTCTGTGACAGAGTCTCACTCTGTTACCAAGGCTGGAGCGGATTTTGGCTCACTGCAACCTCCACCTCCCAGGTTCAAGCGATTGTCATGCCTCAGCCTCCTGAGTACCTGGAATTACAGGCGCATGCCACTACACCTGACTGATTTCGTATTTTTAGTAGAGACAGGGTTTCACCACGTTGGCCAGGCTGGCCTCAAACTCCTGACCTCAAGTGATCCACCTGCCTCGGCCCTCCAAAGTGCTGGGATTACAGGTGTGAGCCACAGCACTTGGCCCAAGTTATGTCTTATATAGATATCCTACAAACGTTATCAGATTTAGGTACTTTCCTTTTTTCACATAAAATTTCCTTGCCTTACAAACACCTGGCTAAGCACTCATGATGGCTCCCGCCTGAAATCCCAGCACTTTGGGAGGCCGAGGCAGGTGGATCACTTGAGGTCAGGAGTCCGAGACCAGCCTGGCCAACATGGTGCAACCCCATCTCTACTAAAAATACAAAAATTAGCCGGGCATGGTGGCACACACGCTGTAGTACCAGCTACTCGGGAGGCTGAGGCAGGAGAATCACAAAACAAAACAAAACAAACACCCCCCTTGCCAGGCTGGGCATTGTGGTTCACAACTATAATCCTGGCACTGTGGGAGGCCGAGGTGGGAGGATTGCTTGAGCCCAGGAGTTCAAGACCAGCCTGGGCAACACGGTGAAACCCCATCTGTACAAAAAATACAAAAATTAGCCGGGCATGGTGGCATGTGCCTGTAGTCCTACCTAACCAAAAAGTTGAAGTGGGAGGATCGCCTGAACCCAGGAGGCAGAGGTCACAGTGAGCCGAAAACACGCTACTGTACCCCAGGCTGGGTGACAGAGTAGGACCCTGTCTTAAAAAAAACAAAAACCACACCACCCTTGCAGCATAGCACTATTGTAGCTAACATGATGAATCTGATTCTCCTATAGGCAGACAAGGAGAAAAAGCATCTTACCATGACAAGCACCACCCCCAAGGCCAGACAGATGTACAGCTATTAACACAATGAAGGATATATTTCAGTATATGAAAGTTCTTTCAGTTCTGAACAATGTTCATTTCTTAGACTGGATACTCCCACTGCCACAGCAAAAAGCCTAAAACCCTGCTTTCTAAACAGAATTTTAACAAGAAGTGCAAAAACTGACTAAAGGATAAATTGTGTTCTGTACATTGCCGCATTGTGTTTTCCCTAACTGAAAGAATGTTTGCAGACTGATTAACAAGGCTTTGTCTGACAGGAGGAAATAGGAATGGGAGATGATCATTTATGTATCCACCGTAACTGGACGCAGGGCACTCAGGTGGTTTGTTTTGCATATCCATCTTCCCCCTCATGAACCCTGCCCAAGAACAAACAGCTCAGCCTTTTGTCCACCGCTGTAGCCCCAGATGCTGGAACAAATACTGGGAAATGCTTCATTACATCAGTTTGGTACATCAGATTTAGGTACTTCCCTTTTTTCACATAAAATTTCCTTGACTTATAAACACCTAGCTGAGCATGGTGGTCATGACTGGAATCCCAGCACTTTGGGAGGCCAAGGCGGGTGGATCACTTGAGGTCAGGAGTTCAAGACCAGCCTGGCCAACATGGTGAAACCCCATTTCCACTAAAAATACAAAAATTAGCCAGGTGTGGTGGCACACACGCTGTAGTACCAGCTACTCAGGAGGCTGAGGCAGGAGAATCTTATTACGGGATCGTCCCGATTTTCATATGAATGCTGTCATTTCTTCAGTCTTACACAAACACTGTCTACCATGCTATCATTCTTTGGTCCTCCCTACTTTTCTGCTCTCCTTCATTCCAAGTCTAAAAAGAGCTCTCCATTCACTGTCACCACTTCCTCACCTCTCAGCCTCTCTTAGTCCCACTCAGTAAGGTTTTGTTCCTATCACACCACCTCATCAAGGTCACCAACAACCTGCATGTTGCCAACACCAATGCACACACACATCTCAGGTCTCATCTTACTTGACGTCTCAGCAGCATGACACAGTTGATCCTTCTCTCCTTGAAACACTCTTCACTGGGCTTTTGGGACCGTGATTTTTTTTCCTATTTCTCTGGTTTCTTCTCAGTCTCTATTTGTGAATTCTCCTTTGCTTCCTCACTGTGGATTCTGGCCATGCCCAGGGTTCAGATCTCTTCTCTACCTATGCACTCTCCCCAGAGATGCTTATCCAGTCCCATGGCTTTAAAGAACCATCCACTGATGACTCCTTCATTGCTCCCCCAGGGGCCAGCTACCCAATGGCCCCATTTTGAGTCCGCTCAAACTGAGTCTGTAGAAGACAGGATTTCTGACCCTCTCTAACTCACCTTCAATCTGCTCCTGCCCCAGAGTTCTCTATCCATAGCAGAGACTAGCCAGATGTTTATCAAATGCACTTCCTCTTCTGGACACCTGTTAGACTACATTTCCCAGCCTCCCATGCAGCAAGGTGTGGCCATGAGACTGAGTGTGAACCAATGAAATCTGAGGATCATTCAGGCTTCCCAGGCATTCACCTCCAAGCTTACCCCCACCAACCAGCTTGATGCAGACAAACATGCCGACTGTGGGAAGTATTAAAAGATGGCAGGAAGGCCAGGTGTGGTGGCTCTCACCTGTAATCCTAGTATTTTGGGAGGCCAAGGTGGAGGGACTGCCTGAGCTCAGGAGTTTGAGACCAGCCTGGGCAACACGGTAAAACCCAGTAGCTACTAAAATACAAAAAATTAGATGGGCATGGTGGTGTGCACCTGTAATCCCAGCTACTCGGGAGGCTTAGGCAGGAGAATTGCTTGAACCTGGGAGGCAGAGGTTGCAGTGAGCCGAGATCACACCATTGCACTCCAGTCTGGGTAACAGAGCAAGACTCCATCTCCAAAAAAAAAAAAAAAAGATGGCAGGAGACTGGGTCCCTGAACATTGCTTGGAGAACAGCTGCCCTGCCAATCAGGAGCACCCAATGCAGCTTTACAAGAGTGAGAAATAAACTTCTATAGCGTTAAGCCACTGAGAATGCTGGAATTTATCTGTTACAGTACCAATATTACTATAATTAACACACCAGGTCAAAAAAAGGTACCACCGTTCATCCAGCCACTCAGGTACAACCCCCCCCTTTTTTTTTTCCAGAGATGGGGTCTCGCTTTGCTGCCCAGGCTCAAGTGCAGTGGCATGATCACAGCTCACTGCTGCCTCAAATTTCTGGGCTCAAGGCATCCTCTCACCTCAGCCTCCTGAGTACCTAGGACTACAGGTGTGCACCAGCACACCTGGCTAATTTTTAAATATTTTGTGGAGATAAATAAGGTCTTGCCATCTGGCCTAGGCTGGTCTCAAACTCCTGGATTCAAGTGATCCTCCCACCTCAGCCTCCCAAAGTTCTGGGATTACAGGCGTGAGCCACTGCACCAGGCCAGGACTCATTTTTGTTTGTTTTGTTTTGTTTCGTTTTTGAGATGGAGTCTCGCTCCGTCACCCAGGCTGGAGTTCAGTGGCGTGATCTCAACTCACTGCAACCTCCGCCTCCTGGGTTCAAGCAGTTCTTCTGCCTCAGCCTCCCAAGTAGCTGGGATTACAGGCGCAAGCCACCACACCCAGCTAATTTTTGTATTTTTTTAGTAGAGACAGGGTTTCCCCATGTTGGCCAGGCTGGGCTCGAACTCCTGACCTCAAGTGATCCACCCACCTTGGCCTCCCAAAGTGCTGGGATTACAGGCATGAGCCACTGCACCCAGCCCAGGACTCGTTTTTAAGTCCTTTCTTTCTCATCATCCACATTCAATCCACTGCCAAGGCAATGAAAACTACCACTGGCCAGGCTCAGTGGCTCATGCCTGTAATCTCAGCACTTTGGGAGGCTGAGGCGGGTGGATCACCTGAGGTCGGGAGTTTGAGACCAGCCTCGCCAATATGGTGAAACCCCGTCTCCACTAAAAATACAAAAAATTAGACAGGTGTGATGGTGGTGGCCTATAATCCCAGCTACTTGGGAGACTGAGGCAGGAGAATTGCTTGAACCCGGGAGGTGGAGGTTGCAATGAGCCAAGATCACACCACTGCACTCCAGCCTGGGCATGACAGAGTGAGACTCTGTCTGAAAAAAACAAAAAATAAAGGCCAGGCATGGTGGCTGATGCCTGTGAGAACTCCCAGCACTTTGGAAGGCCAAGGTGGGCAGATTACGAGGTCAGGAGTTCGAGACCAGCCTGGCCAACATGGTGAAACTCCATCTCTACTAAAAATACAAAAATTAGCCAGGTGTGGTGATCAGCGCCTATAGTCCCAGGAGGCTGAGGCAGGAGAATTGCTTGAATCCGGGAGACGGAGGTTGCAGGGAGCCGAGATCACACCCTGCACTCCAGCCTGGGTGACAGAGCAAGACTCCGTCTCGAAAATAAATAAATAAATAAATAAATAAAACAGAAAGACAAGATCCCACATCTTGTCAGCCTCTCAGATCCCTAGCTACTTTCCCTCTCTTCCTCCTCACTCACTCCTCTTGCCGCTCCTTGTCCACACCACATGTGCCCCTTTCCACACTCCTCCATTTGCTGTTTGCTCTGCTGGGCACACCCCTCTCCTATGTGGCTCACTCCCTCATCATTTAGTTCTCTGCTCAAATGTTACCTCCTCAGTGCGGTTTTTCCTGAGCACTGTATGCCCAAGAGTTGGCCCTCTTGAGCACTAACTTCTTAATTGTTTTTTAAACTTTTCTGGGTATGTAGTAGGTATATATATATGTATGTGTTACATAAGCTAGTTTGATACAGGCATGCAATGTGGAATAATCACATTAGGTAAATGGGATATCTATCCCCTCAAGCATTTAAGCTTTGTGTTACAAACAATTCAATTATACTCTTTTAGTGTTTTGTTTCGTTTTTTTGAGATGGAGTTTTGCTCTGTCGCCCAGGCTGGAGTGCAGCGGCATGATCTCAGCTCACCGCAACCTCCGCCTCCTGGGTTCAAGCAATTCTCTGCCTCAGCCTCCCGAGTAGCTGGGATTACAGGCACCCACCACCATGCCTGGCTAATTTTTTGTATTTTTAGTAGAGATGGGGTTTCAACCTCTTGGCCAGGCTGATCTTGAACTCCTGACCTCGTGATCCACCCGCCTCAGCCTCCCAAAGTGCCGGGATTACAGGCGTGAGCCACCGCGCCCAGCCTGTTAGTTATTTTTAAATGTAATAATTTTAAATTATTTTTGACTATAGTCACCCTGTTGTGCTAGCAAACACTAGGTCTTATTCATTTTATTTCATTTATTTTTTTGAGACGGCGTCTTGCTCTGTTGCCCAGGCTGGAGTGCAATGGTGCAATCTCAGCTCACTGCAACCTCTGACTCCCGGGTTCAAGGAATTCTCCTACCTCAGCTTCCTGAGTAGCTGGGATCACAGGAGCACACCACCAAGCTCGGCTAAATTTTTTTGTAGTTTTAGTAGTGACAGGGTTTGTTGGCCAGGCTGGTGTTGAACTCCTGACCTCAGGTGATCCACCCGCCTGGGCCTCCAAAGTGCTGGGATTACAGGCGTGAGCCACTGTGCCCGGCCCATTTTATTTTTTTTGATACCCATTAACCATCCCCATTTCTTCCCATCCCCCCACTACCCTTTCCAGCTTCTGGTAACCATCCTTCTACTATCTCCATGAGTTCAACTGTTTTAATTTACAAATAAGTGAGAACATGCAAAGTCTGTCTTTCTGTTGAGCACTAACTTTCTAATTATCTTGCTTTCTTTTTCTTCATGGCATCTCTCATTACCCAAAATGAATGGATTCTGCATGTATTCAGTTATTTGTTTACCGTATGTATACCTTGATGAACACGGGGGTTTATCTGTGATCTCACTGGCCTTCAGTCTCAATAGTGAGAGTATGCCCCAGAAAGATGAATGGATGGGTTCAAACAGATGTCTCTTCTACATGCATTCTACATCGCATCCTGCAAGTAGGCAATTAAAGCCCACAATTGAGCACTCCAGTCTGCCTGTGCAACTCAAATCTCAGCTCTGCCACTTCTTAGCAGCTGTGTGACCTTAGGAAATTTCTTAACTAATCTTAAGCCTCAGTTTCTCCACTTGCAAAAACAAAACTCACCTCATTAGAAGACAATCATGCAAAACCTTAGCCCAGGGCCTGGTACCTAGTTACATTGTTATTATTAAAAGTAAGAGTTGATATTCAGCTGACATACACTGGGATGGTCATATCAATCATCTATGACCAGCATTCACTCTCACTAATCTGTCTCCATGGTGTCCTGGTTATAAGTTTGTTTGTTTGTTTGTTTGTTTTTAAGACAGGGTCTCACTCTGTCACCCAGGCTGGAATGCAGTGGTGAAATCACAGCTCACTGCAGCGTCGACCTCCTGGGCACAAGTGAACCTCCCACCTTAGCTTCCCAAGTAGCTGGGACCACAGACGTGCACCCAGCTATTTTTTGTAGAGAGGAGGTCTCACTGTGTTGCTCAGGTTGGTCTCGAACTCTTGGGCTCAAGCAATTTTCCTGCCTCAGCTTCCCAAAGTGTTGAGATTACAGATGTAAGCCACCACACCTGGCCAGTTGCACTATTTTTTCTCTTTTCTTTTTTTTTTTTTTTTTTTTTTTGAGACAGGATCTCACTCTGTTGCCCAGGCTGGAGTGCAGTGGCATGATCTTGGCTCACTGCAGCCTCAACCTCCTGGGCTCAGGCAATCCTCCTACCTCAGCCTCCCAGGTAGCTGGGACTACACATATGCACCACTATGACCAGCTAATTTTTGTGTTTTTTGTACAGATGGGGTTTTACCATGTTGCCCAGGCTGGTCTTGAACTCCTGAGCTCATGCAATCCACCCGCCTTAGCCTCCCAAAATGCTGGGATTATAGGTGTGAGACACCACACCCAGGCCTAAGACATTTTTAACATCAACCCTAGTAGCAACATTTTGCCTATAGTCCTTATGTCTCCCTTGCTTTCTAAAGCTGTGAAAGTTCTCCTAAAACAGAACTGACAGACCTCTTGAAGGCTTTATCCCGTATTCCACCATGTATTACAAGTATATAGTAAAGTTCCTTGAAGACAAGTCCTATTTCAAATGTTTTTAAATTCTTCATTCGCTTCTTCCCCCTTCTCTCTTCTCCCTTCTCTATGGTCCCTTGACACTGTGGTTTGCAGTGGTAGGGATGCCATAAATATTTCTGATGGAAGTCATGCACAAGAAACTACTTCCTAGGTGCTACTGTCCGTACTTGCCTGAACCTAAGAATCACCTGTAAAAACTACAGTTGCCAGAGCCCCAACTTATATCTACTGAATCTGAAATTGGCAGTAGGATGGGGGCATATCTGGAATCTTTTTTTTTTTTTTTTTTTTTTTTTGAGACAGAGTCTCGCTCTGTTGCGGACACTGGAGTCCAGTGGCGTGATCTCGGTTCACTGCAACTTCCGCCTCCCGGGTTCAGGAGATTCTCCTGCCTCAGCCTCCTGAGTAGTTGGGACTACAGACACATGCCACCACACCCGGCTAATTTTTGTTAGAGACGGGGTTTCACCATGTTGGCCAGGCTGGTCTCGATCTCCTGACCTCATGATCCACCCACCTTGGCCTCCCAAAGTACTGGGATTACACGCATGCGCCACCGCACCTGGCTTTTTTTTTTTTTTTTTTTTTTTTTTTTTTTTAAATCAGCCAGCCTCCCAAACTACAGCAGGCTCAGAGAGACTCCCAAGGAATCTCTAAAAAGCATCCCAGCCCATTCAGCCCATTCTTTCATCGAATGAGTTTGGGAAACATGGCCCTAAATTATCACCCAAGATGTTATCTATCACCTGTCACACATCACCCAGTTATTGAAAAACTTATCTGAAATATAAGGTTTTCATTTACATGTCTCACAAATAGTCACTGGTTTACTAAAAACCCACAGAAATGTTATCTTTTTGGTTTGTGTATTAATATCGTTTCTATCTTGATATAGAATACCTTTGAAAATTAAGGCTTCTTATTGTACCCAAATCTTCATCTCTCTCACCCACTGCATCTAAGTCTAGTCTTATCTGTCTACGCTGGTACTAAAATATAGTTTTTCTTTCCCTTGTAATGATGGTGACTGAGGCATAGCCTCCTCTCATCATTTAAAAAAATTATTGTAGGTGGACTGCGATGGCTCACTTCTGTAATGCCAGCACTTAGGGAGGTGAAAGTGGGTGGATCACTTGAGCCCAGGAGTTCGACACCAGCCTGGGCAACATGGTGAAACCCTGTCTCCATGCTCCCCCCAAAAAAAATGCAACTGGGCAGGGTGGCGTGCACCTGTGGTCCTAGCTACTCAGGAGGCTGAGGTGGAAGAACTGCTTGAGACCAGGAGGTGGAGGCTGCAGTGAGCCATCATCACACCACTGCTCTCCCTCTTGGGCAACAGAGTGAGGCTCTGACTTCCAAAACAAATAACAACAACAACAACAACAAAATTTTTAAGAGTGTCTCATTTCAGTCCTTCCAATTCATGACACATTTTATTTATTTTTAATTTTTTTGAGACAGAGTCTCACTCTGTCGCCCAGGCTGGACTGCAGTGGCGCAATCTTGGCTCATTGCAACCTCCGCCTCCCAGGTTCAAGCAATTCTCCTGCCTCAGCCTCCCAAGTAGCTGGGATTACAGGTGCCTGCCACCACACCCGGCTAATTTTTGTATTTTTTAGTAGAGACAGGGTTTCACCACATTGGCCAGGCTGGTCTCGAACTCCTGACCTCAAGTGATCCACCCACCTTGGCCTACCAAAGTGCTGAGGTTACAGGCGTGAGCCACCGCGCCCAGCCTGTGACACACTTTAAATGAATTCAGGGTTGACGCATAAACAGCACGCCTGGTAATAACATTGAAAACAAAGCCTCCTGCCCAAATTCTAACAGTTACCACCACAATGCAGAGCCCTCTCCTGAGGGAGAATCATTTCTGTACAGTTAATGATGAAAGAGTGTCGCTTTCATAACAAGACCAATGATGGTTTCTGTTCCCTCAGTCCAAATCCAGTGTCCGTCTCCTCCCAAAACAGTAAGTTATCCTCTGATCAACGCTGACAAAATGAACCCTGTAGGAAACACACAAGTATGGCGCATCTCTTAAATCTTAGCTCTTTGAAATGACACCAGGCAGCCGACTCTGAATCACAGCTACAACATTTTAATCCATTTTCCGACGGTCCAAATGCTCTAAGCTATTTTCTGTATAACAACTGCCCTCACGGTGGGCAGCCTGAGAGAAAGATCGTCGCGTGAGGGGGTACTTTGATGGGGGTCCTGGCTCTGCTACAAACTGGCTAGGTGAACTTGAGCAAATCTCTCCCTCTCTCGGAGCCTCAATCTCATTAACTCCAAAAAGAGACAACTGGACTTAGAAGACGCCTCAAGTCTCCCACATTTCTAAGAACCTAACAGCTGGGGGTCACAAGGGTAACCAAGACTCTAGCCCCATAACAGATTGTTTTGAGATTACCTAACCTAATCCTCGAGCTTCAAAGACTAAGATCCAGAAATGAAAGTTGCCTGACACTCAATCTAGTGCCCTTCCCACAGGACATCGCTCTTTCTACGAAAACGAACACATGATAAAATGGCATCTGAACATCTGAAAGCCCTGCCTCGACTCAAGAGACGGGCAGGTAGCCTATTTCATCTGGTTTTTGTCCCTCATCAACTTCCATCTAGCTGGAAAGGGCAAAGCGAGAGCTTCCAGGCCACACCCTAAGTAAATCCGGACCGTCCTACGCAGGAGCAGTCGCACCTGCTCCTAAGCTCGAGGTGAAGGTGGCTCCGTCTCCACCCGAGCTCGCCTCAGAGCGAGCCCGCGACAGAGAAACATCTCTCTCCAGACCCCAGCTTGGCCCAGGTTGCCCCACGCCCCAAGGCAGTCTCTCCGCGCTGCTATACCTGCTCCGCCACGGCGCGACCCCGTGCAGTAATCCCAGGCACCGGTGCCCCACGGACGTCGCCATCTTATCTGCTCCTTCTCAGTGAGCCACGCCCCCTTCACACGCTGGGCGCACGCTTAAGGCGTCACGAGTCTTGAGTTCACTGGGCCAATGAGAAAAGCGTGGGTTGGGGGCGGAGCCGACTAAGCTCCGCCCTGTGGCTACTCCCCACCTAACCCGCTTGGCACCTGCGGAGGTGGGGGAACTAGTGGAACTGTATGTTTCGCTAAACCTGGGCTTGGTCGCAGCACTGCCACTCCTCCTCCTTCCCTCTGGGTGCCTTTCCGCATGTACCTGGAAAATCTGAGTCATCCAAGATCCAAGAATGTCGTTTCAAGTGATCGAACTTGCTCATTTTACAGATGGGGAAACTGGGTATCCGTGACTCAGCTCTCGTTTTTTAAGCGCCAGAGTGTGTTGTGAGCACTTTGCAAGCATGGTGTCATATCATTCTTATCTCCTACCGCTGTGCTGGCAGGGAGACCGGGGGCAAACGGTCTTGGATCACCCAGAAATGCAACCAGTCGTTAAATTCGTGCCTGGTGCTTGCTCTTGAAAAGGTTCCTATCTTCGATTGTAAGAGGAAAACGAGTTTTCAATCATGTCTGCTACTTTTTACTGAGCACTGACTAGAGACTTGCAGCTAGGCCCGAGACATTATCCCCATTTTAAAGATGAGGTACCTGAGGCTCAGGAAGGTTAAGCAACATCTTCAAGGGTACATAAAGGGCATACGCTCAAAGACTATAAAATAGTGAAGCCAGAATTTGAACATACGTCTCTGACTCCAAAAACCATGTCCTAAACAGCTTCCTTTTTTTTTTGTTTTGAGACAGAGTCTCTCACTGTCGCCCGGGCTGGAGTGCAGTGGCGCGATCTCGACTCACTGCAAGCTCCGCCTCCTGCAAGCTCCGCCTCCCGGGTTGACGCTATTCTCCTGACTCAGCCTCCCGAGTAGTTGGGACTACAGGCGCCCGCCACAACGCCTGGCTAATTTTTTTTTATATATATATATTTTTCGTAGAGACGGGGTTTCACCGTGTTAGCCAGGAAGGTCTCGATCTCCTGACCTCGTGATCCGCCCGCCTCTGCTTCTCAAAATGCTGGGATTACAAGCGTGAGCCACCGCGCCCGGCCTAAACATTGTTCCTTTTAAGCCCTTTGTCTAGAATCTGGCAGAATTTGGGTCCAACAACTGAAGGAATGCAGCCCTACTCTGTCCTCTGCTAAGCTGATAATCACAGTTGCCTTCACCAGGCATTTGACAGGAGGAGGAATATGCTCCCTGGTCCCTGCAGGTATTTCTGTGTAGTTGGCTTAAGTTCAACTAGGGCATACTCAGCTCCTACAGAGAGCTTAAAAGGCACCAGGTTTGGTATTGGGGGGAAGAAACCTCCCTTTGTTATGGTTTTCAAAAGTCCGAAAAGAAAAAAAACAAATGTATAGAATTGGTTTTGGCCGGGCGCAGTGGCTCACGCCTGTAATCCCCACTCGCTGGGAAGCTGAGGTGGGAGGATAGCTTGAGCCAAGGAGTTTAAGACCAGCTTGGGCCGGGCGCGGTGGCTCACGCCTGTAATCCCAGCATTTTGGGAGGCCGAGGTGGGCGGATCACGAGGTCAGGAGATTGAGACCATCCTGGCTAACACGGTGAAACCTCATCTCTACTGAAAATACAAAAAAAATTAGCCGGGTGTGGTGGCGGGCGCTTGTAGTCCCAGCTACTTGGGAGGCTGAGGCAGGAGAATTGCTTGAACCCGGGAGGCGGAGGTTGCAATGAGCCAAGATTGCGCCACTGCAGTCCAGCCTGGGTGACAGAGTGAGACTCCGTCTCAAAAAAAAAAAAAAAAAAGAAAGAAAGAAAGAAAGAAAAAAAAAAAGAGACCAGCCTGGACAACATAGTGAGACTCCATCTCTATTTTTTTTTTTTAAGAGGCTGGGCACGGTGGCTCACCCTATGATCCCAGCACTTTGGGAGGCCAAGACGGGTGGATCACCTGAAGTCAGGAGTTCGAGACCAGCCTGGCCAACATGGTGAAACCCCATCTCTACTAAAAATACAAAAATTAGCCGGGCGTAGTGGCGCCTGCCTGTAATCCCAGCTACTCCAGAGGCTGAGGTACGAGAATTGCTTGAACCCAGGAGGGGGAGGTTGCAGTGAGCTGAGATAATGCCATTGCACTCCAGCCTGGGAGAAAGAGTGAGACTCCATCTCAAAAAATATATATATTGGTTTAATTGGTTTTACTATCCAATTGAGAGTAGTAAACCAGCAGGGAATCGGGGGAAATTATTTCCAAATGAAGTGCATTGGGAAAACTGAATATCCACATACAAAAAGTAAAGTGGAGCCTTACACCATATACAAAAATTCCTTCAAAATGGATCACAGATGTAAACTGAAGAGCTGAAACTATAATACTCTTAGACGAAAACATTGGGGAAATCTTCATGACGTTGGATTTAGCAAAGATTTCTTGTATATGACGTTAAAAGCACAGGCAACAACAAAAACAACAACAAGATATACTTCGAAATTAAAACTTTTGTGCATCAAATAACACTATCAAGAGAGTGAAAAGACGCTGGGCGCGGTGTCTCACGCCTGTAACCCCAGCACTTTGGGAGGCCAAAGCAGGCAGATCACCTGAGGTCAGGAGTTGGTGACCAGCCTGGCCAACGTGGTGAAACCCCGTCTCTAGTAAAAATACAAAAATTAGCTGGGTGTGGTGGCGCAAGCCTGTAATCCCATGTACTCGGGAGACTGAGGCAGGAGAATCACTTGAATGTGGGAGGTGGAGGTTGTGGTGAGCCGAGATCGTACCATTGCTCTCCAGCCTGGGCAACAAGAGTGAAACTCTGTCTTAAAAAGAAAAAAGAGAGAGAGAGAGAGAGAAAAGACAACCCACAGAATGAGAAAAAATGTTTGCAAATCATGTATTATCTGATAAGGATATTTGCTCATTACTGTCATGTAGATGGGTGGGGAAGAACCTATTTTTCCAAGCTTACAGGAAAATAAATAAATAAATGGCTCACTGAATGCTTTTAGAATAAAAGTCTCCAACTTTATTTTTTAAGACAGAGCCTCACTCTGTTGCCCAGGTTGGAGTGCAGAGATGCGATCTAGGCTCACTGCAGCCTCCGCCTCCAGGGTTCAAGCGATTCTCCTGCCTCAGCCTTCCGAGTAGCCGGGACTACAGGCGTGCCACACACTCAGCTAATTTTCGAATTTTTAGTAGAAACGGGTTTTCATCATGTTAGCCAGACTGGTCTCAAATTGCTGACCTCAAGTCTGCCCGCCTCGGCCTCCCAAAGTGCCGGGATTACAGGCGTGAGCCACCGCGCCGGGCCTGACAGTCTCAAACTTTAAAAGCACGCCTCCTGCCCACCAAGGCTGGCACTCGCTGTGCCTCCTTCAGTAGGAAACAGCATTCACCTGTCTTTTGAGACCTCGTCTCAAAAAAAAAAAACAACAAACTGACTTAAGCACTCGAATATTCAGCAGCTTATCTATACATTTGGATATCACTTACCTCATGGAATTGTGAGGACAAAATAATGCAGCGTAAGTTCAAGGCACCTGGTAGGTGCGAATTACTCAACAACTGGGGGCATTAATTGCTGAGATTTCTCTGTGGCCGCTAGGGGGCAGAATTAGCCTAGCATTTCAGAACGAGCTTGCTTGGCTGGGCGCGGTGGCTCACGCCTGTAATCCCAGCACTTTGGGAGGTGGAGACGTGCGCATCACGAGGTCAGGAAATCGATACCATCCTGGCTAACACGGTGAAACCCCGTCTCTACTAAAAATACAAAAAAATTAGCCGGACGTGGTGGCGGGCGACTGTAGTCCCAGCTACTTGGGAGGCTGAGGCAGGAGAATGGCGTGAACCCGGGAGGCAGAGCTTGCAGTAAGCCAAGATCGCGCCACTGCACTCCAGCCTGGGCGACAGAGCGAGACTCCGTCTCAAGGAAAAAAAAAAAAAAAAAGAAGAACGAGCTTGCCTCAATTTTGTTTTCAAAATATTTTTGCAGTGTGGATGGTGGTGGCAGAGCTTCGAGGCTTTCGTGAGCCCTAAGCAGTTTTGCCTCAGTGGACTGACCCCTTTCTCCATTAAAAATTAAGAATTATATTTTACAACTATATTGGTATAAAGACTATTATCTTTATATTTATATTAACACATTTATATTTACAAATCCAAGCTGAATTCATTATTATTATATTCTTTTCCTTTTTTTCCTTTGAGACAGAGTTTCGCTCTGCGGCCCAGGCTGGAGTGCAGTGGCCCGCGATATCGGCTCACTGCAATCTCCACCTCCCGGGTTCAAACGATTCTCTTGCTTCAGCCTCTCCAGTGCCTTCAATTACAAGCGCTGGCCACCACGCCTGGCTAAATTTTGTATTTTTGTTTAGAGAGACGGAGTTTCGCCATGTTGGCCAGGCTGATCCCAAATTCTGGGGCTCAAGTGATCCCCCCGCCTCGGCCTCCCGAAGTGTTGGGATTATAGGCATGAGCCACCGCACCCAGCCTCATTTTTTAATTTTAAAATTAAAAATTTTGTTGTGGGTCCTTAGCACTTTATTTATTTATTTATTTATTTATTTATTTTTTTGAGACAGGATATTGCTCTGACACCCAGGCTAGAGTGCTGTGGCATAATCATGGCTCACTGCAACCTGGACCTCCCAGGCTCAAGCAATCCTCCCACCTCAGCCTCCCGAGTAGCTGGGACTACAGGTGCACACCACCACACTCAGCTTATTTTGTATTTTTTATAGAGATGAGGGTGTCACTATGTTACCCAGGCTGGTCTCCAACTCTTAAGCTCAAGTAATCCTCCCATCTTGACCCCCAAAAAGTTGGGGTTACAAGTGTGAGCCATGGCTCCCAGCCAGCACTTTTCCTATTGTCTTAGTCCATTTCTTAATCTATTAAAATTGGGAAACATTGGTAACTGCTTGATAGGCACAACAAGGTTTTATTTTGAGATGATAAAATTTGTCCTGAATTAGACAGAAATGAATATTACACCACATTGTGAATGTACTAAATGTCACTGAATTTTCCTCTTTAAAATGGTTGATTTTAGGCTGGGCACAGTGGCTCATGCCTGTAATCCCAACACTGGAAGGCCAAGGCGGGTGGATCACCTGAGGTCAGGAGTTCAAGACCAGCCTGGCCAACATGGTGAAACCCTGTCTCTACTAAAAATACAAAAATTAGCTGGTCGGGCTGGGCTCGGTGGCTCACACCTGTAATCCCAGCATTTTGAGAGGCCGAGGAGGGTGGATGATGAGGTCAGGAGTTCGAGATTGCCTGGCCAATATGGTAAAACTCTGTCTCTACTAAAAATACAAAAATTAGCTGGGTGTGGTGGTGCATGCCTGTACTCCTACTCAGGAGGCTGAGGCAAGAGAATCGCTTGAACCTGGGAGGCGGAGGTTGCAGTGAGCCGAGATCGTGCCATTGCACTCCAGCCTGGGTGACAGAGCGAGACTTCATCTCAAAAAAAAAAAAAAAAAAAAAATTAGCCAGGCATAGTGGCGGGTGCCTGTAATCAGTTACTCAGGTGGCTGAGGCAGGAGAGTCACTTGAACCCAGAAGGCGGAGGTTGCAGTGAGCTGAGATGGCGCCACTGCTCTCTAGCCTGGGTGACAGAGCAAGACTCCATCTCCAAAAAAAAAAAAAAAAAAAAAAAAAAGATGACAAGCATTGGAGAGGATGTGGGAAAAATGTGGGAAAAATTGGAATCCTTATACATTGCTGATGAGAATGTAAAATGGTGCAGCCACTGTGGAAACACAAGTTTACCTTGTTCTGTCTCAAGCTAGTAATCCCAGCTCTTTGGGAGGCTCAGGCAGGAGGATCACTTGAGCCCAGGAGTTTGAGAAAATGATGAAACTCCATCTCTACAACAAATAGAAAAATTAGCCCAGCATGGTGGTGCATACCTGTAGTCCCAGTTACTTGGGAGGCTGAGGTGGGAGGATCATCTGAGCTCAGGAAATCGAGGCTGCAGTGAGCCATGATCATGCCACTGCACTCCAGCCTGGGTGATGCACCCAATTTATAGCGTTATAATGAGGGTTTGCAACATTATTCGTGTGCAGCACACAGGAAGTGCTTGATAAGTGGAAGCTGCTAGCTTTGTCATCATCACTGTTTAATTTTAGGGCTGCTGCCTCTCAACCTTGCCCATGCCCTGACACTTCTAGTTAGAAGCATTTGCTTAATCCATCCATTCATTTATTTATTCATGGATTTAATAAGTGTGTATTTATGGGAGTCTGCTCTAGGTATGACTGTGGGCATCCATGCCTTTATGAAGCTTATATTCTGGTGAGTACAGACATCAGGGAGGAGTCCTTCTTCGAAATCTGCGTTTTTAGAATTCAAGCTCCACACCCCGCCCCCCAACAAGAGAATCTCATTTGTTCTATTGCATGATGTTTGTTACATAGGGATAATTATTATCGAAAACTGTAAGGTACTGTGTAGTTATAAAAAAGCCAATTATTGCTATGCGTGGCGGCACGCCCATAGGATCCTAGCTACTTGAGAGGCTGAGGCAGGAAGATCACTTGAGCCCAGGAATTTGAGTCTGCAGTGAGCTATGATCTCACCACTGGCACCCTAGTCTGAGCAGCAGAGCAAGACCCTGTCTCAAAGAAAAGACAAAAACAAAAAAGCTGGCTGGGTGCAGTGGCTCACTCCTGTAATCCTAGCACTTTGGGAGGCCAAGATGGGTGGATCACTTGAGGTCAGGAGTTTAAGACCAGCCTGGCCAACATGGTGAAAACCTATCTCTACTAAAAATACAAAAAATAGCCAGGAGTGGTGGCATGCACCTGTAATCTCAGCTATAGGGAGGCTGAGGCAGGAAAATCACTTGAACTCAGTAGGTGGAGGTTGCAGTGAGTCGAGATTGCACCACTGCACTTTAGCCTGGGTGATGGAGAGAGACTCCATCTCAAAGACAAAAACAAAAACAAATTCTTGGCCAGGTGTGGTGGTTCATGTCTGGAGTCCTAGCACTTTGGGAGGCCTAGGCAGGCAGATTGCTTTGAGCCCAGGAGTTCAAGACCAGCCTGGGCAAAGTAGCAAAACCCCGTGTCTACAAAATACAAAAATTAGCTGGGAATTAGTGGCTCACACCTGTAGTCCCAGCTACGCGGGAGGCTGAGGCTAGAGAATCACTTGAATCTGAGAAGCAGAGGTTGCAGTGAGACAAGATGCTGCCACTGCACTTCAGCTTAGGTGAAGAAATAAGACCCTGTTTCAGACAAACAAAACAAAACAAAACAACAGCCAGGCGTGGTGGCTCACACCTGTAATCCCAGCACTTTGGGAGGCCAAGGCAGACAGATCACGAGGTCAGGAGCTCGAGACCAGCCTGAACAACATGGTGAAACCCCATCTCTACTAAAAATACAAAAATTAGCCAGGCGTGGTGGCACATACCTATAATCCCAGCTACTTGGGAGGCTGAGGCAGGAGAATCGCTTGAACCCGGAAGGTGGAGGTTGCAGTGAGCTGAGATTGCGCCATTGCACTCCAGCCTGGGCAACAAGAGCGAAACTCTGTCTCAAAAAAAACACCAAAAAAACAAAAAACAAAACAAACAAACAAAAAAACCCTAATTCTCAAAATTGTACGTTGGAACTGTCACATAATTAACTTTACATATGGTTTATGGTTAATGGTAGGTATTAGAAAGTACACTTAAAAGTACTGTGACTTGGCCAGGCGCAGTGGCTCACGCCTGTAATCCCAACACTTTGGGAGGCTGAGGCGGGTGGATCACAAGCTCAAGAGATCAAGACCATCCTGGCCAACATGGTGAAAACCCATCTCTATTAAAAATACAAAAATTAGCTGGGCATGGTGGTGCATGCCTGTAGTCCCAGCTACTTGGGAGGCTGAGGCAGGAGAATAGCTTGAACCCAGGAGGCAGAGGTTGCAGTGAGCCAAGATTGCACCACTGCACTCCAGCCTGGTGACAGAGTGAGATTCCGTCTCAAAAAAAAGTAGCATGGCTTAATTAATTTGGGTTGGTGGCAGTGATTTGTATAGAAGGCTCCTGGAGGAAGGGATGTTTGCAATGCAACCTTGTGATAGGCTAAATAATACCACTACACCCCTATCCTCAATGATGTCCACGTTCTTTTTTTTTTTTTTTTTTTTGAGACAGTCTTGCTCTGTCACCCAGGCTGGAGTGCAGTGGCACGATCTCGGTTCACTGCAAGTTCCGCCTCCTGGGTTCACGCCATTCTCCTGCCTCAGCCTCCAGAGTAGCTGGGACTACAGGCGCCCGCCACCGCGCTTGGCTAATTTTTTGTATTTTTAGTAGAGACAGGGTTTCACCGTGTTAGCCAGGATGGTCTTGATCTCCTGACCTCATGATCCGCCCGCCTCAGCCTCCCAAAGTGCTGGGATTACAAGCGTGAGCCACTGCGCCTGGCCAGTGATGTCCACATTCTAATCCTCAGAACCTGTGAATGTGTTATGTTACATGGCAAGCAGAATTGAGAAATGGAGAACAGATTAGTGGTTGCCAGAGATTAAAGAGAGGGTGGGAGTGGGAGGGAAATGTGTGCAGCTATAAAAGGACGAAGGCATCCTAGTAGATCCTGGTAATAGAAATGTACTGTATCTTGACTATATGGATGTCAATATTGTGATTATGATAGTGTATAGTTTTGCAAGATGTTACCATTGGGGGAAAATTGGGTAAAGGGTACACCAGGATCTCTCTGTATTCTTTCTTTTTGTTTTTGTTTTTTAGACAGCGTCTCACTTTGTTGCCCAGGCTGGAGTGTGATGGTGTGACCTCAGCTCACTGCAACCTCCACCTCTTAGGCTCAAGCGATTCTTGTGTCTCAGCCTCCTGAACTGCTGGGATTACAGGAACACGCCACCACACCTGGGTAATTTTTGTATTTTTAGTAGAGACTGAGTCACCACTCCTGGCCTCAAGTTGTTAATTTTAAAGATAAGGAGAGGTCATGTGACTCTGTGAAGGTCACAGAGTCCGCAAGTGAAATGGCTGGACTGGATACTGCAATCTGACTTCCAGGCTGCTCCATTTCACCCAAGGTGTCCAAAGTTTTCCAGGCTGAATTTTCATGACTCCTGGGCCTTCCAAAAAATACTGGGATAATGTGAGTATTGAAGTGGAACAACAGAATTCTGTGGCTGATATCTGAATACAGAGCTATGGGAGAGAGGTTGTGGAATGCTAAAGTCATATAAACCCATTCAGCTCACAAAAGTTTTGTAACAATATGTTGCAAGAAAGTGACCTTGGCAGGTTGGGTGCAGTGGCTCATGCCTGTAATCCCAGCACTTTGGGAGGCCGAGGTGGGTGGATCACCTGAGGTCAGGAGTTTGAGACCAGCCTGGCCAACATGGCAAAACCCCATCTCTACTAAAAATACAAAAATTAGTCAGCTGTGGTGGCTCGGGCCTGTAGTCCCAGCTACTTGGGAGGCTGAGGTGGGAGAGTCACTTGAACCAGGGAGGCGGAGGATGCAGTGAGCCAAGATGGCACCACTGCACTCTAGCCTGGCAACAGAGCAAGACTCCATCTCAAAAGAAAAAAAAAAAAAAAAGAAAGTGATCTGGAACTTTAATCATCTGAGTGATTTGCAGCATGAAGTCTCTGAAAGAAATTCCAAGAAATCCTGCGAGATTTTAATTTCTGTGTGTTTGACGCTGCCAGAGACAGATAACTTGTTTTCGTTGCTGTTGTTTTGAGACAGGGTCTTGCTCTGTCCCCAGGCTGGAGTGTAGCTGGCACACTCACAGCTCATTGCAGCCTGGGCCTCCTGGGCTCCAGAAATCCTCCCGCCTCAGTCTCACAGGTAGCTGGGACTATAGGCATGGACCACCACACCTGGCTACTTTGTTTGTATTTTTTGTAGAGACAGGGTTTTGCCATGTTGCCCAGGTTGGTCTCCAACTCCTAGGCTCAAGTGATCTGCCTGTCTCAGCCTCTCGAAGTGCTGGGATTATAGATGTGAGCCACCACACCCAGCCATGAAACTTGTTTTGCAAAGCAGATTTTGAAACAGATTTTTTAGGTCTCAAGCTGTTCATAAGATTACCTTTTAGGTAGATCAAATTTTTTGGCTACTTCTATCACTCTTACATTCTTCTTCTTTTTTTTTTTTCTTGGGACAGACTCTCACTCTGTTGCCCAGGCTGGAATGCAGTGGTGCAATCTCTGCTCACTGCAATCTCCACCTCCCAGGTTCAAGCCATTCTCCTGCCTCAGCCTCTTGAGCAGCTGAGGACTATAGGCGTGCACCACCTTGCAGCGTGATTTGCAGCACGAAGTCTCTGAAAGAAATTCCAAGAATTCCTGCGCTAATTTTTGTATTTTTTGGTGGAAAGAGGGTTTCACCATGTTGCCCAGGCTAGTCTCAACTCCTGACCTCAAGTGATCTGCCCGCCTGGGCCTCCCAGAGTGCTAGGATGACAGGCAGGAGCCACTGCACCCAGCCTCATTCTTACATTTTTTTTTTTGAGACAGAGTTTCGCTCTTGTTGCCCAGGCTGGAGTGCAATGGTGCAATCTCAGCTCACCGCAACCTCTGCCTCCCAGGTTCAAGCAATTCTCCTGCCTCAGCCTCCCGAGTAGCTGGGATTACAGGCATGTGCCACCATGCTTGGCTAATTTTGTATTTTTAGTTTAGACGGGGTTTCTCCATTTTGGTCAGGCTGGTCTCGAACTCCCGACCTCAGGTGATCCGCCGCCTTGGCCTCCCAAAGTGCTGGGATTACAGGCATGAGCCACCGCGCCCAGCCTTTTATATTCTTATAAGAAGAATATTTCTTCTTATATTCTATTTTCTTTATACTTTATGGTAGATTGAATTATTGTTCATTTATCCCAATTATTCATGCTCTTGCTGTATTTTGTTTGTTTGTTTTTGAGACGGAATCTCACTCTGTTGCCCAAGCTGGCATGCAGTAGTGCAATCTCGGCTCATTGCAACGTCCGCCTCCTGGGTTCAAGTGATTCTCCTGCCTCAGCCTCCAAGTAGCTGAGACTACAGGCACCCACCACTATGCCTGGCTAATTTTTGTATTTTTAGTAGAGACAGGTTTTCTCCGTGTTAGCCAGGATGGTTCTGATCTCCTGACCTCATGATCTGCCTGCCTCTGCCTCCCAAAGTGCTACAATTACAGGCTTGAGCCACCGTGCCCAGCCCATGCTCTTGCTGTGTTATATCCTTCTCATTTGACATGTAGGTCTACAATTCTTCCACCATGAGTAGAATATTTTCTCTGCCTTGTTCATGTGGAGCTTGGCCATGTGTCTTGCTTTGGTCAATGGATCATATAAGGATGTGAAGAGAGGAGTGGCCTTAAATGTGCTTGTGTGATTTGGCTTGGATCTCCTGCTCTAGGGAGCAGTTGGTGCAAGGAGAATAAGAGACATTTCAAGCAGACCTGGACCTAAAGTACAGCCATGCCCGGTTGACCTGCAGCTGAAGCAGAGCCATTAGACTGAGCCAAGCCTAGATCAGCCCACCTCAGTCAACCTGCAGATCCATGAGCATGAGAATAAATGATCACTATTGTTCTCTACTGAATTTGGGGTGATTTGTTATGCAGCAATATCAAAACAATAGCTGACAAATACACATCAGGAATGTACTTCTCTTTTTTTTTTTTTTTTGACACGGAGTCTCACTCTGTCGCCCAGGCTGGAGTGCAGTGGTGCGATCTCGGCTCATTGCAAGCTCTGCCCTCTGGGTTCACGCCATTCTCCTGCCTCAGCCTCCCTAGTAGCTGGGACTACAGGCGCCCACCACCACATCTGGCTAATTTCTTTGTATTTTTAGTAGAGACGGGGTTTCACAGTGTTAGCCAGGATGGTCTCGATCTCCTGACCTTGTGATCTGCCCGTCTCGGCCTCCCAAAGTGCTGGGATTACAGGTGTGAGCCACCTCGCCTGGCCAGGTATGTACTTCCCATTCAGATTTTGCACATATAATGTAAAAATAAACAGCTTATATTATATTTGTATGGCTTTTCTTTCAAAATAAATTCTCTAAATGTATAGTTTTTTATCTTGCTCTTTTTATTTCAGTGTTGATTTAATCTTGCCAAGAATCTTATTAACACTTTGAGATAGCCAGTTCTTTAAAAGAATGTTTCCTTTGAGTTTTGGAGTTGACAGATGTACCATCTATTTCATTACAGTCACTCTCGTACCCACTGGAGCATCACGGGGAAATGAGGCAATTTTCTAAATGAGGATGTGTCCTCCTACTTCTTTACTTCTTCTCTTTTTTCTTTTTTTTTTTTTGAGTTGGAGTCTCAATTTGTTGCCAAGGTTGGAGTGCAATGGTGCAATCTCGGCTCACTGCAACCTCCACCTCTTTGGTTCAAGAGATTCTCCTGCCTCAGCCTCCCTAGTAGATGGGACTACAGGCACGTGCCACCACGCCTGGCTAATTTTTCTATTTTTAGTAGAGATGGGGGGTTTCATCATGTTAGGCAGGATGGTCTGGATCTCCTGACCTCGTGATCCGTGTTCCTCGGCCTGCCAAGTGCTGGGATTACAGACGTGAGCCACCATGCCCGGTTGTGTCCTCCTACTTCTAAAGTTCTTTTTCTTCCAAAGCCAAGAAAAGATAGCAAGACTTAGACATATTTGACCAAATGATGTGCTTATGTTCAAAATCCTTCACTGGAAATTCCTTTTCCAAAATAATACACTATGGCCTTTGCCTTCCTGAAACAGAGGTATCCAGACAACTCCAGGTCTCCTTTGTAGCTGGGATTACAGGCGTGCACCACCACGTCCGGCTAATTTTTGTATTTCTAGTAGAGATGAGGTTTCACCATGTTGGCCAGGCCAGTCTCGAACTCCTGGCCTCCCAAAGTGTTGGGATTATGGGCGTGAGCCACCGCGCCTGGCCTATTTGTGTACTTTTAAATTATGTAAAAATAGCTGGGTGTGGTGGCTCATACCTGTAATCCCAACACTTTGGGAGGCTGAGGCAGGCGGATCACCTGAGGTCAGAAGTTCGAGACCACCCTAGGGACGGGTGCAGTGGCTCATGCCTGAAATCCCAGCACTTCAGGAGGCTGAGGCGGGCAGATCATGAGGTCAGGAGTTCGAGACCAGCCCGGGCAACACAGTGAAACCCTGTCTCTAATAAAAATACAAAAATTAGCCGGGTGTGGTGGCACGTGCCTGTAGTCCCACCTACTGGGGAGGCTGAGGTGGGAGAATCACTTGAACCCAGGAGGCAGAGGTTGCAGTGAGCCAGGACCATGCCATTGCACTCCAACCTGGATGACAGAGTGAGACTCCGTCTCAAAAAAAAAAAAAAGTTTGAGACTACCCTGGCTAACAGAGGGAGACCACATCTCTACTAAACACACATAAATTAGGCAGGCATGGCTGCATGTGCCTGTAATCCCAGCTGCTCAGGAGGCTGAGGGAGGAGAATCACTTGAACGGGAAAGACGGAGGTTGCAGTGAGCCAAGATCACGCCACTGCACTTCAGACTGGGTGAGAAAGTGAGATTCTGTCTCAAAAAATAAACAAATAAAATAAAAATAAAGATGTAAAAATAGGCTGGGCACAGTAGCTGACACCTGTAATCCCAGCTACTTTGGAGGCTGAGGCAGGAGGATCATTTGAGCCCAAGAGTTCTAATCCAGCCTGGGCAACAAGCAAGACCTTGCCGCCCCATATATAAAAAATATACATTATATATATTATATATTATGTATATTTTATATATATATATACATATTTATTTATTTATTTTGAAACTGAGTTTTGCTCTTGTCACCCAGGCTAGAGTGCAATGACGCAATCTCTGGCCACCGCAACCTCTGCCTCCTGGGTTCAAGCAATTCTCCAGCCTCAGCCTCCCACATAGCTGGGATTACGGGCTCCTGCCACCACGCCCGACTAATTTTTGTATTTTTAGTATTATCGTAGAGACAGGGTTTCACCATGTTGGCCAGGCTGGTCTTGAACTCCTGACCTCAGGTGATCCACCCACCTTGGCCTCCCAAAGTGTTTGGATTACAGGCGTGAGTCACCGTGCCTGGCATATATATATATACACTCGAACTTATATATTATATATAATATATAAGTTCGAATGTATATATATATATATACACTCGAACTTATATATTATACATAATGTACAAGTTCGAATATATATATATATATATATATATATATATATATATATACACACACACACACTCAAACTCCTGGCTTCAAGTGAAATGTCCGCCTTGGCCTCCCCAGGCGCTGCTGCTATTACAGGCGTGAGACACCATGTCCAGCTCAGTGGTTAGTACCTTTATTTGGAGACGAGGGCAAGCCGTGAGAGATCTTAAGGAGTGGTTCTGACAAGTGCAAACTTCTGTTTTAGGAAGACCACTTAGGCAGCAGTAGGGGAAGGACAGGAGGGGCGCTGGGACTCATGAGTACCTGCTATACTTTGGGATCTGTCCCCCATCCCTGTGTTTGCAGTGTTTCAGGGACCATTTCAACATCTCCAAAAGTCTAAGATTAAAAATACAAAAGAAAAGAGAAACTGCTTAGGCGAGTCTTTCTCCTAGGCTGGAGTGCAGTAGCGCAACCTCGGCTCACCGCACCTACCGCCTCCCGAGTTCAAGCGATTCTTCTGCCTCGCTTTCCGAGTAGCTGGGATTACAGGCGCGCGCCACCACTCTCGGCTAATTTTTTGTATTTTTAGTAGAGTCACCAGGTTGGCCAGGTCTGTCTCAAGTGATCCGCCCGCCTCTGCCTCCCAAAGTGCTGGGATTACAGGGTTGAGTCACCGCGCCCGGCCCACGTGGCGAGTCTTAACCACGTGACCCTCCCCGCTTTCCACCCCGGCAAGTACCAGCAAAGGACTAGCAGCCTCCTCCAATATGGGTAGCTTCTCGGATGGCCACACCCCTCCGGAGAGCTGCAGCCAATCAGACGGCGTGAGGCAAGCAGTGGGTGCGGCTGCGCCTGGCGCTGCGCAGATCCGAATACCAGGAAGTGCTCGGTTTCGCTGTCAGTGCTCGGGCACCTGCAATCCAGGTCCCTTGAGGAATAATTTAAGAAGGGGTGGAGAAAAATTAGGGTGCCTCTTCAAATATTCAGAATCAGCGAGGTAAAGAGGACTTGGGCAGGTCTGTGTAGCAACGGGGGCGGCAATCATTCATTGACGCATGAAGTATTTCCTGAGCTCCCACCACGTAAGACCAAGTTTTGTTCTAGATGTCCGAGGGGCCAGAGTAAATATAGCAAAGTCTTTGACCTCCAGGAACTTAACGTGAATAATATGGGGACGTGGTGGTGTTAAAAAAATATATAAAACACCGACCGGGCGCGGTGCCTCACGCCTGGAATCCCAGCACTTTGGGAGGCCGAGGCGGGTGGATCACTTGAGGTCAGGAGTTCGAGACCAGCCTGGCCAACATGATGAAACCCCGTTTCTACCAAAAATACAAAAATTAGCCGGGCATCATGGCGGGAGCCTGTGATCTCAGCTACTTGAGAGGCTGAGGCAGGAGAATCGCTTGAACCCAGGGGTGGAGGTTGCTGTGAGTCTTAATCGCACCACTGCACTCCAGCCTGGGCGACAGAGTGAGACTCTGTCTCAAAAAAAGAAAAAAAAATATTTCTGTCTATCTTATCTCACACACCATAAGGAGGATATATAATGGGAGGCAGTACACTTCCCAGTAGAGGGATCTGGAAAGGCAAATATCTGAATACAGTAACTGAAGGAACCATGTAGAAATGTGAGAGAAGGGCATCACTGTCGGCACAGGCAGCAAGTGAGATCCGAGCAAGGAACAGCCAAGTGTCCGTGTGGAAGTTGTATTCAAATTGCTTCTACCTCCTCAGTGAAATGCGAAGGAAAACTATCAGCTGTGGATAAGGAAGGAGGAGGGACTGGAGGTTTGAGAAAGATGTCATGAAGGACTCACTTATGACCCTGTAAGTTGAAGAATTATGAATTTTCTAGAACACTTTTTGTAAAAGAGAAATCTGGCCGGGCGCGGTGGCTCATGCTCGTAATCTCAGCACTTTGGGAGGCCGAGGTGGGTGGGTCATCTGAGGTCAGGAGTTCGAGACCAGCCTGGCCAATATGGTGAAATCCCGTCTCTAGTAAAAATACAAAAATTATCCGGACATGGTGGTGCATGCCTGTATTCCCAGCTACTTGGGAGGCTAAGGGAGAATCACTTGAACCTGGGAGGCAGAGGTTGCAGTGAGCCGAGATCGCGCCACCACACTTCAGCCAGAGGGACAGAGTGAGACTCTGTCTCAAAAAAATAATAAAATAAAAAAGAGAAATCCCAGAATGAACCGCAAAATTGTGATTTTGTCCAGGTTCAGTGGCTCACACCTGTAATCCCAGCACTTTGGGAGGCCAAAGTGAGAGAACTACTTGAAGGTTGGAATTAGAAACCAGCCTGGGCAATGTAACAAGACCTTGCTTCTGTAAAAAATAAAAAGCCTGGTGTCATGGCACTGTGGTCTCAGCTACTCAGGAGGCTGAGGCAGGAGGATGGCTTGAGCCCAGGGGTTCCGAGGTTGCAATGAGCGGTGATCATGCCACTGCTCTCCAGCCTGGGTGACAGAGCATGACAGTCTCAAAGGTGGAATGGGGGTGGGGGAGGTCAAGCGCGGTGGCTCATGCCTGTAATCCCAGTACTTTGGAAGGCCAAGGCAGGAGATCACTTGAGACCAGCCTGGGCAACATAGTGAGACCCTGTCTCTTCCAAAAAATAATTAGCTGGGCTTGGTGGCATATGAGTGTAGTCCCAGCTACTTGGGAAGCTGAGGTAGGAGGATCTCTTGAGCCAGGAAGTTCGAGGCTACAGTGAGCTAAGATGTGATTGTGCTACTGCACTCAGGCTGGACGAGAGTGAGACTGTTTCCAAAAAAAAAAAAAGGGAAAATAAATAGAAATGTGTTTTCCATTGCTGGAAGAGGACAGGACACCACAGAGAGGAATTTTTTTTTTTTTTTTTTTTTTTTTTTTGAGACAGGGTCTTGCTCTGTCACCCAGGCTGGAGCGCAGTGGCATGATCTTGGCTCACTGCAACCTCTGCCTGCCAGGTTCATGTGACTCTCCAGCCTCAGCTTCCCGAGTAGCTGGGATCACAGGCGTGCGCACCACCATGCCTGGCTAATTTTTGTATTTTTAGTAGAGATGGGGTTTCACCATGTTGGCTAGGTTGGTCTTCAACTTCTGACCTCAAGTGATCCACCTGCCTCGGCCTCCCAAAGGGTTGGGATTACAGGCATGAGTTACAGCACTCAGCCTTAAATCAGTTTTGATCAGTCCTCACGAGGCTCTACCAACACAAGATTCTGTAATGAGAGGTTAAAGAGATTATACTGCCTTAACTCTTAATTAGCAACTCTTTTCTCAAGAAAGGGTATAGGAGAGTACCTTTCTCCAAATAACCATGAAACCTAACAAGAAGCACAGCTGTCACGCAGTTAAGTTCCCTAAATAGAAGACTACGTGGATAGAATTCCTTGTTGCAGTTCGGAGGCCAAGAAGGGAAACTGGGCACTGCTTTTGCTCTGGAGAGAGGAAGAATGTCCCCAGGAATCATGCTTCTTTCTGGAATATATCAGTGTGGTGTTACAGAGGTGTTTTCAGTCATTCTTTTACCTGTTTCCATTGGCTAAATGAGAAGCAGAAGATTCATAGCGTAACCTCATGAACAACTGGGAAGGACAAGTGTTAAGTTGTGAGATCTTTTAAAAAGTAAACGAGGGACTGGGCACGGGGGCTCACGCCTGCTATCCCCGCACTTTGGCAGGTCGAGGCGGGCAGATCAGCTAAGGTTGGGAGTTCAAGACCAGCCTGACCAACATGGAGAAACCTTCTCTCTACTAAAAATATAAAATTAGCCAGGCGTGGTGGCCCATGCCTGTAATCCCAGCTACTCTGGAGGCTAAGGCAGGGGAATCGCTTGAACCTGGGAGGCGGAGGTTGCGGTGAGCTGAGATCGTGCCATTGCACTCCATCCTGGGCAACAAGAGCAAAACTCTGTCTCAAAAAAAGTAAATGAGGCTGGGCTCAGTGGCTCACGCCTGCAATCCTGGCACTTTAGGAGGTCGAGGTGGAGGGGATCACCTGAGGTCAGGAGTTCAAGACCAGCCCAACCAACATAGTGAAACCCTCTTCTAAAAAAAAATACAAAAATTAGCTGGACTTGTTGGTGGGTGCCTGTAATCCCAGTACTTGGGAGCCTGAAGCATGACAATTGCTTGAAACCAGGAAGTGGATGTTGCAATAAGCTGAGATTGTACGCCACTGCACTCCAGCCTGGCGACAGTGAAACTCCACCCAAAAAACAAAAAAAGTCAATTGGCACGGAGACAGGAAGCAATGCTCAAATGTCTCCCTGATCTGGGAGTGGGTCAAGCTTTTATGGCATTCCTATCTAGTCCTAGGTGATGTCAATGCAGTCGGCCTGCCAGGCTCATGGTGGTAACAAATAAGAGGTTAAAGCTTTTTTCCATTGTGCACGCTCAGGCAATTTTGGCTGTGTCTCACCTGTAACAACTTAAGCAATGGTTAATCAGTTTGAGCTGGTCCCACAGTTACAACAGGATACTCCTCACAAAATGGTGACCACTTTGGAAGGAATGATGCTTGCTGTGACATATAACTTTGGAATGTCTATTTTAACTTATTACCAAGCCACAAGAACAAAGTAACGGCCTTGAGAGTTATTTGAAAGGTTTTCAAAAAAATTTATTTTCATAAATTAACACACATAACAGTGGAAATTTTAGAGTCACAAACTACCAAACAGAAAAGGAACTGCAGGGGCATCATGTATACCAATGTTACCAAAAATGTACAAATTTCATTGAACTACTGACCATGATAATATATAAACATGTCAGGCAGCTATTTTTACTGGCCCAGACCAGCCCAAGGAGATGCTGAGGCCTCTCACCAAGAATTCAAATCCAATTCAGCACCAGAGAGGGGCTTGTGAAGACACACATATCAATAAGCATAGAATCTGAGAGCACACTGCACTAGATGGCCAGCTCAACGGGGACCCCCCTTCATCATCAAAATAGCTTTTGCTGCTTGATTTGTGGCTAGACGGTAACATTAAACTGTAATTTTAGTAAAATTAAATCTCCCTAGCCAGGTTTTTATGTAATAAGTTCAGTTGTGGCAAGGAGCCCTTTCCTGACATGAATCCAGGAAAGGATACTCTGCACTTCTGGCCAATTATTTAAACTTTGGATACAGCCACCCACAATGTGGTTATTTAAGAAGTCCTTTCCATGACACCAGGGGAAAAGCTTACAGAAACAAAACAGAACAAGGGAATTACAGAAAGCACCAACTGCATACTCCCCCCACCCCAGGGAATGGGAGAAAAGTATCACTGCCTAAAAGTTGGTCTTTCGCAGATCTTAATGTACATGGCATTGATTATGAGACGGAATTCCAGCCTGGAGACGGAGCGACGGCCGTGCATTCATTGGCTGCACTGCGGCCTTGGATCTGCTGCTCCTGTCCTGTACGCTCCCTGTTGCTCTTGGCTCAGTGGGCAAGGAAGAAGCCACGGGGGAGGTCTCACGCCCAGATAGTGGGATCTGGAATGGACCTCAGGTTGGCTCTGGAGCCCGTGCCAAAGACCCTTTCAGGCAAAATTGTGACAAAGTATCATGATTTTCACAGCTCTTGAGGAGCGCTGAGTTTTGGAATTCACAGCATGAGTTTCTGGGCTCCTCAGGCTCCGAATAAGGCAAACGCTACGTGTCTTTTCACCGTACCTCCCTCAGCTACTGTAGCTTAGAGTAAGGTCAGTAAGAAAAAGTGGACATGATCTGCTTTAACAGGAGATGAGGTACAGCTGAACTCATGGAGACATGAAGCTGGAAAGGAGACCAAAAGCAAAAAAAGAGGAGGAGGGAACGCGGAGGGAGGAGGCAAACACAGCTAGAAACTGAAAGATTGGAAAAAAAAAAACACACACACAGTTGAAAGTTTCACTGAAAAGCTGATGGGCAGAACCCTGATTAGACCTGAGATTTCTCCTCTTTCCCATATTAAAAACACTAAACCTCCGGAAGTGATAGTTGAGTAAGCTGTAGTTAACCGTAACTTCCCACCACTTGGGGAGGGAAGTTCCCATAACTCAGAAACTGTACCAACTCCACCCCAGAACCAGACCTCCTGTAGCTCTGGGCAGGTGGTGTGCCAGCAGCCGATTACCGTGTCCCATCGTGGTTAGGGACCGCGGCCCCGGGGACCCCTGACAACACTGCAGCTGGCTCAGTGCCGAAACTGAATGTTAAGACAGGTGTGGCTGAGCGCAGCTGGAGCCTAGGTATATACATCACCTTCAGGTAAGTAATTTCAAGTTTGCAGTGGGGCCCCCTTCTAAACTTTGGAGCAGGGGAAGGGACCTAGCCAGAGGGTAGGTCAAGAATTTCAACGACGGGCAGGGCTGGCCTCAGAACAACTCCTCTCTTACATTGTCAGGACAGAGAAGGAGCCCAGCTCTGTTTCTTCCAGTCTGCTGCTCCCAGTTACCCATGTTCCAAACTGCTGCTCCTGGCCCTTTGAGTGCCACACCTGTAACAGGCACAGTTGAAACTATCTCTGCCATGTTGGTGACGCTACAGCTGTGCCCACTGTTGTCTCTGGGAAACATAGCCGCCACATCACTGCATCTACACTGGCAACGGAGCTGGCAAACAGGGCTCTGTTGACTCACTGCTAGTCTGCAACCTGTCCAGTAGGAGCTCCTTAAACATGCCTGGACAAGGGCAAAATGTACTACTCATCCCACTCCCTTAAGCAAAAAAGTCAGAGAGAAGCATTTAGTGTCTAAGAACCCTGTCCCAGGAAGGGAGAGGTATTGAGGTGAAACATAGGTCGTGTCTATACAGTCTGGGCAAAGTGGATGTAGAATGACAGAATCTGGTTAGCATCATTCAGAGCTGGTACGGAAGCCTGGCTCTCTTCTAACTGTATCTGGCCATGGCCTTGGAAGCCTCCGTGGATGACCAGGTGTGTATTTCACTTGTCTCAATGCTATGTCTGAGGCAGTGGCCTAGAAGATAGCCGTGGCACACTTTTCCCTCTGGCTCATGTCAGTTTTTCTGCTCCAGTGTGGCATAGACTGTCAACCTGCAAAAGCAAGGCACATAGAGACCCCCCACCCCCACCCCATCTCCCCATCCACTAGCAAATGGGGAAGCAAAAGAAACCTAGGAGAGTTGGCCAACATTCCAGGACGTGCCACTCACTCTTCTCTAATAGACTGACTTGGAAATGTCCCTAGAACTCTGACGGTTCCCATCGGCGGCTGCTCCATGCCAGTGGCTCCCAGGAGGATATGAAGAGGTGATGCTGGTGTCCTGACGATGACTTTTGCATCCCACTCACTAGCCATGGAATGTTAATTCTCTAAACTCTTGTTTTGAGAGAGAAAGAAAGAGAAACCCCTAGAGAAGGAGGGGAAGGGGAGCAGGATATGGGCACACAGGACTTCAGTGGAAAAGGAACAAGACCTCGAGGCTGCTGACCCACAGCATCCCTCTGCCCACAGACTCCTGCAGGCACAAACCCAGAAACTCAGCTAACTCCGGCATTTGACAGTTCCGGTAGATGTGACATAGGAGCCCAGAGTACAATGAGGTGGCCCTCAAAGAAGGCTGGCTGGGGATTTTTGAGATCCCACTGCAGGAACACATCTCTGGGTCTGAAGCATGACCCCGACTCTCTCCCCACTCTTGAAGCGGGCTGCCTGGAAAGCCACAAATACTGTGGGTCAGCCTGTATCACTGCCCAAGCTGTTGTACTCAATTTTGTGACCTAACACCATTTCAGATAAAAACCATCAAGACTACACCCAACCACAGTTGTTTTTCAATGATTGGGAGAGAAACCTGCTCTTACTTAAATCACTAAAATAAATACATGTATTTGGTGGGCAAGAATGAGAACCCAGATGAAAAAAAGTGCTCCCTCTAATGAGTTACACTAGAAGCTGGAGATGGGGAAGGGATTGCCTGAAACACATGAATAGGAAAAATGTCTCTTCCATGCAGCAATCAACTGGGTCAAATGCCTATCATGTATTCTTAAGACATGTATTTTCTCCTTAAAAAAATGTTTTAAAATCACATTTAAAGGCTCCACACATGCAGCAATAATAGTACAAAAACAACAACAAAAAAGAAAATAAAACAAATGAAAATAATCCACACCACAACATTAAAAAGTGCAACTTACTTCGAATGGGGCCTGGACGGGGCTCCTCTGGCACTAGTGACTCACAGTCACAGAGGGGAGAAAACGATGGGAAAAAGCCACACACACACAAACACTCTCACATACACTCACATCAATAGGTCCTGGGCAGACAAAAGATAAAACACAACAGCTCATCTTTCCTCAACTACTGAAATGAGCCAGTGAGACCACGCAGGACAGGACGCCAGGTCCCCCTCCCTAGGCCACATTTCTAATAATCTTGGTCTAGCACCACCGTAAACAAAGCGGAACTTTCATATGGACGTGCAAATCCTGTGAGTCCTTGGAATCTTAGTGTTACTGAAGATAGGCTGCTGCTTCCTCCTGTGGATGGCAGAGACTGAGGAGGCGGCTGGATGTCGTTCAGGTCCATTTCCAGGAGAAAGGGAGCATTCCTGAGGTTCTATACTCAGCAGTAAAAGTAGAGGACCCTCCTTCACCAGTTTCTAAAAAGGTTGCACCTTGAAATAGGTAAAAATTCATGGACTGTGCATTTTTGAGTGGTTTGGCGGTAGGGCAAAATTAGGCAACCTCTTCCAAGGAGGTCCAAAACAAACAAACAAACAAAAAAAAAACCCTAAAATTGAGACCCTCAAACTGAATCGCTTCTCAACAGCCTGATGATTGTTCCTGCTCCTCTTCCTTGGCAAAGAAGGTCTCCAGTTCCATTAGTTTCTGTATCAAAAGAGCATCCAGCTCTCGACTCTGCACAGCTGCCTTCTGGGCTCTGGTAAAGCTGCCTGCCACCTTGACTTTACCTCGAGCTCTCCTCTTTCGCGGGACTGTAAAATCCTGAAATTCTAGAACTCGCTTCCTCTTCTGTTGGCTGATTGAGATTAGTGTACCATTTCGTTCCTTGGGTTCCTCAAAGATGGTCTCTAAACACCTAAGGATGAAGCACGAAACAATCACCAACAGACTGACTCACATGGCCCATCCCGTCAACAGGGTTAGGATGTTGACGCTGGGTCAACAACCCTTCTAGTCAACAGGGACTGAAATCTACTTGCGCCAACTCTTTTTTTTTTTTTTTTTTGTGAGACAGAATTTCACTCTTGTTGCCCAGACTGGAGTGCAATGGCATGATCTTGGCTCACTGCAACCTTTGTCTCCTGGGTTCAAGTGATTCTCCTGCCTCAGCCTCCCAAGTAGCAGGGACTAAAGGTATGTGTCACTATGCCCCGTTAATTTTTTTTTTTTTTTAAGACGGAGTCTTATTCTGTCGCCCAGGCTGGAGTGCAGTGGCGTGATCTCAGCTCACTGCAAGCTCCGTCTCCCGGGTTGACACCATTCTCCTGCCTCAGCCTCCCAAGTAGCTGAGACTACAGGTGTCCGCCACCACGCTTGGCTAATTTTTTTTTTTTTTGTATTTTTAGTAGAGACAGGGTTTCACTCTGTTAGCCAGGATGGTCTCGATCTCCTGACCTCGTGATCTGCCCGCCTCGGCTTCCCAGTGCTGGGATTACAGGCATGAGCCACTGCACCCAGCCCTGACTCATCTTTAAAAAAAAAATTTTTTTTTGAGACAGGGTCTCACTCTGTCACTCAGGCTGGAGTGCAGTGGCACAATCACAATCACAGCTCACTACAGCCTCGACATCCTGGGCTCAAGCTATCCTCCTACCTGAGCCTCCCACGTAGCTGGGACTACAAGCATGAACCAACATGTCTGGCTAATTCCAGTGATCCTCCCTCCTTGGCCTCCCAAAATGGTGAGATTACAGGCATGTGCCACTGTGCCTGGCTCTGATTTGTTTTTTTTAATGGCTACACAGTATATTCCATTATAAGGAATTAATTATAAGTAATTGTACAAATGTGTTAGAGCAGACATACAAAATCTTAGGATAAAATCCTAGAATTCTCCTTCTATATTCTAGAAACAGTGGGCATTTAATAAATGTTCACTGACTTGAATTGAATTCACACCTAAGTGAAACTCTTCCTGTATTTGGGTTTACAGTCATATCTGAAAAATCAATGATTATCAGTCCTGAAGTCAGCATATTTGGTAAAAATACAAACACAAAATACTTGTTTATACTTTTTTCTTTTTCATTTTTGAGATGGAGTTTCGCTCTTGTTGCCCAGGCTGGAGTGCAATGGCGCGATCTCAGCTCACTGCAACCTCCGCCTCCCGGGTTTCAAGTGATTCTCCTGCCTCAGCCTCCCAAGTAGCTGGAATTACTGGTGTGTGCCACCACGCCTGGGTAATTTTGTATTTTTAGTAGAGACAGGGTTTCACCGTGTTGGCCAGGCTGGTCTTGAACTCCTGACCTCAGGTGATTCGCCCGCCTCGGCCTCCCAAAGTGCTTGGATTACAGATGTGAGCCACTGCACCTGGCTGAGACTACATTTTCTTTCTTTTCTTTTTTTTTTTTTTTTTTTTTGAGACGGAGTCTAGCTCTATTGCCCAGGCTGGAGTGCAGTGGTGTGATCTTGGCTCACTGCCATCTCCTCCTCCCGGATTCAAGCAATTCTCCTGCCTCAGCCACCACGCCCGGCTAATTTTTTGTATTTTTAGTAGAGACAGGTTTCACCATGTTGGTCAGGCTCGTCTCGAACTCCTGACCTCGTGATCCACCCTCCTTGGCCTCCCAAAGTGCTGGGATTACAGGCATGAGCCACTGCGCCCGGCTACATTTTCTTTATGTAACCCAATATACTTTATTTCCTATCCTATTACTGACCCTAATTCAAGTGCTGGAATTGAAAATACCAATTCTAGCTATTTATAAGACCCAATATTGGCCGGGTGCTGTGGCTCACACTTGTAATCCCAGCACTTTGGGAGGCCGAGGCGGGCGGATCATGAGGTCAGGAGTTCGAGACCACAGTGAAACCCTGTCTCTACTAAAAATACAAAAAATTAGCTGGGTGTGGTGGCGGGTACCTGTAGCCCCAGCTACTCGGAGAGGCTGAGGCAGGAGAATGGCATGAACCCAGGAGGCGGAGCTTGCAGTGAGCCGAGATCGCGCCATTCCACTCCAGCCTGGGCGACAGAGACTCTGTCTCAAAAAAAAGAAGACCCACTATTGGTACAATTGAATATAAACTCTTTCTAAAGTGAAAGGGCTGGAGATTCACATCAATCATTTCAAATTCTTCCCTTTTATTTCCCAGCTATAAGTACCTACCTGTTTGCAGGAGGAGATTTATAATTCTTGTTGGTATATATCTCTTCTAAACTAAACTCCTTCTTCTTTAACCTGAAAAAAAAGAAAGAAAAAAATTCTTCATGTTCTCTTTTTTTTTAGAGAAGGTCTTGCTCTGTTGCCCAGGCTGAAGGGCAGTGACATGATCATAGCTCACTGCAGCCTTCAACTCTAGCCATCCTCCAGCCTCAGCCTCCTGAGTAGGTGGGATTACAGGTGTGTGCCACCACGCCAGGCTAGATTAAAAAAAAAAAATTAGGCATGAGCTACTGTGCACAGCCTCATGTTCTCCTAAGATGGAAGAGACTTATTTCCCAATGCTATCCTTTTCATTTGCTCCAACCTGTCTGTAATGTTTTAGATGTGTCTCATGCAAAAAATGTGCACTGGATTTTCTTTTCCAGGGTACCAACCTTCAACTTTATGTAACTGAGCCCATTCATATTTACTGGGGATGATATATTTAGATTTATATCTATTATTTTTCATTGATTTATATCTACTTTACAGCTGTTGTTTGTGCTGCTTTGCAATGTTTCTTTTCGTGAATTGACTATTCTTTTTTTCTGTCTCCTTCCACTGACTAGAAAACTATATATTCTGTTCTTTTTTGTTTTTTTCTTTTTTAGAGATGGGGTCTTGCTCTGTTGCCTAGGAGTTTGAGGCTGGGTACAGCCTAGGTGACAAAGACCCTGTCTCTTAAAAAATATATACATACACACACACACACACGCACAAAACCCTTCACACCTATCAATTATACAGTAACCCTGAGATACAGCTTGAATAGTAAAAGCAGGCCATATGCTTGCTTTTTTCCTTTCATTACCAATTTCCAAAACAATGAATTGGTTCTCCAGTATCTTCCAAAGATGGCCAATGGTTTTAAATTTTTTTAAGTATCATGATTAACTATTGGGTTTATATTTGATATGTTTTAATCTATTGAACTTATTATTCTTTTGAGGCTCAGCTGGTCTCATCTGTGGCCAGAGGGAATCTCTTCAAACTGGTTCTTGAGAGCCAGGCATGGGGGCTCCCAACAGTAGTCCCAGTTACTTGGGAGACTGAGGCAAGAGAATTGTTGAGCCCAAGAGTTCGAGACCAGCCTGGGCAACAAAGCAAGACCCTGTCTCTATACAAAATTAAAAAATAAACAAAAAACTGGCTCCTGAATCCCTTTGACATGACTCTAGGAGTCTGTGAGAGCTTTGCTACTTTCTGGTATGACAAGATGCATTCATCTTATTCATTTCCTGCCCTAGACCTGTAATCACTCTCCAAGGAGCTCAGGTTCACATATCATAAAATTCATCCATTTAAAATGTACAATTCAGTGATTTTTAAAACATTCGCAAGGTTATTCATGATCACCACTATCTAATCAAGACCACTTTTTTTTTGAGACAGGGTCTTGCGCTGTCACCCAGGCTGGATTGCAGTGGCTCAAACATGGCTCACTGCAGCCTCAACTTCCTGGGCTGGGCTCAAGAGATCCTCCTGTCTCTGCCTCCCATGTAGCTGGGACCACAGGTGTGTGCCACCACAGCCAGCTTATTTTTTTATTTTATTTACTTATTTTTTGAGACAGAGTTTCGCTCTTTTTGCCCAGACTGGAGTGCAGTGGCGTGATCTCAGCTCACTGCAACCTCCACCACCCGGGTTCAAGCGATTCTCCTGCCCAGCCTCCTCAGTAGCTGGAATTACAGGCATCTGCCACCACACCCGGCTAATTTTTGATTTTTTTTTTCTTTTGAGATGGAGTCTTGCTCTGTTGCCAGGCTGGAGTGCAGTTGTGCAATCTCGGCTCACTGCAACCTCCGCCTCCCGGGTTCAAGCGATTCTCCTGCCTCAGCCTCCTGAGTAGCTGGGACTACGGGTGCATGTCACCATGCCCAGCTAATTTTTGTATTTTTAGTAGAGATAGGGTTTCACCACATTGGCCAGACTGGTCTCGAACTCCTGACCTCAGGTGATTCACCCACCTCGGCCTCCCAAAGTTCTGAGATTACAGGCATGAGCCACCATGCCCAGCTGTAACTTTGACTTTGTAGTAGAGATGGGGTTTTATCACGTTGGCCAAGATGGTCTCGAACTCCTGACCTCAGGTGATCCACCCACCTCGGCCTCTGAAAGTGCTGGGATTACAGGCATGAGCCACCACGCCCAGCTGTAACTTTGATTTTTTAGTACACATGGGGTTTCACCACGTTGGCCAGGCTGGTCTTGAACTCCTGATCTCAGGTGATCCACCCATCTCGGCCTCCCAAAGTGCTGGAATTACAGGTGTGAGCCACTGCGCCCAGCCTATTTTTTCATTTTTTTAAAGACAGCATCTCGCTCTCTTGCCCAGGTTAAAGTGCAGTGGTACAATGATAGCTGACTGCAGCCTCAACCTCCCTGGCTGAAGCAATCCTCCTGTCTCAGCTTCCCAAGTAGCTGGAACTACAGGTGCACAGTACTATGCCTTGCTAATTTTTTTTTTTCTTTGAGATGGAGTCTTGCTCTGTCGCCCAGGCAGGAGTGCAGTGGCATGATTTTGGCTCACTGCAACATCCGCCTTCCAGGTTCAAGTGATTCTTCTGCCTCAGCCTCCTGAGTAGCTGGGACTACAGGCATGCACCACCATGCCCGGCTAATTTTTGTATTTTTAGTAGAGACGGGGTTTCATTATATTGGTCAGTCTGGTCTCAAACTCCTGATCTTGTGATCTGCCTGCCTTGGCCTCCCAAAGTGCTGGGATTACAGGTGTGAGCCACCACGCCCGGCCTCCAGCTAATTTTTTTTTTCTTTTCTATTTCTTTTTTTTTTTTGAGACCAAGTCTCACTCTGTCACCCAGGCTGGAGTGCAGTGGTGTGATCTAGGCTCACTGCAACATCTGCATTCTGGGTTCAAGTGATTCTCCTGCCTCAGCCTCCCAAGTAGCTGGGATTACAGGCGCCTACCACCACGCCCAGCTAATTTTTAAAATATTTTTAGTAGAGACAGGGTTTCACCATGTTGGCCAGACTGGTCTTGAACTCATGACCTCAGGTAATCTGCCCACCTCGGCCTCCCATAGTGCTGGGATTACAGGCATGTTGGGCTAATTTTTAAAAACTATTTTTGGTAGAGATAGGGTCTATGTTGTACAGGCTAGCTTTGAACTCCTCGGCTCAAGCGATCCTCCAGTCTCAGCCTCCCAAAGTGCTGGGATTACAGGGTTGAGCCACGATGCCTGACCTGATCTTTTGTAGAGATGTGGTCTCACTATGTTGCCCAGGCTGGTATCAGACTGCTGGGCTCAAGTGATCCTCCTGCCTCTACCTGCCAACGTGCTGGGATTATAGGAATGAACCACCACAACCAGCCTTAAAACACTTTCATAACTCCAAACAGAAACCTACTTTTAGCAGTCACCTGGACTCTCCCCTACCACCCAGCACTGGTAACCACTAAACTACTTTCTGTCTCTAAGGATTCTAGACATTTCATATAAAATAAATCATACAGAATGTGCTGTTTTCATAGTTAACCCCTGTTGTAGCATGTATCAGTACTTCGTTCCTTTTCCTGGCTGAATAATACTCCATCTATGGATATACCATCTTTTCTTTATCCATTTATCAACTGACGAACATTTGGTTTCCACTTTTTAGCTACTATGAATAATGCTGTTGTGAATATTCATGCACAGGTTTTTTGGTGAATGTATGTTTTCAATTCCTTTTTTTTTTTTTTTGAGACAGAGTCTTGCTCTATCACCCAGGCTGGAGTGCAGTGGCACAATCTTAGCTCACTGCAACCTCCACCTCCTGCGTTAAGGCAATTCTCCTGCCTCAGCCTCTCGAGTAGTTGGGATTACAGGCACACACCACCACTCCTGGCTAATTTTTGTATTTTTAGTGGAGACGGGGTTTCACCATATTGGCCAGGCTGGTCTCGAACTCCTGACCTCAGATGATCTGCCCGCCTCAGCCTCCCAAAGTGCTGGGATTACAGGTGTAGTCCACCGTGCCTGGCATGTTTTCAATTCTTTTGGGTATATACCTAGAAGAATTGTTGGGTCATATGGTAACTCTAATTTTTTCAGGAACTGCCAATTTTTTTTTTCACAGTGGCTATACCATTTTACATTCCCATGAGATGTGTATAAGGGTTTGAGTTTCTCCACACCCTTACTACACTTATTTTCTGTTTTATTGTTTCTTTACATCCTAGTGGGTGGGAAGTGGTATTTCACTGTGGTTTTGATTTGCAGTTCCCTGATGACTCATGATGTCAACAGCATCTCTTCAAATGCTTGTGGGCCATTTGTCTATCTTCTTTGGAGAAATGTCTATTGAAACACTTTGTCCATTTAAAAAATATGGGTTATTGTCTTTTGGTTGTTGAACTATAAGAGTTCTTTATAGCTTGTGGATACCAGACCCTTATTAGATGTGTGATTTGCAAATATTTTCTCCAATTCTGTGGGTTATACATTATCTTGTTTTTTTTGTGGGAGAGAGTTGGGCGGGGGGAGACAGTCTCACTCTCTTGCCCAAACTGGAGATCAGTGGTTTGATGACAGTTCACTGCAGCCTTGAAATCCTAGACTCAGTGATCCTTCCACCTCAGTGTCCTAAATAGCTGAGACTACAGGAGTGTGCCACCACGCCTGGTTCATTTTAATTTTTGTAGAGACAGGGTCTCATTATGCTGCCCGGGCTGGCCTCGGACTCCTGGGCTCAAGCACTCCTCCCACCTTGGCTTCCCAGAGTGCTGGGATTACAGGCGTGAGCCACCGCGCCTAGTCATCTTTTCTTTTTTTTATACTTTATTTTTTACAGTAGTTTTATGTTCACAGAAAGACTGAGCAGAAAGTAGAGAGTTCCCATATAGCCCCTAACCTCACACATGGACGGCCTTCCAGGGTGTGTAACTGTTGTACAATGAACCTACACTGATACATTATTATCACCCAAAAGTCCAGTTTATGTCAGAGCTCACCCTTGTTGTTGTCTTCTATGAGTTTTGACAAACACATAATGCCATGTATCCCCCATTACAGTAACACACATAACAGTTTTCACTGCCCTACATACCCTCTGTGCTCCACCTAGTCATCCTTTCCTTCCCCTCAACCCTTGGTGACGTCTGTCTCCATGGTTTTGCCTTTTCCAGAATGTCATAGAGCTGAACTCATACAGTATGTAGTTTATTCAGATTGGCTTCATTCACTCAGTAGTAAGCATTTAAGATTCCTCCATATCATTTATATCATTGATAGCTAATTCCTTTTTAGTACTGAGTAATATTCCATTGTCCAGACAGTTTATTCATTCAGCTACTGATGGACATCTTGGTTGCTTCCAAGTTTTAGAAATTCTGAATAAAGCTGCTATGGACATTTATGTACATATTTTGTGTGAAATGTTTTCAACTCATTTGGGTAAATACCAAGGAGTGCAGCTTCTGTATGGTATGGTATGTAGGTTTAGCTTTGTACAGGAATTGCCAAACTGTCTTCCAAAGAGGCTGTATACCTTTTTGCATTCCCACCAGCAGTGAATGAGAGTGGCTGTTGCTCCACATCCTCATTCAATTCTCTCCCTTGATCATATTTTTTGTTTCTGTACTTCATTGTGAAAATTTTGTTCTGGTGTGCTCCTGTTCATTAACACTATTTAGCTCTATTTAACCTGCTGTTAACCCATTTATTAAAGTTTTATTTTGATTACTCAATTTTACATTTTTAGAAATTCTGTACAGTTCTACTTTAAATGTAGTTGGTTATTTTTAAGTATATCTTGCTTCATTATTCATATTTTCAACCCACTTGTATTTCTTTAACATATAAAATGTTGAGTTGAAAGGCCAAGGTGGGCAAATCATTTGAGTCCAGGAGTTTGAGACCAGCCTGGCCAACATGGTGAAACCCTGTTTCTACTAAAAATACAAAAATTAGCCAATGTTGTAGTGCACACCTATAATCCCAGCTACTCTGGAAGGCTGAGGGAGGAGAATCGCTTGAACTTGGTAGGCAGAGGTTGCGATGAGCCAAGATTGTGCCACTGCATCCAGCCTGGGGAACAGGCATGAGCCACCGCGCCTGGCCAGCTGGTTTCAAACTCCTGACCTCAAGTGATCCACCCATCTCAGCCTCCCAAAGTGCTGGGATTACAGGTCTGAGCTACCACGCCCAGCCAGCAGCAACTTTTAAACATTTTTTGGGCCAGGTGGATCACTTCAGGTCAGGAGTTCAAGACCAGCCTGACCAACATGGTGAAACCCTGTCTCTATTAAGAATACAAAATTATGATGTCTCACGCCTGTAATTCCAGCACTTTGGGAGGCTGAGGCGGGTGGATCATGAGGTCAGGAGATCGAGACCATCCTGGCTAACGTAGTGAAACCACGTCTCTACTAAAAATACAAAAAACAAAATTAGCCGGGCGTGGTGGCGGGCGCCTGTAGTCCCAGCTACTCGGGAGGCTGAGGCAGGAGAATGGCATGAACCCGGGAGGCGGAGCTTGCCGTGAGCTGAGATGGCGCCACTGCACTCCAGCCTGGGCGACAGAGCAAGACTCCGTCTCAACAAAAACAAAAACAAAAACAGAAAAAAAAAAAAGAAAAAGAATACAAAATTAGGCCAGGTGCAGTAGCTCACGCTTATAATCCCAGCACTTTGGGAGGCCAAGATGGGCGGATCATGAGGTCAAGAGATTAAAATCATCCTGGCCAAAATGGTGAAACCCCATCTCTACTAAAAATACAAAAATTAGCTGGGTGTGGTGGCACACTCCTGCAGTCCCAGCTACTGGGGAGGCTGAGGCAGGAGAATCCCTTGAACCCAGGAGGCTGACGTTACAGTGAGCCCAGATCGCGGCACGGCACTCCAGCCTGGGTGACAGAGCGAGAGTCCGTCAAAAAAAAAAAAAAAAAAAAAAAAATCTATAGTTATTTGTCAAGCAAATAATATATCCAAAAAAAAAGAACAGCTCTTTGTGAAGCGAATAATGTATCAAAATTTTACTGTTTACTATATGCCAATGATGAAATTATTGCTTTTCAGCTTAAAATCTGCCCTGCAGTACCTGCTCTGTGATAACGGAATCCTAGGCCCTTTAAGCATTTCTCTTTTGCAGTGAGTATGATGCTAAACTTTCTCACAAGGTGTTGGAGGAACAATGCAGGTGGAAGGGAGCTTCTCTTTCCGGTTTGGTGAGTTTTTTTTCTTGCTCCTGCAGCATGGACCATCGGTGATTAATGTATGTTGGGATGTCTTGAGGCTTCTCTGCCCTAGTGGTGCAGCCAGAACATGTAGTCCCTCAGTGACCTTGCAGCCTTAGCTTGGCGACCACTTTGCTGCAGGCTTCCCAACACAGATAGGGCACTCCAGGCCTTATGCCCTCAGTGGTAACCTGACTTCCTGATGGTCATTTCCTGTCGCTCTCCTGAAGCAAAAACCACATGCTCCAGGCCTTGCATCACAGCAGTGCCCTACCTCCCTCTGCGGCAGCCTTATCTTGTCTATGCTTGAGAAGGCGGTTGTTATTTCCTGCTTGCCCAGCTCTGGTCTCTGCAACCCACCCATCCAATGGGCTGCAACCTCACCTTCTCCAACCAAGTCTCAACTCCAACCTTGAGGGAGGTGGTGCCCCTTCCAAGTTTGCCCTTCCTAGGGTACTCTCCCTTAACCCAAGTGTACCCTTCAGGATTCTCTTTACATTTAAGGTTACTCCCTGTCATAGTTTAACGCTTTATAATAAACTTCCCCTGTCTAAAATACTGTGTGATTTCTGTCTGCTGATTCGACTTGAACCAATACATAATACTAAGGTAAAAATACTAAGAGCTACATTAGGTTGCTACTAAATACGTTAGACCAGTGGTCTTTAGTGTACCTAAAAACTTTCCACAGAGTACATGAGAACCTGGCTGTAGGAGAATCGACCACTCAATCTTTAATTTCTATTTTTTCTTTATTATTATTAATTTTTTTTTTTTTTTTTTAGATGGAGTCTTGCTCTATTGCCCAGGCTGGAGAGCAGTGGTGCGATCTCGGCTCACTGCAACCACCACCTTTTCGGTTCAAGCGATTCTCTGGCCTCAGCCTCCCCAGTAGCTGGGATTACAGGCATATGCCACCATACCCAGCTAATTTTGTATTTTTAATAGAGATGGGGTTTCACCATGTTAGCCACACTGGTCTCGAACTTCTGACCTCATTATCCACCCACCTCGGCCTCCCAAAGTGCTGGGATTACAGGCATGAGCCAATGCGCCTGGCCTTATTATTAATTTTTGTAGAAATGTGGTCTCACCATGTTGCCCAGGCTACTCTTAACCTCCCGGGTTCAAGTGATCCTCCCACCTTGGCCTCCCAAAGTGTTGGGATTATAGGCGTGAACTACCATACCCAGCTCAATCTCTAATTTCTAAAAGTGACACACCTGAGAAGTGTCCTGAATTGCTCTTGTAGGTCTCTCTGTTCCCACAAATTCTCTCAGAACAGCTCCTATCCATCCTGAATTCTTCTTTGATACATCAATCAAACCACTCTTTTTGCTAAGCCCTTTCCAGTGATTAATGAAATCACCATAAACTTGTCTTAGGCTTTTCTTTTCCTTTACTACACATTATTCAGTTAAGAGAGAAGAGTGCCTTTAGAGATTGGGTATTAGGGGCTGAGCGCGGTGGCTCATGCCTGTAATCCCAGCACTTTGGGAGGCCAAGGCAGGCAGATCACATGAGGTCAGGAGTTTGAGACCAGCTTGGCCAACATAGTGAAACCCCGTCTCTACTAAAAATACAAAAATTAGCTGGGTGTGGTGGTGTGTGCCTGTAATACCAGCTACTCAGGGGGCTGAGGCAGGAGAATTGCTTGTACCTGGAAGGCAGAGGTTGCCGTGAGCCGAGATCATGCCATTGCACTTCAGACTGGACAACGAGGGCGAAACTCCTTCTCAAAAAAAAAAAAAAAAAAAAAAAAGAAAAAAAAAAAAATTAGCCAGGCATGGTGGCAGGTGCCTGTAATCCCAGCTACTCGGGAGGCTGAGCCACGAGAATCGCTGGAACCCGGGAGGTGGAGGTTGCAGTGAGCCAAAACTGCACCACTGCACTCCAGCCTGGGCAGCACAGTGATATTCTGTCTCAAAAAAAAAGAAATTGGGTATTTGGGCCAGTGTTAAGACAACTGATTTCAGGTATCTCATGGAAAGGAGCTGTCAGAGTGACTTTGCCTCATTCACCTCGATTATCATCAAATAATGTCTACTTAAGAAAAATACCTTACTTAGGAAAGAGAGCTTCAAACACTAAAAATAGCTTGTTCGTGTATTTAATTATATACAATATTTTTTCCAGCTATTCTCATTTTTCATTAACAATATGTCATCACTTAGAAAAGTTCCACTCAACATATACATGGGATCGGCACGATGGCTGACACCAGTAATTTCAGCACTTTGGGAGGTGGAGGTGGCCAGATCACTTGAGCCTGGGAGTTCAAGACCAGCCTGGGGAACATGGCAAAATCCCGTCTCTACTAGAAATACAAAAATTAACTGGGCATGGTAGCACATGCCTGTAGTCCCAGCTACTCACAAGGCTGAGATAGGAGGATCACCTGAGCCCAGGAAGTTGAAGCTGCAGTGAGCCATGATCATGCCTCTACACTCCAGCCTGGGCGACAGAGCGAGACCTTGTCGCAAAACAAACAAACAAACTATATATATATCAAGATGTTTACTGGGACTATCGAATACTTGAAGTGTACAAAACCCACAGAAAAAATTTAATTTCCTTTGGTTAAGGCATGAACTTTTATCAATTCATATAATGAAATATTTAATTCAAGTAGTCAGTCTCTTCTGATCTGATCCTACAAGATGTTGTAATTTCTTTTTTTTTTTTTTGAGACGGAGTGGCTAAATCATGGCTCACTGCAACCTCCATCTCCCGGGTTCAAGAGATTCTCCTGCCTCAGCCTCATGAGTAGCTGGGATGACAGGTGCCTGCCACCATGCCTAGCTAATTTTTGTATTTTTAGTAGAGACAGGGTTTCACCATGTTGGCCAGGCTGGTCTTGAACTCCTGACCTCAGCTGATATACCCGCCTTGGCCTCCCAAAGTGCTGGGATTACAGGCATGAGCTACCACGCCCGGCCAGATGTTGTAACTTCTATCCCCATTAACAATATCAAAAAATACGTGATAAACTGCCCTGCCAATTGGCTTGTCCAATATACTTTTCTCTTATATTAAATATGAAAGCAGGCTGGGCTTGGTGGCTCACTCCAGCCTGGGCAACAAGAGCAAAACTACATCTCAAAAAAAAAAAAAAAAAAAAAAAGCAAGCAATCATTGAGACATATAAATTAATAGATTTAGTTCTTATTTTTATAATAATTCTGAATCATTCTTAAAAGTCTAATACTAAAGTGGCCGGGCACAGTGGCTCATGCCTGTAATCCCAGCACTTTGGGAGGCCGAGGTGGGCGGATCACAAGGTCAGGAGATCAAGACCATCCTGGCTAACATGGTGAAACCCCAACTCTACTGAAAAAATACAAAAAATTAGCCGGGCGTGCTTGCAGGCGCCTGTAGTCCCAGCTACTCGGGAGGCTGAGGGAGGAGAATGGCGTGAACTCGGGAGGCGGAGCTTGCAGTGAGCTGAGATCGTGCCACTGCACTCTAGCCTGGGCGACAGAGCGAGACTGTCTAAAAAAAAAAAAAAAGTCTAATACCAGAGTTTAATTCATGTATGCATACACATTTACTAAAGCAGTATCATGCTTTCTACCATACTCCTCACTTCAAAACTTACAATGCTTTATTATAAATTTAGAACTGAGAAATAATATTTTCTTTTTTTGAGATCCAGCCCAGGATGGAGTGCAGTGCCGCGACCTCGGCTCACTGTAACCTCCGCCTCCTGGGTTCAAGCGACTCTCCTGCCTCAGCCTCCCAAGTAGCTGGGATTACAGGCGTGTGCCACTACCGCCTGGCTAATTTTTGTATTTTTAGTAGAGACAGGGTTTCACCACATTGGCCAGGCTGGTCTCAAACTTCTGACCTCAAACGATCCACCCACCTCAGCCTCCCAAAGTGCTCGGATTACAGGTGTGAGCCACTGCTCCTGGCCTCATGTTGTTTTAGTAATGCACAGGTTGGCACTATTGGGTTATTAAGAACATCCATAACTGAAAATCCAAAATCTGAAATGCTCCAACATCTGAAACTTTCTGAGTTCCAACATGATGCTCAAAGGTTATGTTCAAAGGGAATGCTCATTGGAGCATTTGGGATTTTCAGATGAGGGATGCTGGTAAGTATAATGCAAATATTCCAAAATCTGAAAAAATCTGAAGTCTGAAACATTTTTGGTCCCAAGAATTTGGAGAAGAGATAGTCAACCTGCATTATTAAAATGGATAAATGATGACTTTAAGACTTTTAGAAATATACCTCACAATTTGTACTCCATAATTTATTTCTCAGTGTTTTACATCATTTTCTTGAAAGGATAAATTAACATATTTACTTGAATTGGAAAACAGAAAAGTCAGGAAGAATGATTTGCTTGATGGGCTTAAATAATAAATTGCTTCCACCAATTAAATTATATGTCCAGGCTTTTCCATAAAGTTAATGTACTAAAATCTACAGCTTCAAGGGTTTTTTTTTTTTTGGACAAAAGTACATTTGATTCATAGCATTTTTATCAAAAGACATCCTAGGTTTAGGCAAAGATTTATTAAACATTTTATTTTTCTCAACCCCCTTTCAGTATATTGGAATGAATAAGGTACCTCTAAGGGAAAGAGGATCTGGCATTTGACATTTACTGCACTCTTCTCGGTCTGTTCCAGACACTGAGACAGTAACTGCCACTAATGCCTGGGCAACAGAACCTTTGTGACTGAGTGCTTTTCAATCTTTTGTTTTCATTAAATATAATGCTAGATCACTCTATGATTTTTTGGCATATAACTTGAAAGAAGTGGAAATAATTGAATGACTCTACTATATTAAAACTCTTTCCTCTCCCAACTACTTATTTATGTAAACAAGGTTCTTCAGACATATAAATGCAAGAGAGAATACAACTGATAATGAATCCTATTTCATTCGAGTAATAAATACTACTCGATCTCGGATATCTGAAATATTTTTATAATTTCTCTTGAAAAGACATACAATAGATCAACAAAAGAACCATAAGACAAAAATACAACATATTAAGATAAAGATTATGGTGCAGAAGTGGAACATCAATCATGACCCTAACAAATGATTATTTTATTCGTGTTGTGTGAAGCACTATAATGGAGGTAGTACACATTCTTTTCTCAGTTAGACTGTATAGAAATCTTTTTTTGAGACGGAGTTTCATTCTTGTTGCCCAGGCTGGAGTGCAATGGCACGATCTCGGCTCACTGCAACCTCCGCCTCCCAGGTTCAAGCAATTCTCCTGCCTCAGCCTACCGAGTAGCTGGGATTACTGGCGCGCGCCACCATGCCCAGCTTATTTTGTAGTTTTAGTAGAGATGGGGTTTCTCCATGTTGGTCAGGCTGGTCTCAAACTCCTGACCTTGTGATCCACCCGCCTCGGTCTCCCCAAGTGCTGGGATTATAGGCATGAGCCACCGCGCCTGGCCCTGTATAGAAATCTTAAGTGTTGGGAATTCTTATTCATATTTTACAGGGAGGCTCCTGAGACCACTGTTAGGCTTCCATTTGCTGATAAGAAATGGAGGAGCAAAATCGATCAGAAGAAAATATAAGTTTGGAGATTTTTTTTTTTTTGAGATGGAGTTTTGCTCTTGTTGCCTAGGCTGGAGTGCAATGGTGTGATCTCGGCTCACCACAACCTCCACCTCCCAGGCTCAAGCGAATCTCCTGCCTCAGCCTTCCCAAGTAGCTGGGATTATAGGCATGTGCCACCAAGCCTGGCTAATTTTGTATTTTTAGTAGAGATGGGGTTTCTCCGTGTGGGTCAGGCTGGTCTCAAACTCCTGACCTCAGGTGATCTCCCCACCTCGGCCTCCCAAAGTGCTGGGATTACAGCTGTGAGCCACCGCGCCCGGCTTGGAGATCTTTCTTAAGAAAAACTAAACTCAGGACTTTTAGGTCCTTTTCCAGTTTAGTGCACAGAGTATTTAGGAGCTTGAGCTCTGCGGTTGGGTAAATCCTGTGACACACAGAAATCACATGTGCCAGCATTGATGCTACAACCTAACACAGGTTCCTTCTTGTTACATTGGAGGGTTAACTAAGATTATGTATGCAATGTATTAAAGTGTCCTTGCATATAAATATCTTGCGACATTACTAATTAATTCTTTAGGATAAATTCCTAGAAATGTAATAAATTGCTCAGAGTGTAGGACCATTTAAAGGGTAATTATATTATGACAAACAATTTTCCAAAAAAGTGAACCTAGCTTGTAATAGAGAAGGAGCTCACCTTTTGGGTCGAGGAAGGCCCATGGGGGTAAGATTAGGATCTGGCCTAGGAATGGTTTTCCGGATGCGAATCTGTGAGACTTTCTTTGGCCTCTTCTCTGGCTCAGCCTATTTTTAAGGATTAAGAAGAAAGATGGTCAAGCTCTAAGACATTTTATTTATATATTTTTTGAGACAAGGTCTCTCTCTGTGGCCCAGGCTGGTGTGCAGTGGTGCAATCATAGCTCACTGCAGCCTTGAATTCCTGGACTCAAACGATCCTCCTGCCTTGGCCTCCCAAAGCGCTGGGGTTACAAGTATAAGCCACCATAACTGGCGATTTTTATTTTTAGATGGGGTCTCGCTATATTGCCCAGGCTGGCCAGGAACCCTTGGGCTCAACTGATCCTTTTGCCTCAGCCTCTGCGGTAGCTAGGACTATAGGTGTATGCCACCACTCCTGGCATATTGTAAGACATTTTAAATATATAAAGTCCCTGTCTTGACACTTAAAACATTGCTACCTCACTTTAGAGATGATTCTATTAAGTAGTTTATGACAAAGCTCCCACTTCTATTCCTGCTGTTTTTTTATTTTATTATTTATTTATTTTTTTAGATAGAGTTTCGTTCTTGTTGCCCAGGCTTAAGTGCAATGGCATGGTCTCGGCTCACCGCAACCTCTGCCTCCCGGGTTCAAGTCATTCTCCTGCCTCAGCCTCCTGAGTAGCTGGAATTACAGGCATGTGCCACCACGCCCAGCTAATTCTGTATTTTAGTAGAAACAGGGTTTCTCCATGTTGGTCAGGCTGGTCTGAAACTCCCAACCTCAGGTGATCCGCCCACCTCGGCCTCCCAAAGTGCTAGGATTACAGATGTTAGCCACCGCATCCGGCCTTATTTATTTTTTGAGATGGAGTCTCACTCTGTCGCCCAGGCTGGAGTGTGGTGGTGCAATCAAGGCTCACTGCAACCTCCGCCTCCTGGGTTTAAGCGAATCTGCTGCCTCGGTCTCCAGAGTACCTGGGATTACAGGAATCTGCCACCATATTTGGCTAATTTTTGTATTTTTAGTAGAGATGGGGTTTCACCATACTGGCCAGGCTGGTCTCCAACTCCTGACCCCAGGTGATCCGCCCGCCTTGGCCTTGCAAAGTGCTGGAATCACAGGCGTGAGCCACCATGCCCAGCCTTTTATTTTTTTTTTAAGATGGGGTTTCACTCTGTCACTCAGGCTGGAGTGCAGTGATGCAATCTGGGGTCATTGCTGCAACTTCTGCCTCCCGGGCTCAAACAATTCTCCCTCCTCAGCCTCCCGAGTAACTGGGACTGCAGGTGTGCACCACCACGGTCAGCTAATTTTTGTATTTTTTGTAGAGACACGGTTTTGCCAGGTTGCCCAGGCTGCTATTGAACTCCTGGACTCAAGCGATCCGCCCGCCTCAGCCTCCCAAAGTGCTCAGATTACAGGCGTGTGCCACCGTGCCTGGCCCCTGCTGTGTTTTAAGCAACTACTCCCTTCATATCATCAAAACAAGAATTGTACATTCAGTTCAGATATTGAGACTGTCAACATGAAAGTTTGCAACTGTTGAAGACAACAGACATTGCAAAATTGAACATCATCACCATCCATTCATCTTCTTTGAATGCACAAAGCAGCTCTTTCATCCAATTCTCTAAACACTGTTACATGCTGTTGGCAAGAAAAAAGTATCTGGAAAACAACGCAGATTAAAAAATCCACTGTGTCCTTTATTGGCCAGGAGAAAACTCCTGGCTTAGTACTCTCCAGGACTCGGCTGACACTAAAGGTGGTACGTAAAGATACTCAGAAGCCAGTCTGTAGCAATAATGCGATGTGAGTTGACAATGGCCACCTCCAATGCCACCATCATCTCACCCAACCAGCACTTTACACTTACCTCTTTCTGTTCTGGAGGGCTGCTCTGTGGGCAGGGGCATGCTGCTTTCACACCATCCAGCTCATCCAATCCAGGAACCTGGAACTCAGAGGCTGAAAGCAGGAGCTTGCTGACAGCTGATTCTGCTACCAAGCAAGACTTTGGTACCAAGGCAGGGAATGGAGGCTCCAGCCTAGCACCATGAAGAGAAAGAAGATATGAGAGGGGTTCCCTTTCTACTTCCAGCACATTCAACTTCTTCTTCTTCATTTTTTTTTTTTTGAGAAGGAGTTTCACTCTTGTTGCCCAGACTGGAGTGCAATGGTGCGATCTCGGCTCAATGCAGCCTCTGCCTCCCGGGTTCAAGCGATTCTCCTGCCTCAGCCCCCCGAGTAGCTGAAATTACAGGCGTGCGCCAACACGCCCAGCTAATTCTGTATTTTTAGTAGAGACGGAGTTTCTCCATGTTGGTGAAGATGGTCTCGATCTCCCGACCTTAGGTGATCCACCCACCCCGGCCTCCCAAAGCGCTGGGATTACAGGCATGAGCCACCACGCCCAGCCTCAACTTCTTAACATCTAGGCCTCAATACTTTTTCTTTCTTTCCAGAGAATAATATATCCAGTCAACCTGCTTTCTAGTCACTTTCAGACACAGCCTGTATCTACATATGTAAAAAAATTACAAGAATGTGTAATCCATTTTATTGCTATGGAGTTTTATAAGGAAAAATGTAAAAAGGAACAGACTTTTTGGGTGAGGAAGATATCCGGTAAACCGCACAAATGAACAGTACTCAGATAAGATCAATCCTGTCCAGGGACTGAAGTTGGCTGTAAGACATGAAATAGCTTGAGAGGGGACTTCTGGTACAATAAGCTGGTTAGTGATTTTCACTTTTTTTTTTTTTTTTAACAAATTTTATTATTACACATTCCTAGTTGCTGCTTGTAATAGAACAGATTTCAATCTCAGAGATGTTTATCTGAGAGACATAGATCAGGTTTACAAGGACAAGAGGTCAAAGTCATGCCACAGACGATCCACGCCACCTATGTATGCACTCTCTCTCTTGCACACACATACGCACACGCGCACACACGCACTGAGTCTCACGTGCTTACCTCGTCTGACTGCCGCTGGTGTTATATGTAGCTTCCATGCCTGGAAGAGGCACATATGGTAACATGGTGTGGCTGAAGTAAAGCAAAAGTACAAAAGCAATAGGTAAGGGCAGTGGGATAACAGGAAAGGTTTTGATGTTATTGTGGGTATTAGCACATGATAGCCCCAAGAAGACAAGAAATGTCAGTTACTCAAAAAGAGGAAAGCTTTCCAACAAGGAGAGTTACATTTATGTGCCCATCACTGGAATGGAGGCAGACTGACAGGAAGATTATTTTCTAACTTGAATGGAAAGAAGGCAGAGACAGAAAGAAAGAACAGTGGCTGGACAAGGTGGCTGATGCCTATAATCCCAGCACTTTGGGAGGCTGAGGTGGGCACATCGCTTCAGCCTAGGAGTTCAAGACCAGCTTGGGCAACATGGCGAGACCTTGTCTCCACAACAAATACAAAAATTTAGCCAGGGGTAGTGGAGTGCACCTGTGGTCTCAGCTACTCAAGAGGCTGGGGTGAGGTGAGAAGACTGCTTGAGCCCGGAAGATCAAGACTGAAGTAAGCCAAGACTGCACCACTGCACTTCAGCCTGAGTATCAGGGCAAGACCCCATCTCTAAATAAAAATAAATTTAAAAAAATTTAAAGAATATATTATACCACTCAGTTGTGTACTGACTCTAATAAATCTGACAGTTTCTATAACTTTATAAAATATTAGAGAGAAACCAATTATTTTCTTTTTGTTTTTCTTTTTTTGAGACTGAGTCTTGTTCCATTGCCCAGGCTGGAGTGCAATGGTGTGATCTCGGCTCACGGCAACCTCCGCCTCCCGGGTTCAAGAGATTCTTCTGCCTCAGCCTCCTGAGTAGCTGGGACTATAGGCGCGTGCCATCATGCCTGGGTAATTTTTGTATTTTTAGTAGAGATGGGGTTTCACCATATTGGCCAGGCTGGTCTCAAACTCCTGACCCTGTGATCCGCCCGCCTTGAACTCCCAAAGTGCTGGCATTAAAGGCATGAGCCACCGCGCCCGGCCCAATTATTTTCTTTAAAGCCAAGTTACACATAAAACATAGCTATACAGCCAGGCACAGTGGCTCACACCTGGAATCCCAGCACTTTGGGAGGCTGAGGTGGGCAGATCACTTGAGGCCAGGAGTTCGAGACCAGCCTGGTCAACATGGCAAAACCCCATCTCTACTAAAAATACAAAAATTAGCTGGGTGTGGTGGTGGGTACTTGTAATCCCAGCTACTCAGGAGGCTGAGACAGGAGAATCGCTTGAACCTGGGAGGAGGAGATTGTAGTAAGCTGAGATTCTACCACCGCACTCCAGCCTGGGCGATAGAGGGAGACTCTGTCTCAAAAACCAAACTAAACAAAACAACATAGCTATACAGAAAAAAACTATTGGCTGGTCGTAGTGGCTCACGCCTGTAATCCCAGCACTTTGGGGAGGCTGAGGCGGGTGGATCACCTGAGGTCAGGAATTCAAGACCAGCCTGGCCAACACGATGAAACCCTGTCTCTACAAAAATACAAAAACTAGCTAGGCATGATGGCACGTGCCTGCAATCCCAGCTACTTGGGAGGGTGAGGCAGGAGAATTGCTTGAACCCAGGAGGCAGAGGTTGCAGTGAGCCGAGATCACACCACTGCACTCCAGCCTGGGCGACAGAGCAAGACTCCATCTCACAAAAAAAAAAAAAAAAAAAAAAACACACACAAAACCAGGAGAAAACTATTAAAAGTTTAATTCCTTTATAATTAAACTCTTCCTTTTTTTTTGAGACGGAGTCTCACTTTGTCACCCAGGCTGGAGTGCAGTGGCGCGACCTCATCTCACTGCAACCTCTACCTCGTGGGTTCAAGGAATTCTCCTGCCTCAGCCTCCCGAGTAGCTGGGACTACAGGCACCTGCCAGGATGCCGGGCTAATTTTTGTATTTTTAGTAGACACGGGGTTTCACCATATTGGCCAAGCTGGTCTCGAACTCCTGACCTTGTGGTCTGCCTACCTCAGTGTCCCAAAGTGTTGGGATTACAGGCATGAGCCACCATGCCCGGCTTGCTAGAAACCATTTGTAAGCTTGTTTAGAAAAACAGCAAACTCTGGCCAGGCACGGTTGCTCGCGCCACCTATAATTCCAGTACTCTGGGAGGCTGAGGTGGGTGGATCACCTGAGGTCAAGAGTTTGAGACCAGCCTGGCCAACCTGGTGAAATCCTGTCTCTACTAAAAATACAAAATTAGCCAGGCGTGGTGGTACATGCCTGTAATCCCAGCTATTCAGGAGGCTGAGGCAGGAGAATCGCTTGAACCTGGGAGGCGGAGGTTGCAGTGAGCTGAGATCGCGCCACTGCACTCCAGCTTGGGAGACAAGAGTGAAACTCTGTCTCAAAAAAAAAAAAGAAAGAAAACAGCAAACTTCTAAACTCTAAGCCCAGGCACATGATGTTAAGGCATTTTTAGAGCCAATGAAAAGTATCTACAAATACCACCCCCTCTACCTTCCATTTCAATTTAAATAAAATAAAATAAAATAAAAAGCTAGAAATAGGGAGGGAAACAGAAAATTTTCAACACCAGGAAACAGAAACATCAGGTGGGAAAGAAAGAGCTCTGGAAGACGAAAACGGGCAAAAGGTTACACCTCCACAGGGTGAAATGAGTAACTACCATCTATCCTAACCTCACGAACAAACACAGTTTGGAGGAAGTGGCACAACCTATTTTTTTGGGAGACAGAGACTCGCTCTGTCGCCCAGGCTGGAGTGCAGTGGTGTGATCTCGGCTCACTGCAACCTCCACTTCCCGGGTTCAAGCGATTCTCCTACCTCAGCCTCCCGAGTAGCTGGGACTATAGGCATGTGCCACCACGCCCAGCTAATTTTTGTATTTTTAGTAGAGACGGCGTTTCACCATGTTAGCCAGGATGGTCTCAATCTCCTGACCTCGTGATCCACCCGATTCGGCCTCCTAAAGTGCTGGGATTACAGGTGTCAGCCACTGCACCTGGCCGGAAGTAACACAATTTAAAGCTGTGTGCCCTAAACACATAGCAGAGCAATTATGAGATTTTAGAGGCATATCAACAAAGTAGACAATAAAAGCAGTACACCAGCATTTAAAACAATGTGAGTCACTCTAATGTATTTTCATGGCTGTCTTTATAATAAGTGAACTTTTAAAAATAACTATAAAGGCCGGGCGCAGTGGCTTACGCCTGTAATCCCAGCACTTTAGGAGGCTGGGGCGGGCAGATCACTTGAGGTCGGGAGTTCAAGACCAGCCTGACCAACATGGAGAAATCCCATCTCTACTAAAAATACAAAATTAGCTGGACGTGGTGGTGCATGCCTGCAATCCCAGCTACTCAGGAGGCTGGAGTGGGAGAATCGCTTGAACCTGGGAGGCAGAGGTTGCGGTGAGCCGAGATTGCACCACTGCACTCCAGCCTGGGCAACAAGAGCGAAACTCCATCTCAGGAAAAACAAAAACAAAAACAAAAACAAAACTATAGGACATGTACTTGTAACAGCAATTCATCTTTCAATTCTAGTCAGCAATGTTCATGTTCCGGGGTTTTTTTCTGACACTCTTCTATTCATTCAGTTTTCTGCTAAGATACTCAAGGAACTACACAATATAAACCAGCAGCTTTGTTGTTTATTTATTTATTTATTTTTGAGACGGAGTCTCACTTTGTCACCCAGGCTGGAGTGCAGTGGTGCGATCTTGGCTCACCCTAACCTCTGCCTCCCGGGTTCAAGCAATTCTCCTGCCTCAGCCTCCTGAGTAGCTGGGATTACAAGCATGAACCACCACACCTGGCTAATTTTCGTATTTTTAGTAGAGACGAGGTTTCACTATGTTGGCTAGGCTGGTCCTGAACTCCTGACCTCAGTTGATTCGCCTGCCTTGGCCTCCCAAAGTGCTGGGAATACAGGCGTGAGCCACCATGCCTGGCCACCAGAAGCCCTGTTGTTGCTGTTGAAATTTTCTTGAGACAGAGTCTCACTTTGCCGCCCAGGCTGGAATATAGTGGCAAGATCTCGGCTCACTGCAGCCTCTTCTGATTCTTGTGCCTCAGCCTCTGAGTAGCTGGGATTATGGGCATGCACCACTACATCTGGCTAATTTTTGTATTTTTAGTAGAGATGGGATTTATTTTTTTATTTTTTATTTTTTGAGACGGAGTTTTGCTCTTGTTGCCTAGGCTGGAGTGCAATGGCGCAATCTTGGCTCAGCACAACCTCCACCTCCCGGGTTTAAGTGATTCTCCTGCCTCAGCCTCCCGAGTAGCTGGGATTACAGGTGTGCGCCACCACGCCCAGCTAATTTTGTATTTTTAGTAGAGGTGAGGTTTCTCCATGTTGGTCAGGCTGGTCTTGAACTCCTGACCTCAGTTGATCTGCCCGCCTTGGCCTCCCAAAGTGCTGGGATTTTAGGCATGAGCCACCGTGCCCAGCTGACATGGGATTTATTTCTCCAGGTTGCCCAGGCTGGTCTTGAACTCCTGGCCTCAAGTGACCCGCCCACCTTGGCCTCCCAAAGTGCTGGGATTACAGGCATGAGCCACCACGCCTGGCCTATTTTTTTTTTTTTTTGGAGACAGAATCCTGCTCTGTTGCCCAGGCTAGAGTGTGATGGCATGCTCTTGGCTCACTGCAACCCCCGCCTCCCAGGTTCAAGGGATCCTCCTGACTCAGCCTCTGAGTAGCTGGAATTACAGGCATAAGCCACTACACCCAGCTAAAATTTTTTTGTATTTGTAGTAGAGAGAGGGTTTCACCACGTTGGTCAGGCCCACCTCGGCCTCCCAAAGTGCTGGGATTACGCACGTGAGCTACTGCACCCAGATGCCTGTGGGGTTTTTTGTTTTTTTTTTTTTTTTGAGACGGAGTCTTGCTCTGTTGCCAGGCTGGAGTGCAGTGGCACGATCTTGGGTCACTGCAACCTCTGCCTCCTGGATTCAAGCGATTCTCCTGCCTCAGCTTCCTGAGTAGCTGGGACTACAGGTGTGTGCCATCACGCCCAGCTAATTTTTGTATTTTTAGTAGGGACAGGGTTTCCCCATGTTGGCCAGGCTGGTCTCGAACCCCTGACCTCAGGTAATCTGCCCGCCGCAGCCTCCCAAAGTGCTGGGATTACAGGCATGAGCCACCGTAGCCAGCCTGTTGTTTTTTTAATTAAACATTTTGGAGACAAGGTCTAGCTCTGTTGCCTAGGCTGGAGTGTAGTGGTGTGATCCTGGCTCACTGCAACCTCTGCCTCCTGGGTTCAAGCAATCTTCCCATCTCAGCCTTTTGAGTAGCTGGGACTACAGGCATACGCCACTATGCCTGACTAATTTTTATATTTTTTAGCAGAGATAACATTATGCCATGTTTCCCAGGCTGGTCTCAAACTCCTGGACTAAAGAGATCCACCTGCCTTGGCCTCCCGAAGTGCTAGGCTTACAGGCATGAGCCACTGCATCCCGCCTGAACCAGTCCACTTTACTGACACACAATGATTCTACACTAGAGACACACAATGAACAAGGCCCTCCTAAGCTATTTGGAATATTAAGGCTTTTTATTTGATGTCTAATTTTTCAAATATAGCAATAGTAAGGGCAAATTAAAAAATATTTTGTTTACTTAAATAATTACAAAGAGGAGGGTTTATCTATCATGTCTATAGCAGCTCTTTAGGGATTTTTTTTTTTTTTGAGACAGTCTCACTCTGTCGCCCAGGCTGGAGTGCAGTGGCGCAGTCTCGGCTCACTCCAAGTTCTGCCTCCCAGGTTCACACCATTCTCCTGCCTCAGCCTCCCGAGTAGCTGGGACTACAGGCACCCACCACTATGCCCGGCTAATTTTTTTGTATTTTTAGTAGAGACGGGGTTTCACGGTGTTAGCCAGGATGGTCTCGATCTCCTGACCTCGTGACCCACCTGTCTCAGCCTCCCAAAGTGCTGGGATTATAGGTGTGAGCCACCACGCCCGGCCACTCTTTAGGGATTCTTGAGATGAGTAGTTTAACTCTCAAATTCTTTTTCTTCTCTTATTTTCAATTAGAAGGTACAATGATATTGATGAAATTATTTCCAACTATTCTCAATGATCACACCCCAAGAACTCCTTCCCAGTTCACTTTAAGTTCTATAAATCCTAAAACTGAAGTATGTAAATGCCAATTTTTGAAGCCTCTACATTGCCAAAAGAAAGGCAGGGGTTCATAAACCATATCTGGTGATACCTGTGTAATTTATTCATTAACTAAAAATATATTTATTCTGTGTCCTCTACATATCAGAGTTAGGTGCTGGCTGTTTAGTGCTTTGTGAAGGAGATAATGTTACAAGCGATTATGTGTTACTATTTATAGTCTTTCACTTGTAATAGGTGTTTGTTTTCTGCAAGATGGACGCAAGAGTAGAAAAGAAGATTCAGCTGGGTGTGCTGGCTACCGCCTGTAATCTCAGCAATTTGGGAGGCCAAGGTGAGAGGATTACCGGACACCAGGAGTCCAAGACCAGCCTGGCCAACATGGTGAAACCCTATCTCTACTAAAAATACAAAAATTAGCCAGGCATGGTGGCGGGCGCCTGTAATCCCAGCTACTCGGGAGGCTAAGGCAGGAGAATCGCTTGAATCCGGGAGGCGGAAGTTGTGGTCAGCCGAGATTGCGCCACTGCATTCCAGCCTGGGTGACAAGAATGAGACTGTTTCAAAAAAAAAAAAATAACAAAAATAAATAAAATAAATAAATAAATAAATAAAAAGCAGTCTGGTTGGCTTATGCACGCAATCCTAGCACTTTGGGAGGCCGAGGCAGGCAGATCACCTGAGGTCAGGAGTTCAAGACTAGCCTGACCAACATGGAGAAACCCCCGTCTCTACTAAAAAATACAAAAACGTAGCTGGGTATGGTGGCGCATGCCTGTAATCCCAGCTACTCAGGAGGCTGAAGAAGGAGAAGCGCTTGAACCCGGGAGGCGGAGGTTGCAGTAAGCCAACACTGCACCATTGCACTCCAGCCTGGGCAAGAAGAGTGAATCAAAAAAAAGAAGAAGATTCAACAGACTTGATGGTTTGAAGAATGAAATGGACAGAAAAAAGAATGGTGTGAAATACAGAAGTAGGTTCTACAGGAAAATTAAGCAGGGGGTGGGGGTCCTATGCTTAAGAATTACTATTGGATTTTCTCGGCAGAGATTTGGCAAGGTAAATAGAAAATGCAGACCCAAGAGGACTCTAAACAGCCTTGCATTTCCCGCAGTTCCCCTCTCATCTCCCCAGAGACAGGAAGCAAATATGGGACATTTGTAAAGAACAGGGGACAGATTTTACCTGCTTGTGGTGCCCAGACTCGGTTGCCGCTTGCAGTGAGGGGAATGAAGAGAAGAGATTTCGAAGGAGCAGACAGAAGGCCCATGCTGGCTCCAAATGGATAGGACTCTGCCCACTGAGTAGGGCAGAGAACAGAAGACCTTGTCTGCTATGGAGGCTGGAGACCGTAACCCTTTCAAGCCCTGCGTAAACTGGGTCATGAAGAGCCTCTGCATGGTAGGCAGCATGTGGCTGGAGAAGCGCCGTTTTTTTGTCCAGATTCGGTAACATCCTGGGGAACAAAGTGCTAGAAGTGTGTGAAGGCCAAGGACAGAGCAGTCTGCTCTGGTCTGGACTATGGCAGTGCCTCCATAGTCTTGGAGAGGAGCTGGAGGCTGGGGAGGAGCCTGAGTGTAGGTCTGACTATGGACGCCAGTGTCTTCCCTGAATGTGGCCATCCCAGGGCAACCGTGGGACAAGAAGAAAGAAAAGGTCCACTTGGGAGGTTGAGACGGGCACTGGAGGGCCTCTCCTAAGGCAAGCCTTGCCGGAGCACAGTGCTCAGGAAAAGTCCTTGAGGACTCAGTCGTGCAATCTGAGCTGGATGATTTCACATGAAAGGATACTGGGAAGATTTCAGAACCAAATAGCAGGGACGGCATCTTGTTGCTCAAATCTATGAAGGTCATCTTGATGGATTCAAGAGAATAAAGTGCCATGGGCTTACTGTTAGGCCTCTTATCCCATCCACTAGCTGCCAAATATGGATTCAGCTGCTCTGTGCTGGATGAAAATCCGTCCAGGAGCCTTTTATATCTGAGGCGCTTGTAGCTTTTAGCCATTGGAAGAAGTTCAGAGGAACAACGTCGGTATCTTAGTTTCTGAGTCTTCATGGCTGGGGCCAGTTTGGAGGCAAGGATGGACAGCTTGTTTAGTAAGGCTGATTCTTTGGTAGTCTTCCTAAAATTCAGGCTCCTCAAGGGATGGCACGGTGTAGCCGTCTGCTTTGGTATGTGACTAACCAAGCTCTTGGTAGGTGCTGTTCCAGGTTCTAATTGTGTAGGTGCAGACAGAGTACACAAACTGAGAAGTCTGTGCGCTTTTGTGGGGATGGGATTGGAAGAATTCTTTAAAAAGGCAGAACTTCTGATTTTACCTATTTTTCTCCCAACAATGATTTGCTCCTGATAGGAAACTTTCTTACAAGTTCGATGGGGCTGCTTCTTTAAGGGAAGCATTCCTTTCTTCGCAAAGACACCATGTATTTGATCACACCCAGCAGAGGAGGGGTCTTGTGCTTTCCGAGGGGCACCAAGAAGGCAAGGACTTGTGCATGATTCAGTGTCCTTCTTTAATGGATGATGTAAGCTTTCCTCCTTCTGGTCTTCTAACTTCTGAGTCTGTGCCACAATGTTGTCCTTGGCCAGCTTTGCTAGGGTGATTTCATTCATCATGGTGGACTCATCTTTGTCAACCTTAGGTTGGTTCTTATTTTGTGCATCCTCTAACAACAGACTAGATGATATGCACTGTTGCGATATCGTATGTGCTTTTTGTTGATGTATATATTCCTCTTCTTTCTGCAACATGTAGTCCAAAACCTCAGGGCTCTGCTGTTTTTCAGCATGATTAAGTATCCCCCGGCATTTAAAATGGGTCTGAGAGATGTTGCTCACATGATCGCCATCGCCAGCTTCTCTGGTAACCAACTCCTCAGATTGCTCCCCAACAGTTAAGTAACCCAGTAGTCCCCTCTGACGCTCTTCGGTTTCTTCTTTCACTTTAATATCTGTTTTCACTGTCAAAGGCAAATGTCTGTCAGAGGAATTCTCGTGAGGGTGACAAGCTTTGCAAGCATTCTTTTCCACACAGGTACATATGCTGTCTCTGTCACTAGAATTACTCCGATCTCTTGATACTTTTTCCTTCATCTCAGGAAGGACTGTGCAGTCCTTTACATTTTCACAAAGCATTTCACCATCTTTTGGTTTACAAAGATTTTTCAGGTCAGTTTCTTCACGGTTAACATTAGTTTCTGAATTTTCTTGAGAAGGCATTATTTCAATGGATTTCAGGCTTCTTAGGGAAACAGAGCTTTCATCATGGCAAGACATCAACTCTTTTGAGGAAATTCCAAAGGTACTTTCTTTGCCAAACTCAGAGTTTAGTTCTAGTCTTGATCCTTCAGTCATTTCTTGTGTTTCTCTGAGAGATGTTCCTTTATCTTGCTGTCCATAATGGCTATCATTTAAAGACACATTTACTCTGCCCAATATTCTTTTATTTGGTTCATGATCTGCAACAGACTCCATCTCATGGGCACAAGAGTCTGGACACTTTTCCATTTCACAGTCTTTTAAAGATCTGCATACGTTTTCTTCACATGATTTTTTTATTTTGAGAAAGTCCACTGTAGAAGCAGCAGTAACTGGGAAATCTGAGTCCTGACCAGTTGTTCCTGTATGTGCAGCATCCAGTTCTCCCCGAGACAAGGTACTCCTGGAGTCCTCTTGGAATGCCAGTTTCTCTTGCCTTGCACCACAATCCAGTGGATTAGATGCCTTCACATCCAGCACACCTTCTGTAAGCTTATTACTACAGTCCGTGTAGACGATGTCTACCATACCTTCTGTGGACTCATCACAACCAGACATCTTGACAAAGGCTCCTTTCAAACTGCCTTTCTTTGGACTACCACAAGGTAGTGAGTTATTACTGCCTGAGCTGACCAGCAGATCCTTTTGGTTATGGTTTACCTCCCTGTGAGGCTCGGTGACAGTCTCTCTCTGGTCACTACCTAGCATCTCCTTGGCTGGCTGACCTTCACTTTTGCATTCATCTGGTCTGTTTTGGTTACTCTGACAGTCAAGGACTTCATCTGCCTTCTGATTGAGTGTTTCAACTGATTTTACATTTTTAAAACTGGAGAACATAACAGTAGGAGACTGGTCCAACACTTTTTGAGGACCTGGAATGTTTACAGTCTGGTTTAGTTCTTGTATAGCATGATCAGAGATGTTATACTTACAAAATACAGTTTCTTTGGATACATCCTGCTCCTTTCCTTCCAGCCCTTCCTCACTGAGTTTGATGCTACTGGAGGTGTGAAGGGTTTTGTTTGAAATTCCACTATTTAACAAGCCTGCTGTCATTTTGTTTCTGATCTTATCTCCTGGAAGGCTGCCATTCGTTTCTCTCCCATCAAGTTCCCTTTCCTCTGATGTGTAACTCACTTTACAGCTGCTTTTTTCCACAGAGTGTCCTGTTCCTTGGCAGTGGTGATCACAGTGCTGAAATGCATTTTCATATTTTGTTATCAAAGAGTTATCAACTTGCAAGCTGATTTTGCTGGACTTGAAAGCAGCAGAAGCAGAACACATGTTTTCTTCAGACACATTTTTTCTTACACAATGACAGCTAGAGATATCCTGAGATTGAATACTGTGACATTCTATGACAGAGACCACTTGAGGAAAGCCAGCTGCTTCTCTCTTATTTGAGCGCAGCCTGGAATATAGAGCTTTTGTTCCTGAATCAGCCATTTCTTTTTTTCTCTCTAGGCTTACTGGTTTGATGTTTAAGGTGGGACAGTTTGAAGAGGCACCACAGGTTTGGTTACCTGGTGGAGAGATGTCTTTTATTTTTGTCTGAACAGGAATGGTTTGTATATCAGCAATGACATCTGCTCTACCCGCTAATGGAGGGTGATGGCTCTGATGGGCATCTCTGCCTGTTGCTAAAGGCATCTCTTTGTTTAAATGCAGTAGAGAGTCAGTTGGCAAATTTGCATGGTCTTGAGAATTAAGGGACACTTGTTGATTTAAAACACATTCACTTTCTACTTTGTTTACAACCAGTTCATTGGTACAAGAAAGTTCATTCATCTCACAGGCTATGCTCTGTTCATCTAAAAGTGGAATATCATCATGTGAGGTCTGTATAACTTTTTCTGACTCAGGTCTGTAATCAAATTCTGGGGATGGTGGCAACAGAGCAGTACCTTTCTTGGGTTTTAATACCTCACTTATAGGACTTATCTGATCCTCTGGCATTAAACTCACAATGGATTTTCTTTCAAACAGAAAATCATTACATGATGCTTCACTTAACTGGGTGTTGCTTTCCAGATTTCTCTGGATGTTGACTAAGCAGTTACAGTCTTTAGTGTAAAAAGATTTACTTAATATATTGGGCTCTATAGGGGTTGTCTGTCCTGCCTCTTCAATCTGCATCAAGGAGGAAAAACTGCTTTCTTCAGAGTGTCCACCTGGATGGCTCATATTAGTAAAAGTTTCTTTATGGTCCTCAGGGTTTGTCAAGTTACCTTGAACGTGTACAGTAATTTTCAAATCATTTTTATTGAACATTACTTCTGTGGCTTCAGTAAAAGAATTGGGCATTAAAGAACTAGAGTTCCCTGTATGGAGACTCTCTTGAGTGCAGTTATTGTGGATATTTTCCTTTGGAGAAACAACAGGCTCTTTTTCACCAGAACAACGACCACTAATCTCCTTTTTTGGTTCCCTGGCATTAAAAAGAAAAGGTCCACCTCTTTCACTCCTAGGAATCAAAAGCTGTTCCTCATTTTCTTCTCTAGAAGCCAAGTTCTTCCCTTGATCATCCGCCCCATAAAAATAAGAACTGTCTGTCTTTTCAGCAGATCTCTTTAGCAAACCACCACCTTCAAAATCACAGTTTTCTAAGGATATTGTTCTGGATTCCAGACCAGACAAGTCTGATGTGAAACATGAAACTTCAGAATTTTCTTTCAAAGGGCTTGTGGCTGTGGGACTATCATGTGTAGAACTGGGTTGTTCATTATGGTGGCCATGAAGCTGTTGGTGATTGTCATCTGCTTCACAGACCAGGTTTGGTTTACACAACTCTTCCTTCCCATTGTCCACATTAGAAATGGCACTGTTTCCTGGTAATGACAACCAAGGACAACTTTTTAATTCTTCACATTCTTTTTCTTTAGGAGTTGCTTCTGTTAATACAGGGTCCACAAAGGTTAAAGGTTCTGGGGTAACTAATGTGCTGGTTTCTGAAACCTCATCACTGGTCATGATTTTGTCTACTTCTGGGAATTCGTTGCATCCAGCTGAGAGATCTTTACTCACATTGCCATTTTTGTGTCCTTCATTATTATCCGTCTTAGTCCCACTGACCTTCATACCTTGTACTTCAGTGGATTTTAGCAGAGTTTCAGCTGTAATCTGTACATTTCCTTCTGAATAAGAGAAATAAATCCAAATTAGTATGCAGTAATAAAAAATCACTTGGTCTACCTTCATGCATTTTATTATGCTATGCTACCAAGGGCAACAGAGGACCCAACTCAAAAAGAAAACTGGAAAGTTAGCATGCTATACCATTGATTTTGTTCTTCTCTGAAAATATAACAGAGGGCCAAAACTATATCTGGCAGAAACAGGTAATTTTCAACAAATGCCTCTTGCTGAAAGTTTAATACAGAGTTCACAGATCAATGCTGGACAACTGAATACAACATAGAAACATGTCCCTATGTTGTATTCTCATTCAGTCTTAAGAGGCTTTCATTTTAAAACATTAATAAAGCAGACTCACAATAACAGTTTATTTTACTAGATGACCATTTTCTCAGTACTTGAAATTAGATGTCACAGATAAAATTAGTCCTTGGAAAAAAACAACTATACATAAAACTTTATTTATTTATTTATCTATTTTTTTCAGACAGAGTCTTGCTCTGTTGCCCATGCTAGAGTACAGTAGTGCGATCTCAGCTCACTGCAACCTCCACCTCCCAGCTCAAGCGATTTTCCTGCCTCAGCCTCCTGAGTAGCTGGGATTCTAGGTGCCTGCAACCACACTCAGCTAATTTTTTTTTTTTTTTTTTTTTTTGAGATGGAGTCTCGCTCTTGTCACCCAGGCTGGAGTGCAGTGGCACGATATTGGCTCACTGCAACCTCCACTTCCTGGGTTCAAGCAATTCTCCTGCTTCAGCCTCCTGAGTAGCTGGGATTACAGGCACCCACCACCATGCCCAGCTAATTTTTGTACTTTTAGTAGAGACGGAGTTTCACCATGTTGGCCAGGCTGGTCTCGAACTCCTGACCTCACGTGACCCGCCTGCCTCGGCCTCCCAAAGTGCTGAGATTACAGGCATAAGCCACCACGCCCGGCCCGCCCAGCTAATTTTTTGGGTTTTTTTTTTGTTTTTATTTTTGTTTTGAGACGGAGTCTTGCTCTGTCGCCCAGGCTGGAGTGCAGTGGCGCAGTCTCGGCTCACTGCAACCTCCGCCTCCCGGGTTCATGCCATTCTCCTGCCTCAGCCTCCCGAGTAGCTGGGACTACAGACGCCCACCACCACACCTGGCTAATTTCTTTTTGTATTTTTAGTACAGACAGGGTTTCACCATGTTAGGCAGGATGGTCTCAATCTCCTGACCTCATGATCCGCTCACCTTGGCCTTCCAAAGTGCTGGAATTACAGGCATGAGCCACCGCGCCTGGCCTGCCCAGCTAATTTTTTTGTATTTTTACTAGAGACAGGGTTTCACCATGTTGGCCAGGCTGGTCTCAAACTCTCGACCTCAGGTGATCTCCTATTAGTTCTGTTCCCCCAAGAGAACCCTGACTAGCACACTATACACATGAACACAGGTATATGTACACATGATTTTATATATATATATATAAAACAGGACACCTGTATTAAACAGAAAAAGCAAAATGCAAATCTATTTAAAGATCGGCCAGGCATGGTGGCTCATGCCTGTAATTCCAGTGGTGGCTGATGCCTGTAATCCCAGCATTTTGGGAGGCCAAGGTGGATGGATCACATGAGGTCAGGAGTTCAAGACTAGCCTGGCCAACATGACAAAAACCCATTTCTACCGAAAATACAAAAATTAGCTGGGCATGGTGGCACATGCCTGTAATCCCAGCTACTGGGGAGGCTGAAGCAGAGGAATCGCTTGAATCCAGGAGGCAGAGGTTGCAGTGAGCCAAGATCATGCCACTACACTCTAGCCTGGGTGACAGAGCAAGACTCTGTCTCAAAAAACAAAAAACAAAACAAAACAATCTAATTCCTGAGTTGGATGCAGTACCTCACAACGTCGACCCCAGCACTTTGGGAGGCTGAGGCAGAAGGAATCCTTGAGCCCAGAAGTTTGAACCAGCCTGGGCAACACAAGGAGACTCTGTCTCTACAAAAAATTTAAAAGAAAAAAAAAATCAGCTGAGCATGGTGGTGTGTGCCTTTAGTCCCAGCTACTTGGGAGGCTGAGGCAGGAGGATGCTTGAGCCCAGGAGGTCAAGGCTGCAATGAGCTGTGATTGCACTACTGCACTCCAGCCTGGGTAACAGAGTAAGCGCCCTTGCCTCAAAAAAAAAAAAAAAAAAAAAAAAAAAAAAAAAAAAATCTAAAATCTAATTCTTACTAGAATGTAAACTCTGTGAGGGTAAGGATCTTGTTTTGTTCTCTTCCTTATGGTTCAGCATAATGCCTGGTATATAAAAGCACAAGAGCACTTAATAAATATTCATAAAATTAATGAATGAATACAGTTAGGTCAAATAAACAAATGCTATTAATACTGAGTTTCTAGGGCTTCCCTATCCATTTCTCAATAGGTCCTGAGAGCAGCAATTACTATGAGAAAGAGCCCTGACTGTGAAGCCAGACCAGCTAAGCTTCAATCATGGCTCTGTGATACTTTTTTTTTTTTTTTTGAGACAGGGTCTCGCTTTGTTGCCTAGGCTGGAGTGCAGTGGTGCCATCATGGCTCACTGCAGCCTCCAACTCCTGGGCTCAAGTGATCCTCTCACCTTAGCCTCCCAAGGAGCTGGGACTGTAGGCACACGCCACCATGTCCGGCTAATTTTTGTATTTTCTGTAGAAACAAGGTTATTTATGTTGCCCAGGCTGACCCTGAACACCTGAGCTCAAGCAATCCTCCCGCCTCAGCCTCTCAAAGTGCTGGGATTATGGGTGTGAGTCACTGTGCCCTGCAGCTCTGTGATACTTACCTCTAAGTCTTGGTTTCTTTTATTATAAAAGGTGGGGAAAGTAGAATTACCTCAGTGCTACACTGAGGATTAAATTAAATAATGCATGTAAGATGTCATGTGGGACAGTGCCTGCTATATAAAAGGTGCCTTTCTTTTGCTCTGTTTTTTTATTTTACTGGACCTGAGAACAGTTAAAATAGAATAACTAGGCTAGACACAGCGTTTTAAAATGTTTGGAGTCAGCAAATATTAGATTAACAAATATATACTGCAAGCCACAGGTTTTTAGATACCAATCATTTACAAAAGGCAGCCTCAAAATCCTAACTCAACACACAATACTTATCGTTGTGAAACTAGCCTACTTTCCCTATTACAGCAGATGGTGCTACCCTATTCCAGAATTTGTAAATACACAGCTGGGTGTTGTGGCTCACACCTGTAATCCCAGCACTTTGGGAGGCAGAGGTGGGCACATCACTCGAGATCAGGAGTTCAAGACCAGCCTGGCCAACATGGTGAAACCTTGTCTCTACTAAAAATACAAAAAAACAGCCGTGCATGGTGGCAGGCACCTGTAATCCCAGCTACTTGGGAAGCTGAGGCAGGAGAATCGCTTGAGCCCTGGAAGCGAAGGTTGCAGTGAGCCAAGATCGTGCCACTGCACTGCAGCCTGGGCGACAGAGTGAGAACCCATCTCAAAATAAATAAAATAAAATAAAATAAAAATAAACATCCAGTTCTCCAAATTATATAAGGTAGATTTTCCCTCCTTGACTACTTTCACCTCTTCCTCAAAATATATTTCCTGAATGCTCTTCCAATTTCTGGTGACCCTCCTAAATAAGTCTTCATGGAAATCACTACTGTGGGAATTAAGTCTCACAATAATGAGTAGGAACTAATATTGCCATTGTTCCTGATACCATTTCACCTTTCTTACACATAAACTTTCCAGACAAGCCCAGTTATAGGGAACTCTCTGAAAAACAAGATAAAACAAATTAACTTGATAACATCAGTTTTGTAAAATTAACTAAACAGAAAATTATGTTGAAAGAGGCATATTAAAAGTCAGGACAGCAGAAAGGGTGAGGAACCAGCAAGAGTGCCTGATGGGGAAGATCTCCCATGATGGGGAAGATCTCCCCTGCGAGATGGCCAGTCAACTCAAACACTCCCACCACTGCTCCCCCAGGCCCACTTCTCATGTGTCTGCCCTACTGCAATCAAGAAATAAGGAATGACAGGCAAAAGTGCATCCTACCAATTAAAGGCTCCTTCTGGTTATTATAACAAAAGTCCTTTTAAAAGGTTCAATCTGGTCAGGAGATTGAGACCATCCTGGCTAACATGGTGAAACCCTGTCTCTACTAAAAATACAAAAAATTAGCCGGGTGTGGTGGCGGCAGGCGCCTGTAGTCCCAGCTACTTGGGAGGCTGAGGCAGGAGAATGGCGTGAACCCGGGAGGCGGAGTTTGCAGTGAGCCGAGACAGCGCCACTGCAGTCTGGCCTGGGTGACAGAGCAAGACTCCGTCAAAAAAAAAAAAAAAAAAAAAAAGGTTCAATCTGTTGCCGTTTTAGCTAATTGAGCAGCAGCAAGCAGCAGACATATGATTGTGCCTATAGCTTACAATTATCTATTACATATTTCAAAATAGCCAGAAGAGAAGAATTCGAATGGTTCTACCATACAGAAAAGACAAATATTTAAGGTGATGGAAATCCCAAGTACACAACTTGATCTTTTCAAATTATACGAATGTATTAAGTTATCACATATACCCCCAAACCATGCACATTACATATCAATTAAACAAAAGAATCCCAAAACTCTGCAATACCATGGTAATTTGATAGTACTGAGAGTGGGACATTTATATAGAGAAGTAAAAATAATGCGCTGAGGGGAGAGTGTAGTAGCAGAGGTTCACTTACTAAACAACTTGGTGCAGGGGATCCCAAATCATTCCTCAGCCAATTTATAATTACACTAAAGTCCTCCCACTCAGAATAACCAAAACGTAATAAATAAAATCAAGTAAAGTAATTTGCACAGTGCTCAACCATGCAAACACTTAATGAAACAAAGGTGGCAAGTATATATTAGATTTTCATCAAGAAAACTTAAATCTGGGCCGGGCGTGGTGGCTCACGCCTGTAATCTCAGCACTTTGGGAGCCTGAGATGGGTGGATCACCTGAGGTCAGGAGTTTGAGACAAGTCTGGCCAACATGGTAATACCCTGTCTCTACTAAAAATACAAAAAAATTAGCCGGGCATGGTGGCACGTGCCTGTAGTCCCAGCTACTTGAGGCTGAGGCAGGAGAATTGCTTGAACCCGGCAGGCGGAGGTTGCAGTAAGCCAAGATCGTGCCATTGCACTCCAGCCTGGGTGACAAAAAGGGGAAAAAAAAAGAAAGAAAACTTAAATCTGGGTGGGGCAGAGCGAAGATTTTGGCAGCTGGAGCCCTGGAGACAAGCTTGATTTCTAAGAGGCATCATTCAGTTTTTTTTTTTTTTTTTGAGACAGAGTCTTGCTCTGCCGCCCAGGCTGGAGTGTAGTGGAGCGATCCCCGCTCACTGCAAGCTCCACCTCCGGGGTTCACGCCATTCGCTCGCCTCAGCCTCCCGAGTAGCTGGGACTACAGGCGCCCGCCACCATGCCTGGCTAATTTTGTCTTTTTTTTTTCTTGTATTTTTAGTAGAGATGGGGTTTCACTGTGTTAGCCAAGATGGTCTTGATCTCCTGACCTTGTGATCCGCCTGCCTTGGCCTCCCAAAGTGCTCGGATTACAGGTGTAAGCCACTGCGCCCAGCCAGCATCATTCAGTTCTTAATTCCATGGTAAAGATAAAGTAGCAGATGCCTGACCTTGGTAGAGCAAGCCAAAATGCTGGCCACACTACAGAAGAGAACGTGGGTCTATTTAAATCAAATCCATGGTGATGGCATATATTGCTCACGCTCCCAGGGCTCAACATCTTCACAGGCCTGTCTCCATAGAATCTTCTTCTCTGGCTTGCTATGACTGGCTGTGACTTTGGACAGCTGAGCTTGCTTCCTCACATGCAACACAGGAATACCCTGGAATGTTCTTGGGGGACAGAATGAACTAGGCCATTGCTGCTAAAAACTCTAGTAGAGATGCTGGTTTCAAGCTCCCCTATACCAAACTGAGACCCTTATCCATGGGTTTGGGGGAGAAAAAAAAAATCAAATATTTTACCAACTTAAGTCATTAAATAAGCATGATATTAGAACATGAAGAAAAGTGTCACAGAGTAATTTAGCTGCAGATATTGTTCAGGAGAGCTCATCTTATCTATGTCCAACGTGGACCAGTTTCGTAGGGGGAGAGTAGCCAGGTAATTTTGAAAAGGCAGATTTCCAAGCAGAAAATAACCCTGGTTCTCCTGTTTAAAAGGCCAGTTCAGTGGTTAAATGAAAGTGTAGTTCAACAGACAGTAAATTCTGTGGTAAGATGCGGGTGAAAATATACCAAAAACTGAATACGGCAATACTGGAGCCCCACTAAACAGATCTTGGGGGTGGGGTTAGGGGCCCACTAAACTGTATCCCTAGTAAGCCTCTAAGAACAGGGTGAGATTTATGTACAAAACATTTCTCATCTTGGGAGGAATGTCCTTTAATCTACACTGGACAGTGGAGCCTTTGAGCCACAGAAGAAATCTGCAGCAGCAGGAAGCTGGGTGATAAACTGGGACAAATGTCCTTTTTCATAAGAAAGATTGGTGCTTCCTTTTCTGTCCAGGCTGCCAAGAAGCTAAGAGTCAAATCTGATGTTTTATCACAGTAACAAAATATTCATATAATTTAATGCCGCGGTCCCCAACCCTGGGCCATGGACCAGTACCCATCCTTGGTCTGTTAGAAATCGGGCGGCACAGCAGGAGGTGAGAAGCAGGCAAGTGAGCAAAGCTTCATCTGCATTTACAGCTGCTCCCCATGCTTGCATTACCGCCTGAGCTCCGCCTCCTGCCAGATAAACACTAGCACTATATTCTCATAGGAGCGTGGACCCTATTGTGAACTGTACATGCAAGGGATCTAGGTTGCGAACTCCTTATGAGAATCTAATGCCTGATGATCTGTCACTGTCTCCCATCAACCCCAGAGGGGACCACCTAGTTGCAGGAAAACAAGCTCAGGGCTCCCACTGATTCTACATTATGGGAAGTTGTATAATTATTTCATTATATATTACAATGGAATAATAATAGAAACGAAGTGCACAATAAATGCAATGCACTTGAATCATCCTAAAAGCATCCACCCCACCAGATCCGTGGAAAAACTGTCTTGCACGAAACAGGTTCCTGACTCCAAAAATGTCGGGGACCACTGACTTAGCGTATTCACTTTATCTTCTCTTTGTGAGGTTCTGATTATATTATATTATATTATATTATATTATATTATATTATATTATTTATTTATTTAGTGAGACAGGGTCTTGCTCTGTTTTCCAGGATGGAGTACAGTGGTGTGATCACAGCTCACTACAGCCTCAACCTCCCAGGGCTCAAGTATCCTTCTGCCTTAGCCTCCCGAGTAGCTGGGACCACAGGTGTGTGTGCTGCCATGCTAATTTTTGCATTTTTTATAGAGAAGGGGTTTCGCCACGTTGCCCAGGCTAATCTCAAATTCTTGGACTTAAGCAATCCTCCCACCCTGGCCTCCCAAAGTGCTGGGATTACAGATGTGAGCCACTGTGCCCAGTCTGATGATTCTATATTAGCCTTGACACATAGTTCTCTCTAATCTAAGTTTATTTTTAGCCTTGGGGTGAGAAGAGGAGAACCTTACCTCAGCTACTCTCTTTTGGACCTCAACTTCCTCCTCAATCAATCAACCAATCTACAAGTAATAATCTCAGATCTCTATACCCAACCATTGTTTTGAAGAGCAAAAAGAGGTAATGAAACTGCCTTGAGAACTCTCAGGGTGACCCGGAGTAAACATTTTCTCTCATCCCTGACCCCACAGAACAAGAAAACGATACACTACCACATGCTGAACTATACTGGGTACATGTCTCCCCTGTTCCAGTTAACCCTTCTAAACAGGCAAATATAGGATATTTGATGATATAAAATCCAATAAAGGTTCAACACACTCAAAAGAAAGGGACTTGCTGGGTGCGGTGGCTCATGCCTGTAATCCTGCACTTTGTGGGGATCACTTGAGCCCAGGAGTTTGAGACCAGCCTAGGCAACATGGTGAGACCTTGCCTCTACAAAAAAATGCAAAAAAAAATAGAAAATCAGTCAGGCATGGTGGATCGCGCCTGTAGTCCCAGCTACTTGGGAGGATGAGGTATGAAGATCACTTGAGCCCAGGAGGTTGAGGCTGCAGTGCACTGTGCAAGTACATCCATGGGCAATACTAAGATACGATGTACAGTAAAGTTACAGTTTCTATAGTTAAGTACACCTTACAAGGCAGGGACTTACAACCCTTATATCCTCAATGCAAAATGGAAACGGAACTAAAACAGTATTTGCAGTAAGTAGATAAAGGAAGAGATTTGAGAGAAATAAATACCTTTGCTCCTTAGAAAATCTTCAGGGAGGTCCACATGTGAAAGTTCTTTGCTGGACTGCATCAGGAGATCCTCCTACAGTAAGAAAATCCAGTGGTCAAGGGGGATTCAGAAGATTCTGAGTTAATGAATATTATTATTATTATTATTTTTTTTTGAGACAGAGTCTTGCTCTGTTCCCAGACTGAAGTGCAATGGTGAGATCGTGGCTCACTGCAACCTCCACCTCCAAGGTTCAAGCCATTCTCCTGTCTCAGCCTCCCAAGTAGCTGGGATTACACGCACCCACTACCACGCCTGGCTAATTTTTGTATTTCTACTACAGACAGCGTTTCACCATGTTGGCCAGGCTGGTCTTGAACTCCTGAACTCAAGTGATCCGCCCGCCTTCGCCTCCCAAAGTGCTAGGATTACAGGTGTGAGCCACCACGCCTGGCTGAATATTAGTTATTTTTGAGAGACTTCTTTATGACTTTGGGAAATTAGCTAGCAGTCACAAGGATTGGGCACTGAAGGAAACCTTAAATTTAAGTAAGGTCAACAATAAAAATTTCTACTTATCTAGAATTTGAGCCTGAAAACTTTTTAAAGTTGTGACAATAACAGAGGTCTAAAAAAAACTTTTTTAGAGGCAGAGGTTGCAGTGAGCCAAGACTGTGCGTGCTATCGGCTCACTGCAACTTCTGCATCACGGGTTCAAGCAATGCTCCTGCCTCAGCCTCCCAAGCATCTGGGATTACAGGTGCCCACCACTATGCCTGGCTAATTTTTATATTTTTAGTAGAGACAGTGTTTCACCATGTTGGCCAGGCTGGTCTTGAACTCCTGACCTCAGGTGATCCACCTGCCTCGGCCTCCCAAAGTACTGGGACTACAAGCGTGATCCACTGTGCCCGGCCTAATTTGTGTATTTTTAGTAGAGACAGGGTTTCACCATGTTGGCCAGGCTAGTCTCAAACTCCTGACCTCAAGTGATCTGCCTACCTCGGCCTTCCAAAGAGCTGGGATTAAAGGCATGAGCCACCGCGACTGGCCAAGAAAATATTTATCTGTAGTTATATTTGATCCTTTCTCCCAAATGTTACTATTCTCTGCTTTTCCAGTTCTCAGGCTAAATGTTTGAGGTGTGAGAATAGATGCTATTTAAAATATTCTTTCAAGTTAACACTTCATGGAAAAGGGAGAGTGCCTGAGTTCTGTTCCAACCCAAGGACTCTCACCTACTAACTACATGGTGCTGACAGCAACCTTACAAGTGGCTGAAAGAATACATGGAAACCATATAAAACGCCCAGCAAAACACCCAGTCAGGACACGGTGCTCCATGAGCAGAAGCTTCCATTCTTCATGAGACTGTAGACACCTGTTATCCATCCCGTTCTGTGAGAAAAGCCAATAGAGCTGTCACTGACAGATTCTGGCACGTTTCTGGAATGACTTCCATAAGCTTTTCCAAGGCTATCGGAGCCTCTGTAAAGTGACAGCACAGGCCAGTGACATACAGGATCCTTCAGATCCCAAAGGTCTCTGGTGAGCTAATGCAATGAAATCTTACTGGATCCAGCCCCAGAGGGGTTGGTGGGATTTTGCTTTGTCCCACTTGTGGCTCTAAGGTGCCCCTAGCTGGAGGCCCCAAAATACCCTGGTGGAGTGCCAAGCCCACTGTTTCGACCATGTTCCTTTTCCTTGATTAGCCACAGTTCTTTTTTTTTTTGGAGATGGAGTCTCACTCTGTTGCCCAGGCTGGAGTGCAGTGGTGCGATCTCGGCTCACTGCAATCTCTGCTTCCTGGGTTAAAGCGATTCTCCTGCCTCAGCCTCCCGAGTAGCTAGGACTACAGGTGCACGCTGCCACACCGGGCTAATTTTTTGTATTTTAGTAGAGACAGGGTTTCACCATTGTTGCCCAGGCTGGTCTCGAACTCCTGAGCTCAGGCAATCCACCCACCTTGGCCTCCCAAAGCGCCAGGATTACAGGCGTGAGCCACCATGCATGGCCGATTAGCCACAATTCTTAACAGGGAAAGAGAGACTTCCTCCCTGACTTACTGACTTCTCTTAAAAGGTTCTAAGTTAAGAAAAGCAAGTTATCCCTCACAGGAAGGCTGGAGACTCTGCAAGGTTTGTGTTAATCTGAAATATAATCAGAAATTGAATGAATCAGGGCCAGGTACGGTGGCTCACGCCTTTAATCCCAGCACTTTGGGAGGCTGAGGCGGGTGGATCACCTGAGGTCAGGAGTTCAAGACCAGCCTGGCCAACATCATGACACCCCATCTCTACTAAAAATACAAAAATTAGCTGGGTATGGTGGTGCATGCCTGTAATCCCAGCTACTAGGGGGGCTGAGGCAGGAGGATCACTTGAACCCAGGAGAAGGAGGCTGCAGTGAGTCGAGATCATGCTACTGCACTCCAGCCTGGGCAACAGAGCAAGTCACTGTCTCAGAAAAAAAAAAAGAAAAGAAATTGAATCAATCGACAATAAGAGTGTGGGCTGAGGTCAAATGTGAGAGACCTCCCCCAACAGCCTTACCATGGTGGTGGGCAACCTCCAGATCCAGTGGGAGTTCTGCTAGTCTGGGCTCCTGAATATGGATGAGGGCAACACAACAACCTACTTGGATGCAATGGACATGTAACATGATAACCTCTGTAACGTCCCCCACCTCCTCCAAAATAGCCAATCATATGATGAACACTAGCAGAAATGTATCAGATGCAATTTCCTTTTTCTACAATATTTTATCAGCTAAATGTTCTAACTTTCAGGATTCCTAAAGTTAAGAGTCCTAGGGCCGGGGGCAGTGGCTCACACCTGTAATCCCAGCACTTTGGGAGGCCGAGACGGGCAGATCACCTGAAGTCAGGAGTTCGAGACCAGTCTGACCAATATGGAGAAACCCCGTCTCTACTAAAAAATACAAAATTAGCTGGGCGTGGTGGCGGATGCCTGTAATCTCAGCTACTCTGGAGGCTGAGGCAGGAGAATGGCTTGAACCCAGGAGGCGGAGGTTGCAGTGAGCCGAGATCGCGCCACTGCACTCCAGCCTGGGTGACAGAGAGAGCCTTCATCGCGAAAAAAAAAAAAAAAAAAAAAAAACACGTATACTAGGCTTTTGTATGTTACAGTTAAAAGACAATTCAGATTGTGCCACTGCACTCCAGCCTGGGCGACAGAGTAGACTCCATCTCCAAAAAAAAAAAAAAAAAAGACAATTCTGAACTTTTTCTGTGTCTGAGTTGAATACAACTAATGTATTGTATCCTAGAACCAAAGCGTTTACAACATATTCAACCCAGGTGGATCTACCATTATGGGGAAAAAATATGTAAAAAGTTTAACACTCTATAGCTTATATGTAAGCACCAAAAAAACAAACAATAAAAACCAAGCATGGTATAGAGTTCTCAATGCTAAATCATCCATGTGGGATGTCACATGGCCATCTCTGAATATCTTTGGTGCACAGTTCTTAAATAAGACCAATCTATTCCATATCCTGGCTAGTAACCTTTGCACACGCAACAGATTTTGACCTTCCTCCTACAAGAGTGGAGCTCAGAACTGAATACATTCTTTCACAATTCAGCCTGGCTCTTGCAGCTGTCCCTTCCACTGTGCCTGTTCTAAGATAGTTCACCCTCAGGAGGGTGATCTTGATCAAATCCCAAAATTATTAGTTACAAATTTATGTATTTATTTATTTATTTTTGAGACGAAGTCTGGCTCTGTTGCCCAGGCTGGAATGTAGTGGCACAACCTCCGTTCACTGCAAGCTCCACCTCCCGGGTTCATGCCATTCTCCTGCCTCAGCCTCCGGAGTAGCTGGGACTACAGGCGCCCGCCACCACGCCCAGCTAATTTTTTGTGCGTGTATTTTTAGGCGAGACTGGGTTTCACCGTGTTAGCCAGGATGGTCTCGATCTCCTGACCTCATGATCCGCCCACCTTGGCCTCCCAAAGTGCTGGGATTACAGGCATGAGCCACCGCGTCTGGCCTAGTTACAAGTTTTTAATACCTTTGGGACACGATCCTAAGACAGGGAATTATTGTTATTTTACTGGTTTAACTTCTCATGATTGAAATATTTGTTTCATGATTGGAATATTTAACTTTTAAAAATATTAAGACCAGTAACAAAACAGCAAATACCACATGATTCCACTTGAATGATGTACCTAGAGTAGTCAAATTCATAGAGACAGAAAGTAGAATGGTTGTTGTCAAAGATGGGGTGAGGGGAGAATGGTGAGTTACTATTTAATGGGTACTGAGTTTCAGTTTGGGATGATGAGAAAAGTTCTGGAGATGGATGGTGGTGATGGTTACACAACACCATGAATGTGCTTAATGTGACTGAACTGCATATTTTTGGGCCGAGCACGGTGGCTGACGCCTGTAATCCCAGCACTTTGGGAGGTCGAGGTGGGCGGATCACCTGGGGTCAAGAGTTTGAGACCAGCCTCACCAACATGGTGAAATCGTGAAACCCCATCTCTACTAAAATACAAAATTAGGCAGGAATGGTGTCGCATGTCTGTAGTCCCAGCTACTTGGGAAACTGAGGCAGAGAACTGCTTAAACCCAGGAGGCAGAGGTTACAGTGAGCTGAGATTGTGTCACTGCACTGGGAGAACAGAATGAGACTCAGTCTAAAAAAAAAAAATCGCTGGGCGCTGTGGCTCATGCCTGTAATCCCAGCACTTTGGGAGGCCGAGGCGGGTGGATCACAAGGTCAGGAACTCAAGACCAGCCTGGCCAGCATGGTGAAACCCTGTCTCTACTAAAAATACAAAAATTAGCTGGCCATGGTGGCACATGCCTGTAATCCCAGCTACTCGGGAGGCTGAAGCAGAACTGCTTGAACCGGGACCCGGGAGGCGGAGGTTGCAGTGAGCTGAGATCGCGCCACTGCACTGCAGCCTGGGCTACAGAGCGAGACTCCGTCTCAAAAAAAAAGAAAAAAAGAATACCGCAGAAGTGATGTTGGTTCTCCTCATGGTGTCCTATTGGGGGCAGTGTCCTATCAGGAGGCACTGTCCTATCATGGTGTTAGGGTGCCTCATTCCTGGGGGCAAACTTCCATCACTTGGTTTGGGTAGATTCTGCCAGGTTTCTCCATTGCGAAGTTACTATTCCACCTTTGTAACTAATAAATATCTTGTAAGGAAATACTTCGAAACTATGTAAATACTTGTTTCCCAAACATTTAGCCACTAACTTTAACATCCATTAATGATTCCTGCTTGAGATAATTATTGTGATGGTTGCCAAACAGTGCTTTTTCTATTTCCATCATTCCACATATACTAACTGGAATTCTGTAAGACCTTTCTTTTCTCACTTTTAATTCAATTACAGTGAAAGGATACAAAGAAAATCAGCAAATGGGCTCATGGGTATTTGTTTTATTCTATGGGTACTATAGGTTGCTGCAAAAGTAAGGGTCGAATAATTCATCACTATCATTTATTTTAAGCTCAAATCATCCCATACTTGGCCACTGGGAGCCCCTTCAAGTTGGCTGCTGTGTCCTTCTGATATATCCCCATAATTTTCTGAGCATTTGGCCACAAATTGTTCCGGGCACATCTTGCGTTTTTCCCTCTCCTGTCCTGTAACAGCCATTTCTCCAAGGAATCTTGGTTTCTTTTATTGGAAAAAAGTATTTAGAGCCAAGACTAGGTGTGCTCATTGCTACAAGGTGTCTGTCACTACTTCTAGGCCCTATCTTATACACTCACATATTTCCATTTCTATGGGTATATATTAAGAACCCCATGTTAGGCTGGGCGCCGTGGCTCATGCCTGTAATCCTAACACTTTGGGAGGCCAAGGTGGGTGGATCACGAGGTCAGGAGATTGAGACCATCCTGGCTAACATGGTGAAACCCTGTCTCTACTAAAAATACAAAAAATTAGTTAGCCGGGCCTGGTGGTATGAGCCTGTAGTCCCAGATACTTAGAAGGCTGAGGCAGGAGAATTGCTTGAACCCAGGAGGAGGAGGTTGCAGCGAGCCAAGATCGCACCATTGCACTCTAGCCTGGGTGACAGAGTGAGACTCTGTCTCAAAAAAAAAAAGATAACTCCAATTCATGGAGTTCATGTTTGGGTCAGGGTTCATGTTTGCCACCCCTCCTTTGTAATTTATTTCTCTGAGAGAAAGCTGGCTCTCATTATCCACATATATTTACTTATTTCCCCAATCCTAGAACACATATAGGCATTTTGTTTAGAAATGGCTAAGTCCTACCCCTGTGAGAAACAAATTTACTAGTATTTTCTATTCTTTTTTGACTTTATTCTTTAAGAGGATATAGTCGAATTACTGTTTGCTAAAGTAATGTGGGCTACCCTCCCCATTGGTTTTGTTATTCATTTGTAATACAGTTAAGATTCACTTATTATAGTTTCTATTCAGCTTTGGGCCCATCTCACATCCCAGTTGTCTAGTTAGTTATTTCTCAAGTATGAAGTTGGAACTATACCAAAAGATGTACTTACAGAAGTGTCAGTTTCTCCTACCCTTTCTATTCCATTTCCATTCCCCCATTCTTTCAGGATAGGTAATCAAATTCATTAGTTTCTGGTTTATCCTTCCCATGTGTACTTGTGTAGAGGTTTTATACAAATGAGCAGATACTTCTATATATGCTTATTTCCTCTTCTTTCTTGCATGAAAAGGACAACACTATAGATATTGATTTGCATTTTTTACTTAACAGTATATCCTAGTTTACAGAAGCGAGTCAACAGAGCAGGCCTGACTGCTGTCCTTAGAAAGGTCTACTTGCAGGGTCAGCCTTAGCTAGCATCTGGGAACTAGAGTTTGGGAGTATCCACCATTCCCTAAACAGGAGTGTCTCACTGTACCTACACTATAATGTGGTTTATGCTAAACACCTGCTTTCCTTCTAGGAGTTGGAAATTTTGCTATGTGCCAGGCAGAGGATGTCCATGCAATCAGTCCCCAGTAAAATCCCTGAGCACTGACCCACTAACAAACTTCCATGGTAGACAATATTTCATATGTGTTGTCACAATTTGTTCCTGAAGGAGGTTAAGTGTGTATGACTCCACTAGGAAAGGACTCTTGGAAGCCTGCACTGGGACTTTGGTCTATGCCTGCTTCCCTTTTGCTGATTTTCTTTGTATCCTTTCACTGTAATAAACTGTAGCTGTGAGAACAACTAAATGCTGAGTCCTGTGAGTTTCAGCAACTCTGAAAACCTGCTGGTTTTGGGGACCCCAACACACCTGGAAATCACTCCATATCAGTATATAGAGATTTTCCTCGTTATTATAGCTGGATAATACTCCATGTATGTACATACCTTATGCCATTATGTATTCAATCTCTCTCCTATATATGGGCATTTAGGTTGTTTCCAATATTTTGCAATTATAAACTGCTGAAAAGAACAACCTTGTGTATTATGTATTATTATACTGCTAGAAGTGTATACTTTTTTTTTTTTTTGAGACAGAGTTTTGCTCTTGTCACCCAGGCTGGAGTGACAATGGTGCAATCTCGGCTCACTACAACCCTTTCTTCTAGGTTCAAACTATTCTCCTGCCTCAACCTCCCGAGAAGCTGGGATTACAGGCACCCGCCACAACGCCCGGCTAATTTTTTGTATTTTTAGTAGCGATGGGGGTTTCACTAGGTTGGCCAGGCTGGTCTTGAACCCCTGACCTCAGGCGATCCACCCATTTTGTCCTTGCAAAGTGCTGGGATCACAGGTGTGAGCCACCGCGCCTGGCCACTGTTTTTTTGTTTTTTTTTTTTTGAGACAGTCTCGCTCTGTCACCCAGGCTGGAGTGCAGTGGTGCCATCTTGGCTCACTGCAACCTCCGCCTTCCACCTTCCGCCTTTGGGGTTCAAGTGATTCTCCCGCCTCAGCCTCCCAAGTAGTTTGGATTATGGCCATGCATCACTGTGCCCAGCTAATTTCTGTATTTTTAGTAGAGACAGGCCTTCACCATGTTGCCCAGGCTGGTCTCGAACTCCTGATCTCAGGTGATCCACCCGCCTCGGCCTCCCGAAGCGCTAGGATTACACGCCTAGAAGTGTATCTTCTAAGGCAGGTTTCCTTGAAGTGTTCGGTCAACAGGTCGGGGCACCAGTAATTTTGTTAAATGTTGCCAAACTGTTCCTCAGAAAGGTTGTATCAGTTTGCATTCCCACCAGCAATGTATTAGAATGTCTGTTTCCTCATAGTCTTGCTAACCAGATACACTGTCATACATTTTCATTTTCACCCGTCTGATAGTCAAAAAGTGACACCCTTAAATCAAAGGGGAAAAAGTGGTATCTCTGGTTAACTCTGCATTTCTCTAATTACACGAGGCTGACCATCTCTTATGTTTAACCACCACACACACACACACACACAGTTCATTATCAAGTCTTCTCATTTTTCTTTTTTTTTTTTTGAAAGGGAGTCTCACTCTGTCGCCAGGCTGGAGTGCAGTGGCGCAATCTCGGCTCACTGCAACCTCCGCCTCCCAGTTTCAAGCAATTCTCCTGCCTCAGCCTCCCAAATAGCTGGGACTAAAGGCATGCACCACCATACCCAGCTAATTTTTGCATTTTTAGTAAAGATGGGATTTCACCATGTTGGCCAGGATGGTCTCAATCTCTTGACCTCATCATCCTCCCGCCTCAGCCTCCCAAAGTGCTGTGATTACAGGTGTGAGCCACCACGCCTAGCCCAAGTCTTATCATTTTTCTATTGGGTTTGGTACTTCATTCCTCAATTCAAGAGTTCTTCAGTTATTACAGATATAGACCCTTTATCTCTGATATACATTGCAAATATGTTCTCTCAATTTGTCAGTTGTCTTTCGACTGTGGGATATTTTGTCAATCTAGCAAGAGCTCTTATAAACTGAGATCAGGGGATGCCTGGGGTTTGCAAATCTGAAATGGTATGCAAGTGGTATGTCTGCTTTTCTGAAAGGTCTGCAGTGTTCAGATTTCCAAAGGGTCCTGTGACCTGAGAGTGATTAGGAGCTGCTGCTGCTGCCCCACATCTTCCACTGGCCTAACTGTGCCCCACAGGACCACTTCTGCTGAATGACCTCTAAATTGCTGAAGGCTTCTCTCACGTCTCTTGACTGTTCTCTTTCACAAGTTAGACAGCCAATGACCTGGCCTCCAGATGCATATTTTCAGGTTGTGTCATTAGTGTGAATACTCATCCAAGAATGCATTCCTGGTTTTCTATACCTCTCACGCACATGACAACAACAGGAGAGTATAATACTCTAGCTGTGGCCTAACCAGCACACAACAGAGCATAAACACCACTTCTCAGTCCAGATAACACATTTCCCTTAATGATATTAACAGCCAATTGGCTTTTCCTGGCACAAAATCAATTCTAATTGACCTGTTAAAACCTGCAGGTCTTCCGTTTCCCCTTTCCCCATAAGTACTTCTGTTTCTTTTCAATTGTGGAGATCACTTTTTGAAACCGAGTACAAAATGTTAACATTTATATCAATTAAATTTCATTCTGCTTTATACAATTCAAAATGGAATATACACCTGGTGGAGCTGGGAGGGAGAAAAGGGATGATTTTTAAAAAGAACAGGGTGGCGGGGCGCAGTGGCTCGCGCCTGTAATCCCAGCACTTTGGGAGGCCGAGGTGGGCGGATCACGAGGTCAGGAGATCGAGACCATCCTGGCTAACACGGTGAAACCCCGTCTCTACTAAAAAAATACAAAAAATTAGCCAGGTGTCATGGCGGACACCTGTAGTCCCAGCTACTAGGGAGGCTGAGGCAGGAGAATGACATGAACCTGGGAGGTGGAGCTTGCAGTGAGCTGAGATCATGCCACTGCACTCCAGCCTGGGTGACAGAGCAAGACTCTGTCTCAAAAAAAAAAAAAAAAAAAAAAAAAGAACAAGGAGATAGTAATCTAGTTCTTAGGTTGATTGTTATGTAAGCATGTGTATGTATATGTATGCATATATAAACACATATATACGTGTGTGTTCATTATACTTTATGTGTATTACACATGCTTTTACATCAAATATTACATTTAAAAACTTTTCTCTCCTGAAGTGGCAGGTCCCTAAATTGGAAAAAAAAAAAAAAAAAGAAACTTTTCTTGTTAGACTCAGCCCACTACATCAAGAAGTAACACAATAGGAACTCTGGGATCCTTAGCCTTTTACCTATTTAACTGTATTTTTAAAAGATAGGGCATTGGCCAGGCACATTGGCTCACCCTGTAATCCCAGCACTTTGGGAAGCTGAGGTGGGCGGATCACCTGAGGTCGGGAGTTCGAGACCAGCCTGACCAACATGGTGAAACCCTGTCTCTATTAAAAAAATACAAAAAAATTAGCTGGGCATGGTGGCGGGCACCTGTAGTCCCAGCTACTCGGGAGGCTGAGGCAGGAGAACAGTGTGAACCCAGAAGGCGGAGCTTGCAGTGAGCTGAGACTGTGCCACTGCACTCCAGTCTGGGCAACAGAGCGAGACTCCATCTCAAAAAAAAAAAAAAAAAGCCGGGTGTGGTGGTGCATGCCTGTAGTCCCAGCTACTTGGGAGGCTGAGGCAGGAGAATGGCGTGAACCTGGGAGGCGGAGCTTGCAGTGAGCTGAGATCGTGCCACTGCACTCCAGCCTGGGCAATAAGAGCAAAACTCTGTCTCAAAAAAAAAAAAAAAAAAAAAAAAAAAAAGGGCATCACAGCGTAAACTCAAATATCATGTTCAAATGTTACTTAATGCTTCATTCATTCCTAATCATAGTCACTGCATGAAGCCCACTAACAACAATTAACTGCCCTTTATCCTGTGTAAAGAAATGATATACGTATCAAGAGCGGGATGGGAGCCTAGCCTAGGCAGCCCAAAGAACATATGAACTTGTTGGTGGGTCTAGAGCAGGGGTTGGCAAACCACAGCCCTCAGGCCAGCAGCCTGTGCTAATGAAGTTTTATTGGAATACAGCCACATTCATTTATTTATGTATTGCCTCTGCCCACTTTATGCTACAATGGCAAAGCTGAGTTGTTCCAGAAGAGACCATATGAGGCCAGGCATGGTGGCTCATGCCTGTAATCCCAGCACATTGGGAGGCTGAGGCGGGTGGATCACAAGGTCAGGAGTTCGAAACCAGCCTGGTCAACACAGTGAAACCCCGTCTCCACTAAAAATACAATAAATTAGCCGGGCGTGGTGGCCGGCGCCTGTAATCCCAGCTACTCAGGAGGCTGAGGCAGGAGAATTGCTTGATCCCAGGAGGCGAAGGTTGCAGTGAGGCAAGATCATACCACTGCACTCCAGCCTGGGAGACAGTGAGATACTCAAAAAAAAAAAAAAAAAAAAAAAAGGAGACCATATGACCTGCAAAGCCTAAAAGATTTACTACGTGGCCCCTGATAGAAAAAGTTTGCTGACCCCTCGGTTAGAAAACCATCCAGTGGAGAGAGTCCGCTGGACAGGTACATTCCTTTAAGAATTTGGAGGGCCCGGCAGGGTACGGTGGCTCACGCCTATAATCCCAGCATTTTGGGAGGCCGAGATGGTCGGATCACCTGAGGTCAGGGGTTCTAGACCAGCCTGGTCAACATGGTGAAGCCCTATCTCTACTAAAACTACAAAAATTAGCCGGGCGTGGTGGTAGATGCCTATAATCCTAGCTACTCAGGAAGCTGAGGCAGGAGAATCGCTTGAACCTGGGAGGCAGAGGTTGCAGTGAGCCGAGATCAAACCACTGCACTCCAGCCTGGGTGACAGAGCAAGACTGTGTCTCAAAAAAAAGAAAAAAGAATTTGGAGGGCCCAGCTCAGTGGCTCACACCTGTAATCCCAACACTTTGAGAAGCCGAGGTGGGAGGATTGCTTGAGCCCAGGAATTTGAGAGCAGCCTAGGTAATATACTAAGACCCTGCCTCTATTAAAAAAAAAAAAGAAGAAAAAAGAATTTGAGACCATCACACTATCATAGCTCACTATTAGTCTCAACTAACCAACCTCTCTGGGTATAACTTCAAGCACACATCGGCTGGTCATGGTGGCTCATGCCTGTAATCCCACCGCTTTAGGAGGCTGAGGTGGGTGGATAACTTGAAGTCAGGAGTTCGAGACCAGCCTGGCCAACATGACGAAACCCCGTCTCTACTAAAAATGCAAAAAAATTAGCTGGGTATGGTGGCTTATACCATAATCACAGCTATTTGGGAGGCTGAGGCAAGAGAATCGCTTGAACCCCAGGAGGCAGAGGTTGCAGTGAGCCAAGATTGTGCCACTGCACTCCAGCCTGGGTGACAGAATAAGACCTTCTTAAAAAAAAAAAAAAGCCTCCCTTCAAAGGTTTCTCTGTGATACCTCACTCCAACCTATCAAAACATAAGGACTGAGTATATCTATATCATTTCTTAACATCAAATGCTGAAATACCACGATTTTCACAGACTCAACATTTCATATACAGTTGCTGCTTCAGAGAACTGACACTTTTTTACTAAGCACTTCCTCTCTTCAAGTGTCTGATGTGACACAAATGTTTTAGAAGATCATCAAAACAAAGTTAACTTCAAAATCAACATTTTGGAAATGTTTCAAGAATAAATCATGAACCAACCGTCAGCATCTGTATTTTATCCAGAGAAAGCTGTCATTCACACTCAACTCTTCTGAATGGAGATTTCATTTCTTACCTGACTCAGGCTAGTCTTTTCTTCAGCAGCTGTGGAATGTTGACGTGGATTTTCCTTTGCTCCCTCAGAGGGTTCTCTTATAATTTCCGCCTGGCCCCCTGGATCTCTGAAGACCTTTGGCTCCACGCTCTTGCTTCTCTTTGCCCTATCCAAGATCCCAGATGCCACAGAACCTCCTGCTGTGGAGTCCACTAGCCCACATCGCCCAGGCTCACTCCCATGATCCAAGGTCTCATAGGTTTCTTCACAACAACTCTCCACATGAGTCCTCTGCAGCTCCAAGGGTAATGCCCTATTCTGACTTAAAAGAGAGCTTGAGGCTCCAGGTTTTACATCTGGAATCACACTTGGCTCAGGGTCAGCATGAAGCTCTCTGGAGACACTTACTGGGAGTTCAGAGTATAATTCCTGTACCACGGCAGACATGGAGGAATCAAGTGGAACTGGCTGAGTCTCTACTCCAGATGACAGCATTAGGACAGACGCAGATTATGGAGTCAAGTCTTTTACATCAAACGATTCACCCTGACACAAATCACAGGAAGGGATAAAAGTTTAAAACCTCGATAAGTTAGAAGAAGGCTGCCTCAGTTCAAACCGGCTACAACGAAGAAAACAAGTTCTACTTCAAATGCCAGCATTATCTGGCACCAAAAATTTCTCCTTAATGAATTTGTATAAAAATAAATACCTTAACCTTTAATAACGTTTAATTGAGATTAGACAGCTCTCAATCAAATCTTAATTCAAATAATGCCTTATGAACAATTCTCAATTTAAACGTGAAGGGCCTGCCAATGTAGAAGAGAATAAGACATGCCTAAAGCATCCAAGGATAGACCTGATGTAAATGAGAAAATAAAGATGGTTTTCTGTTTGTTTTCATGGGCATGAACCTTACCTCTTTTGTTCACTGCTATATCCCCATGCTATCCCATAGTACGTACTCAGCAAATATTTGTTGAATGAATATATACTGAGGAACTCTGGAAAATTTCATATACTGACTTTTCCTCTTTGAGGGAGGATAGGGATAAAGTGGGATTCCATTCCTTTACTGCTTACTAAATACTTCAGCTCTCTACCCAGGCTAGCACAAGACACTACTAAACCAGCTCGTTAGCAGAATCCTTCCTGATTTTATCCTGCATCTTCAGATTTTCCAAGTGTTTTCCACAGTCATCACTCATTTGATTCTCACAACAACCCTTTGAGCTAAATAGGGCAGCTATCAGCTTCTTGTTTTAGATCCTAACACCACACCTGAGGAGGTTAAATATGACCTGCCTAAAATATTACATGGTTGTCTGAGAGGATGAAGGTGGAGGTATATCAAGAGAGAAAGAGCTTCCACTGTGTTCGTAATGTTTCATTTATGGCAGTGAATGGTAGCAACAGGTTATTTGCTGAAACACTTATATCTATGCAGTTTGTAATACTACACTATATAAGTAGCCAAAACACACACATACTCAGGGCCAGGGTTTCTTGGCTCCTAACTTTTCCAGTTTAGTGTACCAAACATGCAGTTTCCACAACAAAAAAAATCCACTTTGACCATTCCGATTAGTGTGAATGTTTACAGGCCTTGAAATAAATCTTGCCTAAGTAGGGGAAAAAAAAAAATCTGCTTTGACCTGACCAAAGCAGAAATTGGTCAGCCAGACAAGATACTTCATGCTTTCATTTTTTTTTAGACAGGATCTTGCTTTGTCAACCCAGGCTAGAGTACCATGGTGCAATCATCCCTCACGGCAGCCTCCCTCTCCTAGACTCAAGTGATCCTCCTGCCTCAGCTTCCTGTAGCTGGGACAGGTGCACATCACCACACCTGGCTAATTTTTTTATATTTTTGAGATGGAGTCTCGCTCTGTCGCCCAGGCTGGAGTACAGTGGCGTAATCTTGGCTCACTGCAACCTCCGCCTCCCAGGTTCAAGTGATTCTTCTGTCTCTGCCTCCCAAGTAGCTGGGACTATAGGCGCGTGCCACCACGCCCGGCTAATTTTTGTATTTTTAGTAGAGACAAAGTTTCACCACGTTGGCCAGGCTGGTCTTGAACTCCTGACCTTGTGATCTGCCCACCTCGGCCTTCCAAAGTGCTGGGATTACAGGCATGAGTCACTGTGCCAGGCCACACCTGGCTAATTTTTTTTTTTTGGTGGAGACAAAATTTTGATATGTTGTCCAGGCTGGTCTCCAACTCCTGAGCTCAAGCAATCCTCCTGCCTTGGCCCCGCAAAGTGCTGGGATTATAGGCACGAGTCACCATGCCTGACCCACACTTTCATTCTTGATGCTTTCCCTAACCCTAAACAAGGAGAGAAAAGATGAATTTTAATGAACCTTCCCAAAGGTAAAAGAGCATAATGTTATAATACTAACTTAAATACCAGAAGTGATAAGAAATTAGATTGCTGTTCCGTGATGTTTAGGTAACACAGAAAGGCAAATTAAAAAAATTAAATCCAAAACATTAGGCTGGGCGCAGTGGCTCACACCTGTAATCCCAGCACTTTGGGAGGCTGAGGCAGGCAGATCACTTGAGGTCAGGAGTTCGAGAACAGCCTGGTCAATATGGTGAAATCCAAGGTGGGGCGTGGTGGCTCACGCCTGTAATCCCAGCACTTTGGGAGGCCAAGAGGGGCGGATCACGAGGTCAGGAGATCAAGACCATCCTGGCTAACTCGGTGAAACCCCGTCTCTACTAAAAATACAAAAAATTAGCCGGGCATGATGGCGGGCGCCTGTGGTCCCAGCTACTCGGGAGGCTGAGGCAGGAGAATGGCATGAACCCGGGAGGCGGAGGTTGCAGTGAGCTGAGATCGTGCCACTGCACTCCAGCCTGAGTGACAGGGCGAGACTCTGTCTCAAAAAAAAAAAAAACAACCGTGAAATCCAGTCTCTATTAAAAATACCAAAATTAGCCAGGTGTGGTAGCAGGCTCCTGTAATCCCAGCTACTCGGGAGGCTGAGGCACAAGAATCGCTTGAACCTGGGAGGAAGAGGTTGCAGTGAGCCGAGATCTCGCTACTGCACTCCAGCCTGGGCAACAAAGCAAGACTCCCGTCTCAAAGAAAAAAAAGAACAAGCAATAAAACAAAACAAAACATTACCAAGAGATAAACCGTGTGTACAGGGGAAGAGCGAGAATCAAATGAGATTCTGGATGTGAAAAGCTTTCATAAACAGTGCTGTAAGGCTGCGTGCAGTGGCTCATGCCTATAATCCCAGCACTTTGGGAGGCCCAGGCAGGCAGATCACCTGAGGTCAGGAGTTAGAGACCAACCTGGCCAATATGGTGAAACCCTGTCTCTACTAAAAATATAAAAATTAGCCGGGCATGATGGCAGGCACCTGTAGTCCCAGCTACTCAGGAAGCTGAGGCAGAAGAATTGCTTGAACTTGGGAGGCGGAGGTTGCAGTGAGCCAAGATCACGCTACTGCACTCCAGCCTGGGTGACAGAATGAGACTCCGTCTCAAAAACAGTGCTGAGAGAAATGTATCCCTTTTAGATCTAGAATCTTCCCCTTTCTCCTTTATTTCCAGATAGAGAAAGATCTTTCTAGGGGCACTTCAGATTTTAGGCCATTTATGTGTGTGTAAGGTGGGGGATGGGGGAGGTTAGTAGAGATAATGTGGAGTTGCTATTTGATGCCAAAAATAAGTAAGAAGTGCTCAATTTTAATTTGGTTCAGTTTTCCTTTCCCAACAACATACACAGTCCAGTTTTCAGCTGTCACAGCACACACAGATTTGAAGAGTAAACGCAGGAAAGGATACTGTAAAAGAGCAGATTTTTCGAAGGAGATGGGCTCCTTGGGTCTCTATCACCTTATGCATCTGACCCTGCCTACCACAGAGATACGGGTGTTCTTAAAACTTAATCCTTGATTCCTCCCTTTTGAGGCTTCACTTTCTTGATAACGTCATCTTTTTCTGCAGCCTCTGTGATGAGGATAACTCAAAACTCTTCCTTTTTTTTTTTTTTTTGAGATGGAGTCTTGCTCTGTCGCCCAGGCTGGATGAAGTGCAGTGGTGCCATCTCAGCTCACTGCAATCTCTGCCTCCCAGGTTCAAGGATTATCCTGCCTCAGTCTCCTGAGTAGCTGGGATTACAGGCACGTGCCATCACGCCTGGCTAATTTTTGTATTTTTAGTAGAGGCGGGGTTTCACCATGTTGGCCAGCTGGTCTCGAACTCCTGACCTCAAGTAATCCACCCACCTCGGTCTCCCAAAGTGCTGAGATTAAGGGTGTGAGCCACTGCACCTGGCCTAAAACTCTTCCTTTAAGCACAGAGTTACTATAGGATTCAGCAATTCCCCTCATAGGTATACATGCACAAAACATGTCCACATAAAAATTTGTACACAAATGTCTTTAGCAGCACTACTCGCAATAGTCAAAAAGTATAAACAATCCAAATATCCATCAACTGATGAATGGATAAACAAAATGTGGTATAGCCATACAATGGAATATTATTCAGCCATAAAAAGGAGTGAAGAAATAACACGTTACAACACGAATGAACCTTGAAGACATTATGCTAAGTGAAAGAAGCCAGTCACAGAAGATCACATATTACAAGATCCCCTGTATAGGAATCTCTAGACTAGGCAAATCTTACTATGAACCCAGCTACTAAGAGGGGAGGATCACGCCCATGGGAGGCCAAGGTGGGTGGATCACGAGGTCAGAAGTTCGAGACCATCCTGGGTAACATGGTGACACCCCGTCTCTACTAAAAATACAAAAAATCAGCTGAGCATGGTGGCATGTGCCTGTAGTCCCAGCTGCTCTGGAGGCTGAGGCAGGAGAATCACTTGAACCCAGGAGACAGAGGGTGCAGTGAGCCGAGATTGCGCCACTACACTCCAGACTGGGAGACAAAACCGAAAGTCTGTCCAAAAAAAAGGCTGGGATTCTTGGAGAAATTGGGAGTGACAGCTGATGGACACAGAGTTTCTTTCTTGAGTAATAAAAATGATCTAAAGTCAATTATGGTGATGGCTGCAGAACTCTGTGACTATACCAAAAACCACTGACTGGTACAATTTAAATCAGTCAATTGTATGGCATATGAATTAAATCTTAAAAAAAGATTTCTTTTAAAAAAGAAACCTGGCCGGGAGCGGTGGCTCACGCCTGTAATCCCAGCACTTTGGGAGGCCGAGGTAGGTGGATCACTTGAGGTCAAGAGTTCCAGACCAGAATGGCCAACATGCTGAAACCCTGTCTCTATTAAAAATCCAAAAAATTAGCTGGGCATGTTGGCAAACGCCTGTAATCCCAGCTACTTGGAAGGCTGAGGCAGGAGAATCGCTTGAACCTGGAAGGCGGAGGTTGCAGTGACCTGAGATGGGGCCACTGCACTCCAGACTGGGTGACACAGTGAGATCCTGTCTCAAAAAAAAAAAAAAAAAGAACCTGACCTTGACCCCAACCTTTCTTTCAATTCCTAACCTACATTTCACTTGCAAGAATGGCACCCCCAAAACTTACCATGTTTAAAACAGAATTCATTCAATCTATTGAATAATTGAGTCTTTCTACATGCAAACAGCTTTGAGAAACAATGATAAATAAGACGCCCTCAGCAAACTTACATGCTCATTCCTTTTTTTTAAAAAAAAAAAAAAAAAAAAAAAAAGAGACAGGGCCTTGCTGTGTTGCCCAGGCTGGAGTGTGGTGGTGCGATCATAGCTCACTATAACCTTGAACTCCTTCTGCTTCAGCATGCCTGGCTAATTTTTTTTTTTTCTTTTTTTTTGAGACGGAGTTTCGCTCTTGTTGCCCAGGCTGGAGTGCAACAGTGCGATCTCAGCTCATCACAATCTCCACCTCCCAGGTTCAAGCGATTCTCCCGCCCCAGCCTCCTGAGTAGCTGGGATTACAGGCATTCGCCACCACACCCACCTAATTTTGTATTTTTTAGTAGAGATGGGGTTTCTCTATGTTGGTCAGGCTGATCTCAAACTCCCAACCTCAGGTGATCAGTCCGCCTTGGTCTCCCAAAGTGCTGGGATTACAGGCGTGAGCCACTGCGCCCGGCCTACTTTTTTATTTTTGTAGATAATTTTGTAGTTCTTATGTTGCCCAGGCTGGTCTCAAACTCCTGGGTTCAAGCAATCCTCCCACCTCAGCCTCCCAAAAGTGCTGGAATTACAAGCGTGAGCCACTGTGACTAGCCACATGCTTATTCTTAATCCTGTTGCTTCTCAGAAAAGGCACCATCATTATTCTAGAGCTTAGATTTGAATCCCCAGCCATAACCATATCTGACTTCCCCTCACCATTCAATCAGCACTTGCAGCCTGTGGACTCAACTCCCTGTAGTGTTTTTAGTAAATCCTATTCATTTCCATCCCTACAGTTCTAGCTCAACATTTTGTTCCAAATTTTGCTCCACATAGGGTCATACACAAATACAGGTTTACTAAACAGATCTTTATCATAAAGAGTCAATATTGATAATCACATAAAATGGTTCACCTCTTGTTACTCTTGTTTGGATCAAATTCTAAGAATTTCAACCTGTAAAACAACTAGACACACTGGCTAGAGAAGCAAAACAGACACCCCCTCCTTTTTCTCCTGGACTAATTCTGGGTCCTCAAATTTCTCAGCAGAATTGCAGATACATTACCAAGAACAGCTGGAACCCTAAGAGGTGAGGTGATATTTAGATGCAAGCCTAGAGTGGCAGGTTAAACATGGCCGGGTGCTTTGGCTCACACCTGTAATCCCAGCACTTTGGGAGGCCGAGGCAGGTGGATCACGAGGTCAGGAGATCGAGACCATCCTGGCTAACACGGTGAAACCCTGTCTCTACTAAAAATACAAAAAATTAGCCAGGTGTGGTGATGTGCACCTGTAGTCCCAGCTACTCAGGACGCTGAGGCAAGAGAATGGTGTGAACCTGGGAGGCAGAGCTTGCAGTGAGTGGAGATTGTGCCACTGCACTCCAGCCTGGGCGACAGAGCAAGACTCCGTCTCAAAAAAAATAAAAATAAAAATAAAAATAAACTTATTTTCAGCTCAGTAGCTCACACCATCTATCAAAATATTGGTAATGCTACAACAGTGCAGTGACAGAACCTGATTTTGAGAAGACATTCAAGTTCTTTAAATTTCTGAATGCAGTGGAGCAATCTAAAAGGATGATGTAGAAATATATCTCTACAGCCGGGCTTGGTGGCTCATGCTTGTAATACCAGCACTTTGGGAGGCTGAGGCGGGTAGATCACTTGAGGTCAGGAGTTCAAGACCAGCCTGGCCAACATGGTGAAACCCTATCTCTACTAAAAAATGCAAAAATTAGCCGGGCGTGGTGGCAGGAGCCTGTAATCTCAGCTACTCGGGAGGCTAAGGCACGAGAATCGCTTGGACCTGGGAGGCACAGGTTGCAGTAAGCAGAGATCGTGCCACTGAACTTCAGCCTGGGTGAGAGGGAGATTCAGTTTAAAAAAAAAATAAAGAATATAAGCCAAGTATTATCACAATGTTACCTTGGACAGTAGGATCACCAATGACTTATCTGTATGTTGAACTTTTTTTTTTTGGAGACAGGGTCTCTGTGGCCCAGGCTGGAATGCAGTGGGTTGATCGCAGCTCTCTATAACTTCAAACTCGACTCAAGCAATCCTCCTGCATCAGCCTCCTAAGCAGCCAGGACTACAGGGGCGAGGCAGTGAACTCAGCAAATATTTTTATTTTTTGTAGAGACAAGGTCTCACTACATTGCACAGGCTGGTCTTGACCTCCTGGCCTCAAGTGATTCTCCCACCTCGGCCTCCCAGAGTGAGCTGCTGCACCCAGCCTTGTACTTATTTTTCAAAACAGTGACTATATATTACATGTTAAAATGTTGTCTAACCATTATTTCTCAAGATCTAAACACACAGCAATAAAAACAGCTGGTAAGTGTACTATCAGTATTTTTTATCAGTATGTTTTTTATCAGTATGTTTTATCAGTATTTTTCCAGCTGTCAGCTCTCTGCCTTAATCATCAATGCTTTTACATTAAAGTGCTAAACGTGAAGTGAAAGGGAACAGTGAGTAACACATGCTTATAAAATGTAGACAGGGATTTACAGCTTAATCTTTGCTAATGACTTATAATCAACCTATCGGGTGAGGATACCAGATAATTACCTAGTTTGAGGTATAAGCAAAAAATAAACCATAGATTTATGAACGACTTTTGACAGCTGCTACTGGCTTGTCGTCTTTATCACAACACAAATAAGTACTATATTAGAATGTGTAGGGAATGGATTTATTCCCAAAAAGTGACTAATACTTATAGGAAGTATGAAAATTATTATTCCAGTAAAAGTAGAAATTATTTTATGTTGAGGACAATTATTTCATGCTCTTTCTTTGCAAATGCACAAACACTTCTCCCAGCAGTCTTTTTTTTTTTTTTGAGACAGAGTCTCGCTCTGTCGCTCAGGCTGGAGTGCAGTGGCGCGATCTCGGCTCACTGCAAGCTCTGCCTCCCGGGTTCACGCCATTCTCCTGCCTCAGCCTCCCAAGTAGCTGGGACTACAGGTGCCCGCCACCACGCCTGGCTAATTTTTTTATTTTTTTTATTTTTAGTAGAGACGGGGTTTCACCGAGTTAGCCAGGATGGTCTCGATCTCCTGACCTTGTGATCCGCCTGCCTCGGCCTCCCAAAGTGCTGGGATTACAGGTGTGAGCCACTGCGCCTGACCCTCTCCCAGCAGTCTTTTTTTTTTTGAGACAGAGTTTCACTCTTGTTGCCCAGGCTGGAATGCAACGGCATGATCTCGGCTCACCGCAACCTCTGCCTCCCAGGTTCAAGCGATTCTCCTGCCTCAGCCTTCCTAGTAGCTGGGATTACAGGCATGTGCCACCATGCCCAGCTAATTTGTTTTGTATTTTTAGTAGAGACGGAGTTTCTCCATGTTGGTCAGGCTGGTCTCCAACTCCCCACCTCAGGTGATCCACCCGCCTCGGCCTCCCAAAGTGCTGGGATTAGAGGCATGAGCCACTGTGCCTGGCCTCTCCCAGCAGTCTTAACTGCTGGTCTCTTCATCAGGAGGCCAGGGTCCCTTATCCTGCTCCCACATACTAGCTGCAGAGTCTTGAGTGTGTTAAGTGAAAGTTAAGTGAACTTTCCCGGGCTTGTTTTTCACATGTTCATCAAAATAAGCTCAAAGGGTCTCGTCACCCATAAAAATCCGAAGACTCCAAAGAATAACTTTTCTATTTCCCTTTGTTTCAGAAAAGCACACCTACAGACACCAACAATGGTGGTATAGAGCTCCTACTAATCCCCTCTGCAATTACTCAAGGGCGTTTGAGGTAATTTAAGAAAACTTTACATACAAAAAAAGATGGTAAGCTTTTCTTTAGTGTGCTTTCAGGTAATCTGGCAGTGTTAATTCCTATCCCACCAAAAAAAACAAAAACAGGAAAACAAACCTACCAGTGAAGGATTAACATTGTTGCTCTCAATCTCATCAGAATACATTTTATAACACTAAAAACTTGACAAAGTGGCAACTTTTAGTCATTCAAACACTCCCCAAAACAAAAGTTCTGGAGGTACAAAATTTACAGCAACAAGCAAAAAATCAGAAAAAAAAAAAAAACCCACAAAATAAAGAAAACAGAACATAAAACAGTGTGCCCCAATAATACCGAATCTGAAAGTCTCCCCTCCCTTTAATTCCAATGCAAAGGGGCTGTTAATAACACTAGGCGCTGCCATGCTTGCTTCAGGGAACAATACTCACAATAATGACCAGGCCCTCAGAAGCTCACAACACTCTTTTCACCTTGAGAAAGGGGCTTTCTTTTCCAAAGATTCAGACATTGTAGCCATTCCCTCCAAGAGGGAATTTGGAGAATGGGCCTCTTCTTGAGAAACAAAGAAACAAGAGTCTTTTAATAAAATCCCAAGACAAACCAAAAGTGAGGCAGGGAAGTTCATACACTAAACAGGGCAAGCGCTTCAACATGGAGCGTGCAGAAAAGCTCAAAAGCATCAAGGACTATTTCCCATTTCCTCCCTTTAATAACATCCAGAAAAAGGATCCCTCTGTCTCCATGTAAGGAGTTAAACTGTGGAAAATGCTCCTGATTTCTACTGACAGAGGCTTCCTGTATAAAAGATTTTCATCTGTTTTATAAAGGAAAAGGAGAAAAGAAACAATCTGTGTCATTCTGCATATACAAGAGGGAAGAGATCTCTCCTCAAAGGTATAGAGTCTTCATTTTCTTGGGAGAGCAAAAGACAGGAAGAACATGGAATCGCCCACTTGGGGGGGTGGGAAGGATGCGCAGATGGAAGATTTTTTGTCACTACAGTAAGTCAGGGAAGTGGGAGAGGGCATCCCTAACCAGTCAGGAAGAAGTGATACCTTCTGTGGACAAAGGAAGTGCTGGCGTCTGGCATCAGGTCTCCCTTTCTCTTAAGAGGACAGACCTGTTTCCAAAAGCTGTCTTTTTTTATTGATTATTTTCAGTGAGGCCCTCTTTGTTAATTTGGGGGAGTATTGTACAGTAGGATCTAAGGGGAATGGAAGTGTCTCTTTCTCTAACCCCTAAGTGGGAGGGAGTCTTCCACTCCAGTGAGAAAGGATGGTTGAACACTTGTGATGGGGGTTGGGAGGGGCATGCATGGAAAAATATGTTTCTCTGTGCAAGATATTAGTTTTCTTTTTTAACAGATTAAGTAATAGTAATAGCAACAGCTTACCAAAAGCTTCCTATATAACTAGTATTTACACAAATGCTCTCTTAGCCCGCATGACAATTCTAAGAAAATAGAACCCAAGTTGGAGATGGAATGAGATTGAGACAAGTTAAACAAATAGTCAAGGTCACAAAGATGTTAAGTGAGAGACCCAGGTTTGCAACTATTGCACTCCAAAAGCCATGCTCTTAATAATGCAAGGGAAAGGAGCTCACTGCACACCAAGAGGCTTAAAGGGAAGAAAAGAAGCGAGGCTCCCTCTATGGACATCACGAGGGGAGAGGGAGAAAGGTTGATTTCTGATACCATAAAGTAAATTTTCAAGGTCTTCCTCTCCGTATCTTGGGGTACAGATGAAAAATAAAGGAGGAAGGTAAGTATCTTTCTTACTGGGAAGAAAGATCCCCTCTGTCACTTTCAGGCAAGTTGGGTCTCACTCTTCACCTGGGTGACGCTGACCAAAGTTGGGGGAAAGGTCTCATTTAGGGGTTATCTCTTACTCCTACTCAGGATAAGTTCAGAATCCCCCTTGAGCCCTGGGAGTGGGTCTCCCTCTGCTGACCAACGGATGAGCGCTAAGAAAGAGCGTACGCCTCCAATAAGGGGCGTCGTCCTCTCCGAAGAGATAAGTTGGGGGATCCCTGTCGTATCGAGGTTGAAGAGGAGTCTCTCTCCCGCGTCGGAGCCATGACTCGGAGAAGCCGCTTTTCTCTAGTGACGCGGGGCCTGGTCTCCTCCCTCTCCCTGGGTCGTTCCGCCGCCCACAGGGCAGCCTTGGTTCCTTTCCGCGCCCCGAGAGGGCGGGGGGCCTGGACTCCCCTTTAGCCAGCACCACCCGGCAGAGGGTCCCTTTAGGGCGGAGGGGGCGGGGCGGCTACGCCCGAAGCCTTCCAGTCCCGGTCTCTTACCCTGAGACCTCCTCCGCGGCCCGCGCTTGCCCAGCCAGCTCAGCCCCTGCAGCTGCAGCCCCGTCGTCGCCAGGTCTACCTGAGCCTACGGAGCCGACAGAGGCCGGGGGCGCTCCGGCCGCGGCCACCTCTTCGTCTCTATGGTCCCCCTGCACTTCCTCATCCGGGGCCCGAGCCAGCCATGCGGACTCGCCCAAATCCCGCCCCCGCACCGCGCGCGCGCACTCCAAGGGGAGGCTCTTCCTGATTCTGACCTCCCGCCCTCTGCTAGCCCCAGCCTCCCTCAATCCCGCCCCTGCAGCTCAAACTCTTAAAGGGAAACACAACTTTTGGTTCTGCTCCTGCTGAGCCACAGGACCCAGTGCTGGCCTTCACTGCTGTCACCCTGTTCCAGTCCACCGTTTTTCTAGTCTGGATGGCTACAATTCTAAGGGCCTGCCTGCTTCCACTCTGGCAGCCCGAGAGATCTTATTCTACTGGAAATAGTGTTTTGGGTCATGACACTCCTCTGCTGCTTCTAATCACACTGACCACTAAATAAATGGCACCCCTGCCTCCAGTTGGTTACAGAACCTTGTTTTATTTTCTTCATAGCTTTAACACTAGCTGAAATTTCTGTGTCTCATCTCTTTATTGACTCGTTTATCATTTATCTTCCTCCACCTTGTCTGTTTTGTTCATCACTTAATGCTCAGCACCAAGAGCAGTGTCCGGCACAAAACTAGACGCTCAATGGACATTTGAAGGAAGGAAGAAATGTTTATCCAGGGGAAGAACTGAGGTCCAGATAATGAAATCGACTTGCCCCAAATCATACAGCTTTGTGTTAAAAAATAGAAATCGACCAGGCGCGGTGTCTCACGCCTGTAATCCAGCACTTTGGGAGGCTAAAGCGGGAGAAGCACTTCAGCCCAGAAGTTTGAGACCAGCCTGGGCAACATAGTGAGACATCGTCTCTGCCAAAAAGCAAACAGCTGGGTCTGGTGATGTGTGCCTGTAATCCCAGCTACTCTGGAGGCTGAGGCAGGAGGATCACTTGAGGCTGGAAGGTTGAGGCTGCAGTGAGCGGTGATCGTGCCACTGCACTCCAGCCTGGATGACACAGCAAGACTCTTTCTCAAAACAAAACAAAAATTGCTCAGGTGTTGATGCACCTGTGCTCCTAGCTACTGGGGAGCCTGAAGCAGGAGGATCGTTTGAGCCCAGGAGTTTGAAGCTGCATTGAGCTATGATGGTGCCCCCACTGCACTCCAGCCTGGGCAACAAAACAAGACACTGTCTCAAAAAAAAAAAAAAAAAAAATCTGAACGCTTCAAAGTTTCGTTTCTTTTTTTTCTTTCTTTCTTTTTCTTTCTTTCTTTTTTTTTTTTTTTTGAGACGGGGCCTCGTTCTAACACCAGGCTGGAGTGCAGTGGCGGGATCTCGGCTCACTGCAACCTCTGCCTCCCGGGTTCAAGAGATTCTCCTGCCTCAGCCTCCTGAGTAGCTGGGATTACAGGCGCACGCTACCATGCCCAGCTAATTTTTGTACTTTTAGTAGAGACAGGGTTTCACCATGTTGGCCAGGCTGGTCTTGAACGCCTGACCTCAAGTGATCCGCCTGCCTCGGCCTCCCAAAGTGCTGGGATTACAGGCGTGAGCCACCACTCCTGGCCTTCAGAGTTTCTTTATGAGAGTTGCCAAATTAAAAAGTTAAAATATTTGCCTTTTGGCTGGGCGCGGTGGCTCAAGCCTATAATCCCAGCACTTTGGGAGGCCAAGGCGGGCGGATCACAAGGTCAGGAGATCAAGACCATCCTGGCTAACACGGTGAAACCCCCTCTCTACTAAAAAATATAAAAAATTAGCCGGGCATGGTGGCGGGCGCCTGTAGTCCCAGCTACTCGGGAGGCTGAGGCAGGAGAATGGCGTGAACCCGGGAGGCGGAGGTTGCAGTGAGCTGAGATCGGGCCACTGCACTCCAGCCTGGGCGACATAGCGAGACTCCGTCTCAAAAAAAAAAAAAAAAAAAAATTGCCTTTTTAAGATGTCCCATTATGGACATCTCTCAGGAGAAGGAATCAAATTCCCTTGAGGGCTAAGAAGAGAGAATCCTATTAGCTTCCCCTGGGATGGAAGAATGTCCCATCAACCACCCTTGCTAAAGACAAAAACTATCTTGGGGGATCTGGGTGTATCTCCTGAAGTGGCAACATAGAAACATTTTTTAACATAACATTGTTATTCTTAAAAAATTTTGTAACTGTTGCAATCCACTGTATCACATATGTTTTATTACAAGATAAACAATTTCAGCCAGGAGTGGTGGCTTGGCCTGTAGTCCCAGTCCCTTGGGAGGCTGAGGCAGAAGAATCACTTGAGCACAGGAAATTGAGGTTGCAGTGAGCTATGATAGCACCATTGCACTCCAGCCTGGGCAACAGAGCTAGACCCTGTCTCGAGGGAAAAAAAGGCCTGGCTACAGTGACTCGTGCCTGTAATCCCAGAACTTTGGGAGGCCAAGGCGGATGGATTACTTGAGCTCTGGAGTTTGAGACCAGCCTGGGCCACATGGCAAAACCCGTTTCTACAAAAAATACAAAAATTAGCTGAGCACGCACCTGTAATCCCAGCTACTAGGAGGCTGAGGTGGGAGGATCGCATGAGCCGGGGAGGCAGAGATGGCAGTGAGCCGGGATCATGCCACTGCACTCCAGCCTGGGTGAGGGTGACCTCATCTCAAAACAAAAACAAAAAAACAAAAACAAAAAAACAAACAAAAAAATCGCAATTATTTAATACTTGCATTATTTACCTAACTTCTCCTGAGTCCCAACATAAAGGCATCCATGCTTAAGAACGCTGCTTGTCCTGTCCCAGGGTCCCCTTGGTCCACTTCAGAATCTTTCACTACAGTATACCATGCTTTTTCTTTCAACATTTTTAAGTTTTTCAAATCCGTAAGAAATGGGCACTGTTAGTATTAAAGATACAAAGAAATTTAAGACAAGTGCTGTGTCGTTTAGATTTAGCAGTCAGTGTGATTAGAAGCAGCAAAGGAGAGGCGTGACCCAAGACACTGATTCTAGTTGTAAGATCTCTCTGGCTTCAAGAGGGGAAGCAGGGAGGCCCTATCGAGTTGCTGCCGCTCAGGTCAGAAATGGTGGACTGGACTGGGGCGCCGGGGGGTATCAGTGGCAGCAGGCGGAGCTGGCAATTGTCAGGAGTCCCTGGCCAGAGCCTGACCCAGCCCACCCAGCTCTCTGGTTTTCTGCTTGGAGAGAAAGATATCCTGACAGATGCGAGTTTAGGCTTGCCCTGGGTATGACCAAAGGATGTTGGTTAAAGGCTCCGTTCTGGGAACGGGTCAGGATTCGTCCTTGCTTCCTTCTGAAGGGTTTTATGTCCTCAGGCTGTTTCCTGGTTTGTGAAATAGGATAGTATCTGCCTCCTGCATCCATCAGGTAATAGGGACGCAATGATTACATAAGGACTATGAAGCCACGGCAGCCATTCTTATTAATAACCAGAGGGGCGCAGAACGTCGTTTACAGTTTACAAGGGTTTGAAAAGCACCCGGTAAGTGGACACTTCCCAGCAGAGGCCATCACACTAACTCTCGCGTGCTCAGCCCCATGCATTTTACAGAAGCCCTCCCAGAAACTCTCGTTGGCGCCTCTTAGCAGCCCAATGAGGCCACATGAGTCATTAACCTCGTTCATATAACAGAAAACGGAGCTCTGACGGATCTCGTTTCCCCTGTGGGGAGGTCACTCAGTCGGAAACGAAGCTCTGTAGCCATGGATCTATGTCAGATAGACTGGGAGGAAATGGATTTCCTCCGTGAGGCGAGAGGCTCTAGCGCTCGAGGGCAGGAAACGCCAGGAGGTGGCCCAAAGAAGAGGCCGCACGCGACGCCCCGCCCCCAGCTCGAGCCCCGGATGAGGAAGTGGTGCGGCCACCGAGACGAGACGGAGGCCCGGCGAGAGCGGCGCGGGAGCGCGAGGGCGGGAAGGAGGCGGGGCCCCGGGGCGGAGCCACCGGAGCGGCGCGGGTTCTCAGGTGAGCGCTACACGGTCGGGGCGGGCCTTGCAGGGGCTTCAGGCTTAGGGGCGGAAGCAGCGCGGGCCGCGAGGGCGTAGGCGGGGTATCTGGAGGAGGCGCAGGGAACCTGGAGAGGGTCCAGCCCTCGGTGCCCCGGCCAGAGGCAGGAAGGGGCTCTAGAGCTTCGGTGAGTGGAGCTGCCCGCCCCGGACTGGGGACTGGGGGGGCTTGAGATAGGGGACCTTGGCCCAGGTTCGAGTTCCAGGCACCATCCCCAATCCGCTGTGTGACCTTGGACAAGTCTCTCTCCCTCTTTGAGCCTCAGCTGCCTCAGCTGTGAAACGGAGTCAGGGAAGGTCTGCTGAGAGTTCGCACAGACCGAGGTTTGGGGAAGGAACTCCTGCCTTCCTCCTGTTTGTGGTTGCCTTGCTCAGGATATTGGCAGCAAAAAGAGAATGGTGGGAGTGCCTCTTAAGTCTCGAGTGACCTTGAGCAAATCCCCTTCCCGGAGTCACACTTTCATCTACAAAATGAGTGGGCTAACCTCTTTTAAGATGTCTTTACTATTTGGGTGTTATTGGTGCAGATGGACACAAGGTGATGAGTACCCATTCACCGCAATGCTTACCCTATAGGGGAGTGATAGAATATCTTTTCCTAGGTTTGACTAGCCCCTGGCCCGAATTCCCCTTAGTTCCTGGATTCTGTGGTTCTATTTGTTCTGCATCGCTCCTTGTAACTGGAGGAGTGACTTCTTCCAAGAGTCACTTGGCACCACTTCACAGCAGAGCAACACCAGTATCTTCACTGGCCTAAAATCAAAGAGTGGTTGCAAGGAAAAATCTGACATTCCAACCTTTTTGTTTGTATTTCTATGGCAGGGAGGCAAGATGACTTCTTTGCCCCAACCTTGGAACAGCTAAAGGGAAAAACAGTGCAAGATGAGAACAACAAAGGTCTACAAACTCGTCATCCACAAGAAGGGCTTTGGGGGCAGTGGTCAGTATCGATTGGTGTTTCGAGGTTTTGTAAGTTGGCTGAGGTTCTGGTGTGTGCAGTGCCTTGAAATTACACACTGACTCGTGTGACAATTGAGGCTAAACAGGCGACTAAACAGACTAAAGTAGCAACTATCATACAGTAACAAGGAGTATGGCAGGACCCTTCTAATGCATTTGCATTCAGACTTTTAAGGAACATTGTGAATGCTGCCGGTTTACTACCTTTCATTTGTTGAATTGCATTGTTTATTACAAATCTTCCGAGTATGTTCCATAAAATTCCAGCCTCCACTGGTTTGGCAGATAAGAGAAACTAAAATCATATATCAGTTTTTACATTGAGTGAGAGAGAAGCAGCATAGATGTGCATAGAGCAGGTATGATCAAAGCATAAACCTTTGCCTGGCTTCTAGGCATGGGAAGAAGGAGCAGGATACAACATGTTATTCTGCATTGAACTATAGTCTGAGTATCTACTCTGCTTCTAATTTTCCTGGTGACCTTGGACAAGCTCCTAGTGTACCTTATCTGAAAGTTGAAGGGCTTTAGAATAGTTTCTCTTAACATCGATTTTTTTTCCTTTCTTTTCTTTTCTTTTTTTTTTGGGACACGTTCCCCCATGTTGCCCAGGCTGGTCTGGAACTCCAGAGCTCAAAAGATCCTTCCACCTCAACCTCCCTAGTAGTTGGGATTACAGGCATGAGCCACTGTACCCAGCTCTTCTTAGCACCTTGAATCCATAAATCTGAAGAATAAAAGGGCACTTAGTATAATTTTTTTTTCTTTTGTAAGGGAATAATTTTCCATTGTGTCTTAACAGCCTTATTTACTTCAGAAATTAGAGTTAACAATATAATGAGTCTTTTTATTTTATTTTATTATTTATTGGCTTTTTTTTTTTGAGACAGAGTCTTGCTCTGTCCCCAAGCTGGAGTGCAGTGGTGTTATCTCAGCTCACCGCAACCTCCCCCTCCCGGGTTCAAGCAATTCTCCTGCCTCAGCCTCCCGAGTAGCTGGGACTACAGGTGCATGCCGCCATGCCCGGCTATTTTTTTTTTTTTTTTGGTATTTTAGTAGAGACAGGGTTTCACCATGTTTCCCAGGCTGGTCTCGAACTCCTGAGCTCAGGCAATCCGCCCACCTCGGCCTCCCAAATTGCTAGGATTACAGACGTGAGCCACCGCGACGGCATGAGTCTTTTTAACATTGTATTTTAGGGTGTATTTACTTCTACATTATGTAGATATAAGCCTCCAGAGGGGAAGGACTGCCAAAAAGGGAAAACAATAGTTTCTCTATCATAGAGCGTTGTGAGGCTTAAGTAAAGTGATATATGTAATGCGTTTAGCAGAGTGTTAGACTCTGTGCTCAATAAATGTAGCCATTGTAATTACCAGGTTACAGGCATCGCTATATTTAAACTACAATTTCTGCTAAAATGCACAGTCTATTATTATTACTTTGATGCTATTGATGTTGCCTAAATATTTGTGGAGTGGAATAAAACAAATAACTTTTGGCAGAGAGAAGAATACAAGGATACAGTATATACAATGTATACAAATACATATTTTTATGTATAAAATACAAAGGTAGTTAGATGCTGTATCTAGTCTTCTGCAAGACTGTAGGTCAAAATACAACTAACAGCTGGACATGGTAGCGTATGACTGTAATCCTGGCATTTTGGAAGGCCAAGGTGGGCAGATCACATGAGTTCAGGAGTTCGGGACCAGCCTGGCCAACATAGTGAAACCCCATCTCTACTAAAAATACAAAAATTAGCCAGGTGTGGTCATGCGTGCCTGTAATCTCAGCTACTAGGGAGGCTGAGGCACGAGAATTGCTTGAACCCAGGAGGCAGAGGTTGCAGTGAGCTGAGATCACGCCACTGCACTCCAGCCTGGGCAACAGAGCAAGACCCTGTCTTTAAAAAAATAAAAATAAAAAAAAAAGAAACAACCAACAGTTATTTATTAGGTGTATACCTGTGCCAGACATAATGATTATGAATACCACAAGGTTCTTTGTCCCTAAGGAGTTTTCAGTTTGGTAAGATAGACATGCAAAAAGGAAATGATAAAACCAAGCAGAAGGGGATATGTTCTCACGGACCTTATATGTTCTCACGGACCTTAATTCAGACTATGTAAATTAGGGAGGAAGCTCCAAGGAGCATTTGTTGTGAAACTGTCAGTGGAAACATAGCAAATAAAATTAGGGATTGCTGAGTGCAGTGGTGTGTGCCTGTAGTCACAGCTACTCAAGAGGCTGGGACAGGAGGATCACTTGGGCCCAGGAGTTCCAGACTATAGTACATTGTGCTGATTGGGCATCTGCACTAAGTTCTGCATCAATATAGTGACCTCCCAGGAGTGGGGGACCACCAGCTTGCCTTAGGAAGTGTGAACCACCTCAGGTTGGGAACAGAGCAGGTCAAAACTCCTGTGCTGATCAGCAGTGGGATTGTCCCTGTAAATAGCCACTGTACGCCAGCCTAGGCAACAGCAAGACCTTATCATTAAAAGAAAACAAAAAAATTTGGGAGTAAACCAGTGTTTCATTTTACTAGGCTGAATTTTTGTTGGGTCTGATTATATTTGAAATCTAGATAAACTTAATTGTCATGATATTAGCATAATTAAAGGTGATGTCTTTCCTTGCAAATTAAAACAGCAAAACAGTCATTCGGTCTTCATGCTTCTGAGTTTGCAATATTTGAGAGAGTTCTCCCCATCCCTAGTAGAGGGGCAGAGGTGGATAAACATGAAACCACATCCCTCTTCTTTTATTTATTTATTTTTTTGAGATGCAGTCTCGCTCTGTCACTCAGGCTGGAGTGCGGTGGTGTGATTTCAGCTCACTGTAACCTCCGCCTCTTGGGTTCAAGTGATTCTCCTGCCTCAGGCTCCCAAGTAGTTGGGATTACAGGCTCCCACCACCACACCTGGCTAATTTTTGTATTTTTAGTAGAGACGGGGTTTCGCCATGTTCGCCAGGCTGGTCTTGAACTCCTGACCTCAGATGATCTGTCCGTCTCGGCCTCTCAAAGTATTGGGATTACAGGCGTGAGCCACTGCTCCTGGACTCTCTGAGGTTATTTTCTTACTCCTGTTAGATATAAAGATTTATTGTGAGGGTCACATTAAGACATTGGGAAATTCTTTGAACATTGAATAACTGTAAGGAATTGTGTTGTATCTGTGGGAACCAGCCTGTTTTGTTCCTATTATATGCCAGATACACAATATTTAAGGGGGTAAAAGGCTGTCCAGAAGCCTAATTCCCAGATACTGAGGGCTGCTCTGTCCCTGGAAGCAGTGCGGTAGTAGAAAGAGCACGGGGTATGGAGACAAAGGTACCTGAGCGCCATCCCACTCTGCTGCTCTGTAGCTTGGTGTTCCTGTGTGAATCCATTAGTCATTGTAAGCCTCGTTTCAAAATAGAACCTCATCTGTCAATGGGGTGGTAATACCATCCTGATGAGGTTGTGAGGAACCAGTGTGAGAACATACACAGTGTACCTAATGAGTGTTTTTCTACTTGAAGTGGCTGAATTGTCTTTCAGATGATGAGCTAGTTGTGAACCCCAAAGTGTTCCCTCACATCAAGCTTGGAGACATTGTAGAGATTGCACACCCCAATGATGAATACAGGTGAGTGTCTCATAGGATCCATGGAACTGGGCAATTCACTGTTTCCAAATGATGTCCAAGGGGTTTGAAAGGCAGATAGGTCTCTTTGCCTTTCAAAATGCTCATGTTGTGGTGGCTCAATCCTGTAATTCCAGCACTTTGGGAGGCTGAGGTGTGTAGGTCATTTGAGCTGGGGAGTTCGAGACCAGCCTGGACAACACAGTGGGACCCTGTCTTAAAAAAAAATGATCATGCCTTCTAGGATTTGATCAACAAATAATTTTTCAAAAGTGGTCCATTCCTTCTTTTTTTTTTTTTGAGATGGAGTCTAGCTCTGTCACCCAGGCTAGAGTGCAGTTGTGTAATCTCAGCTCACTGCAACCTGTGCCCCCCAGCCCCAAGTGATTGTCCTGCCTCAGCTTCCTGAGTAGCTGAGATTACAGGCTCAGCCTCCCAAGTAGCTGAGATTACAGGCATGCGCCATCATGCCCAGCTAATTTTGTGTTTTTAGTAGAGACGGGGTTTCACCATGTTGCCCAGGCTGGTCTTGAACTCCTGACCTCAGGTAATCCACTGGCCTTGGCCTCCCAATGTGCTGGGATTACAGGCGTGAGGCACCGCACCCGGCCTAATTTTTGTATTTTTTAGTAGAGATGGGGTTTCACCATATTGGCCACACTTGTCTCAAGTGATCCATCCTGCTAGGCCTCCCAAAGTGCTGAGATTACAGGCATGAGCCACCATACCCAGCCATGTTTTTTGTTTTTTTTGAGATGAAATCTCGCTCTGTCACCCAGGCTGAAGTGCAGTGGTATGATCTCGGCTCACTGCAATCTCCGCCTTCCGGGTTCAAGCCATTTTCCTGCCTCAGCCTCCTGAGTAGCTGGGATTACATGTGCATGCCACCATGCTTGGCTAATTTTTGTATTTTTAGTAGAGACGGGGTTTCACCATGTTGGTCAGGCTGGTTTTGAACTCCTAACCTCGTGATCCGCCTGCCTTGGCCTCTCAAAGTGCAGGATTGCAGGCATGAGCTACCTTGCTGGGCCAAGCCTTTTTTTTTTTTTTTTCCCCCCAAAAGAGAGAGACTTGCTCTGTCACCCAGGCTGGAGTGCAGTGGTGCCACCTCGGCTCACTGCAACCTCTGCCTCCTGGGCTCAAGTGATTCTTCTACCTCAGCCTGTCGAGTAGCTGGGACTGCAGATGTGGGCCACCACACCTGGCTAATTTTTGTATTTTTAATAGAGACAGGGTTTCGCCATGTTGGCCAGGCTGGTCTTGAACTCCTGACCTCAGGTGATCCACCTGCCTTGGCCTCCCAAAGTGTTGGGATTATAGGCATGAGCCACCGAGCCCAGCCTCTTTCTGGTTTTAAAGCTGAGATGACAACTGAAAGGTTCTGTAGCATTTGTCCATTTCCTTTAGTGCATATGGAGTTTCTTTGTTTCTTTTTTTTTTTTTTGAGATGGAGTCTTCCTCTGTTGCCCAGGCTGGAGTGCAGTAGCATGATCTTGGCTCACTGCAAGCTCCGCCTCCCAGGTTCACGCCATTCTCCTGCCTCAGCCTCCCAAGTAGCTGGGACTGCAGGCGCCCACCACCACGCCCAGCTAATTTTTTTCTATTTTTTAGTACAGAAGGGGTTTCACTGTGTTAGCCGGGATGGTCTCGATCTCTTGACCTTGTGATCTGCCTGCCTCGGCCTCCCAAAGTGCTGGGATTACAAGTGTGAGCCACCGCACCCAGACGAGTTTCTTTGTTTCTAAGGGAGCTTTCTCCCATTGTTGTGCTGTAATTCACAGAATGGTCAGAGTGACCTATTTGCCTTTTGTGGGGGATGAAGGATGCTAGGGAGTTACTGCTCGCAGTATCCCAACTCTCTTGTTGCTCTCTTTTTCAGCCCTCTGCTTTTGCAGGTCAAGTCACTTAAGGAAGATTTACAGAAGGGTAAGAATTACATCAGTCCTCTTAGAATTTTTTATTTACTGCCTCAGAAACTGTAAGAAACCTCTCTTCATAATTTCAAGGGATGAGGGCAAGTAATTCTTTCTTTTTTAAACAAATTTTAATTTAATTTTCAATTCAGGCAGTACATGGGAATGTTTGTTACATGGGTATATTGTGAACTGGTGGAGATTGGGCTTCTATTGTATCCATTGCACAGTGAACCTTGTATCTGACAGAACAGATAGGGATACAGAATGTTTTATCTGTGTCTTAACATTGTATTTTTTTTTTTTTCTGAGACAATGTCTCATTCTGTCACCCAGGTTGGAGTGCAGTGGAGTGCAGTGGCTTACTGCAAGCTCCGCCTCCTGGGTTCATGCCATTCTCCCTCAGCCTCCCAAGTAGCTGGGACTACAGGCGCCTGCCACCACGCTCGGCTAATTTTTTGTATTTTTAGTAGAGACGAGGTTTCACCATGTTAGCCAGGATGGTCTCAGTCTCCTGACTTCATGATCCTCCTGCTGCAGCCCCACAGAGTGCTGGGATTACAGGCGTGAGCCACCGCACCCAGCCTGAACATTGTATTTTTCAACCCTCATCCTCTTCCCTGTCCTTGTTTTTGGAGTCCCAAGTGTCTATTATTTCCATCCCACTTATAGGTAAGAACATGCAGTATTTGGTTTTCTGTTTGTGAGTTAGTTCACTTAGGATAATGGTGGCCTCCAACTCCATGTTGCTGCAGTGGACATGATTCCATTCTTTTATGGCTGGAGTTCTCTTCTTATCAAATTGTGTTCCCGCTAAAAAAAAATTGTCAAGTTGACGCTTATAGTCCCAGCTACTCTGGAGGCTGAGGTGGAAGGATCATTGGATCTCAAGAGTTTGAGGTTACAATGAGCTATAACGGCGCCACCGCAGTCTAGCCTGGTCAACAGAGCAAGACCCTATCTCAAAAAAAAAAAAAAAAAAAAAAAAGGCCAGGCACAGTGGCTTATGCCTGTAATCCTGGGATTTTGGGAGGCTGAGGCAGGCAGATTACCTGAGCTCAGGAGTTTGTGACCAGCCTGGGCAAAATGGTGAAACCCTGTCTCTACTAAAATACAAAAAATTAGCCGAGTGCGGTGGCATGCACCTATAGTCCTAGCTACCCTGGAGGCCGAGGCAGGAGAATTACTTGAACCCAGGAGGTGGAGGTTGCAGTGAGCCGAGGTCGCGCCGCTGCACTCCAGCCTGGGCAACGGAGCGAGACTCCGCCTCAAAAAAAAAAAAAAAAAGAAAAAGAAAAAAAATACACAACTTGCCTGTTGCCCAGGTTGGTCTTGAACTCCTGGCCTCAAGTGGAGTTCCTCACACCTTGACCTCCCAAAGTGCTGGGATTGCAGGTGTGATCCACCACATCTGTCCCATTTTTTCACAAACTATTTGTTAAATGCCTACTCTGGGTGAGTAGGGATTGGGGAGGAAGAAATATATATTGATGATTGCCCACCACATGTGCAAGGCACTGTCCTGGGAGCGTTGTGTAATCTAGCATTGAGTGAGTGAGGAAGTTTATTCTCTGCCAGACTATACAGTCTAGGTGTAGCCAGAAGCGGTGATTCCTGCTTACTTATTCTGGATTCAAATCCTTTCTTTTTCCCTCTAATGGCTATGCCATGCTGTTCAAGGAACCAAAATGTTAATTGAAAGTAAATAAGATACTCTTTTAAATAGTTCTTAAGAGAAAAAAAGCAACAAAATTCTTGGTTGCTCTAAGGGCTTTGATGGCTGGGTGCAGTGGCTGACGCCTGTAATTCCAACACTTTGGGAGGCTGAGGTAGGTGGATCACCCGAGGTCAGGAGTTTGAGACCAGCCTGACCAACATGGTAAAACCCCGTCTCTACTAAAAATATAAAATTAGCCAGGCATTGTGGCGCATGTGTGTAATCCCAGCTACTCGGGAAGCTGAGGCAGGAGAATTGCTTGAATCTGGGAGGCAGAAGTTGCGGTGAGCTGAGATCACGCCATTGCACTCCATCCTGGGCAACAAGAGCAAAATCCTGTCTCTAAATAAATAAATAAATAAAATAAAGGGCTTTGATGTCACCCACTCTTTCTTTTTTTTTTTTTTTTTTTTTTTTAAAGAGATAGAGTCTCACTCTGTTGCCCAGGCTGGAGTCTGGAGTGCAGTGTCACGACCTTGGCTCACTGCAACCTGCACCTCCTGGGTTCAAGTGATTCTCCTGCCTCAGCCTCCCAGGTAGTTAGGACTACAGGCTTGCACCACCATGCCTGGCTAATTTTTATATTTATATTTTTATTTTTTTGAGATGGAGTCTCACTCTGTCACCCAGGCTGGAACACAATGACATGGTCTCAGCTCACTGCAACCTCCGCCTCCTGGATTCAAGGGATTCTCCTGCCTCAGCCTCCTGAGTAGCTGGGACTACAGGCGCAGGCCACCACACCCGGCTAATTTTTGTATTTTTAGTGGAGACAGGGTTTCACTGTGTTGGCCAGGCTAGTCTCGAACTGCTGACCTCGTGATCCGCCCACCTCAGCCTCCCAAAATGCTGGGTTTACAGGCATGAGCCACCATGCCCGGCCTAATTTTTATATTTTTAGTAGAGATGGGGTTTCACCATGTTGGCCAGGCTGGTCTCAAATTCCTCACCCCAGGTGATCTGTCTGCCTCAACCTCCCAAAGTCCTGGGATTACAGGTGTGAGCCACTGCACCATTGCCCCTGCCTTTTTTTTTTTTTTCGCCTTTCAGACAGGGCCTCTCTCTGTTGTGCAGACTGGAGTGCAGTGGTGCAGTCACGGCTCACTGCAGCCTCAACCTCCCTGGGTGCAAATGATTCTCCATCTCCCACCTCTGCCTCCCGAGTAGCTAAGACCCCAGATGCCCAGCCCACAGGATCATGCCTGGTTAATTTTTTTTTTTTTTTTTTTTTTTAATTTTTGCTCAGGCTGGTCTTGAACTCCTGGGCCCAAGCAGTCCTCATGCCTTGGCCTCCTAAAGTTCTAGGATTACAGGCATGAGCCACCATGCCTGGCTATCCACTCATATTTAACAATTCAATATTTCAATTTGAGGAGAAAACATTCTATAAAACCTGGCTACTCTGGTTACACTGCCTATGGGTTATCCCTGCTCCGCAAGGAGCAGTAAAAAAAAAAATTTAAAGTTTTCATTTTTTATGTTATGTTATGTTATGTTATGTTTTATGTTATGTGTTGTGTTGTGTTGTGTTGTGTTGTGTTGTGTTATGTTATGTTATGTTATGTTATTTTGAGATGGAGTATCCCTCTGTCGCCCAGGCTGGAGTGCAGTGGCGTGATTTTGGCTCACTGCAACCTCCACCTCCTGGGTTCAAGCAATTTTCCTGCCTCTGCCTCCTGAGTAGCTGGGACTACAGGTGTGCGCCACCACACCTGGCTATTTTTTTTTGTATTTTTAGTAGAGACGGGGTTTCACCATATAGGTCAGGCTGGTTTTGAACTCCTGACCTCGTGATCTGCCCGGCTTGGCCTCCCAAAGTGTTGAGATTACAGGCGTGAGCCACCACATTCAGCCGATTTAAAGATTTTAAAAGAATTCTATACAACCTTAATCCTAAGAATGGCCTTCATACCTTCCCCTTATCTCCTGCCCCCTGTTATGTTTCTTACCAGACTTAAGGGCTCATGGAAAAGTTTGTTTCTTCTTTACCACTGATAACTTCATTCCAAAGAGAAGATCTCCTTTCTCTTCTGGAATTTTACAGGTCTTTGAACTTTCTTATCTTCCTTCTTATTTTATTTATTTATTTATTGAGACAGAGTCTCATTCTGTCACCCAGGTTGGAGTGCAGTGGTGCGATCTCAGCTTGCTACAACCTTTGTGTCTGGGGTTCAAGCGATTTGTATGCCTCAGCCTCCCAAGTAGCTTGGATTACAGGCGCCCACCATCATGCCTGGCTAATTTTTGTATTTTTAGTAGAGACAGGGTTTCACCATGTTGGCCAGGCTGGTCTCGAACTCCTGACCTCAGGTGACCTTCCTGCCTAAACCTCCCAAAGTGCTGGGATTAAAGGTGTTAGCCACCATACCCAGCCTCTTCCTTCTTAAATTCTTTATTTTCCCTCCCTTCTCCCTTTTTCTCTCCATTTTTGTTGATTGCTTAGGCTCTGGTCTTATTTCACCTAAAAAGCAGAGAATTGTTTAAATTCTAAGCTCCTGAAAGGAAGAGACTGTGTGTTGCCCGTGTCAGATGATCAATTGTGTTGCTTACTGAGTTGAGTATTTATAGATTAGAATATATGGATCTGCTTTTTCAAAATGTGTTATCTGAGCGAGATATTGTTTCTGTTTTAGAAACTATCAGTGTGGACCAGACTGTGACTCAAGTGTTCCGACTGAGACCTTATCAGGATGTCTATGTTAATGTTGTAGACCCTAAGGTATGTCTTTGTTTTGGGCTTGAATATCTTTTTGGAATGATAAGCACCCTTCCTCAAGGTTAGATTACTAAGGAAACAATGAGTTGCTTAAGTGTAGTGTTGGATTATTAAATGTGTGTGGCCTGCTAGGTGTGGTAATTTCAGTACATCAGGAGGCTGAGACAGGAGGATCACTTGAGGCCAGGAGTTCAAGGAGTTCAACTATGCACTTGAGCCTGAGCAGCATAGTTAGACCTTGTCTTTATTAAAACTTTTCTTTTTTCTTTTTTTTTTTTTTTGCAATGGAGTGTCACTGTTGCCCAGGCTGGAGTGCAGTGGTGCAATCTTGGCTCACTGCAACCGGTGCCTCCCAGGTTCAAGCCATTCTCCTGCCTCAGCCTCCTGAGTAGCTAGGATTACAGGCGCGCACCACCGCACCCAGCTAATTTTTGTATTTTTGTAGAGATGGGGTTTCACCATATTGGCCAGGCTGGTCTTGAACTCCTGACCTCAGGTGATCCACCTGCCTCAGCCTCCCAAAGTACTGGGATTACAGGCATTGGCCACCACCCATGGCCTACATGTTTAGTTTTACAAGACAAAGTCTCGTTCTGTTGCCCAGGCTGAAGTGCAATAGTGCAACCATAAGCTCACTGCAGCCTCAACCTCCTGGGCTCAAGCAATCCTCCTGTTGCAGCCTTTCACGTAGTTGGAACTACAGGCATATACAATACGCCCAGCTAATCTTTTAGAAAAGTTTTAGTAGGCAGGACGCGGTGGCTCCCAGCCTGGGAAACATGGTAAAACCCTGTCTCTACTAAAAATACAAAACTTAGCTGGGTGTGGTGGCGCACCCCTGTAGTCCCAGCTACTTGGGAGGCGGAGGCATGAGAGTCACTTGAGCCCAGGAGGCGGAGGCTGCAGTGAGTGAGCTGAGATCGCGCCACTGCACTCCAGCCTGGGCAACAGAGCAATATCCTGTCTCAAAAAATAATAATAAATAAATAAATATGTAGCCTACATGTCATTTAGAATGTAGGCAGTATGTAGGTTGCATTTAAACCCACCCCCACTTTTCTTGAAGCTTGTCCTAACCATTTTCTGTATGTGAAACTATATGTAAAATTTTCTATTAAAATACTAACATTTAAAAATGTATTCTCATTTTTCTTCAAGAAGTGATGTTATAATAGATAAAAATTATTGTCCAGAAAGTACTATTGACATTAATAGGGAAATAAAGTGCATAGCTCAGTGTCACGTTTGTGTGCCAGAATCCAGACTAAAATACAGAATGAGTCCCCCACTACCCATCACACTCAATGTGCTACAGCGGCTATAGGATCAGTTGTAGATTTACCAACTATACTGAAAAGCGTGCTTTGGCAGGATATAATTCTGTTTATCAGAGTTCTGCTACTGAATGGTCTTCCAGTAGTTTTCTTTTTTGCAGTAAGTTTTTTTCCATGGTAAGTGGGCATTACCTTCTGACTATAAAGTGTGGCAAAGTAATGTCGGAGATATTATTTGATTATTCCTTTTAGGATGTGACCCTTGACCTAGTGGAATTAACTTTTAAGGATCAGTATATTGGCCGTGGGGATATGTGGCGACTAAAGAAAAGCTTGGTAAGATGTGATTTTTTTGAAAGTCTGTTACTTTTTCCATTATGTGAATAATCCCTGTTTATTATGGGAGAAGAATATAAAATCGTTTCTGATTTCAGCATCTACAGACAATTATTGTCAGCATCTTGTGTGTTCTTCCATTCTCTTTTCACTGTTTTTTTGATCTTTTATTTGTTTACTGTTACAGATTTTTACTCAGCATTTTTGGTTTAGATAGGAAGTTATACTGTATTTTACATTGGAATAGAACCGTAGTTTTCAGGTTTTCACTTGATCCCGTTTGCTCCTCACATCTCCTCATGGACAGGTATTTATTATCCCTAATTAATAGAGGTAGAAACTGAGATTGAGAAGTTAGGTAATTGCCCGAGGCTAGATAGTAAGTTGACCCTTGGCCAAAACCCAGATCCTGTGGCTTCCAGATCACACTGCTTTTTGCTGTACCCTCTTCCCATTTTCCACGTGTATTCATTGGTTTTTTTTTTTTTTTTCTGAGACGGAGTTTCACTCTTTCTCCCAGGCTGGAGTGAAATGGTGGGATCTTGGCTTACTGTAACCTCTGCCCTCTGGATTCAAGTGATTCTCCTGCTTCAGCTTCCCAAGTAGCTGGAATTACAGGCACCCACCACCATGCCCGGCTAATTTTTTTTTTGAGGCGGAGTGCCTTGTTGCCCAGGCTGGAGTGCAATGGCATGATTTTGGCTCACCACAACCTCTGCCTTCCGGGTTCAAGCGATTCTACTGCCTCAGCCTCCGGAGTATGCACCACCACACCCGGCTAATTTTGTATTTTTAGTAGAGACGGGGTTTCCCCATGTTGGTCAGGCTGGTCTCAAACTCCCGACCTCAGGCAATCCTCCCGCCTCGGCCTCCCAAAGTGCTGGGATTACAGGCGTGAGCCACTGTGCTCAGCCTTTTTTTTTGTATTTTTAGTAGAGGTGGGGGTTTCACCATGTTGGCCAGGCTGGTCTTGAACTCCTGACCTCAGGTGATCCGCCCTAGCACTTGGCCTCCCAAAGTGCTAGGATTATAGGTGTGAGGCACCGTGCCTGGCCCATTTTTTAATTATTCATTTATTTATTTTTTTTGAGCTAGAGTCTCGCTCTGTCACCCAGGCTGGAGTACAGTGGTGTGATTTCTGCTCACTGCAAGCTCTGCCTCCTGGGTTCACACCATTCTCCTGCCTCAGCCTCCCGAGTAGCTGGGATTACAGGTGCCCGCCACCACATCTGGCTAATTTTTTGTATTTTTAGTAGAGACGGGGTTTCACCATGTTAGCCAGGATGGTCTCAATCTCCTGACCTTGTGATCTTCCCATCTCGGCCTCCCAAAGTGCTGGGATTATGGGTGTGAGCCACTGCATTTTTTTAATAAATTTTTTTTTAATTTTTAATAAAAATATTTTTTTAATAAAAATATTTTTAATAAATTTTTTATTATATTTTAAAATATATTTTTAATAAAATATTTTTTAATAAAAATATTTTAATTATATTTTAATTGTTTCTTAAAAAAATTTTTTTTTTATTTCCATGTTATTGGGGAACAGGTGGTGTTTGGTTATATGAATAAGTTCTTTAATGGTGATTCGTGAGATTTTGATGCACCCATTACCCAAACAGTATACACCACACCCACATTTATTAATTTTTTAATTAACATTTCAACTTGAAAAGACTAGTTCATCAGGACTGTGAACTGGTTCTGAAAATTCTCATTTGAGGTTTTTTTTCCCTATTTTGACACTCATCAGAAGAAGTGAAGTTTTTGTACTATGAAACCACAAATTATAGGTAGAATTTCCACACAGGGCATATTTTCAGGAAAAATCTGCTTGATTTTTATTTGTTGACGGTTCCATTTTCTAAAGTGAGAGATAAAATGAGAAACAACATGATATTTAAATGAGTATGTAAATGCACATATGTATGTAAACATATGTGAAGATCAGGATATTTGTAAAGCTGGTCATTTATCATCCACCTGGTCTTTCCTATTATCTATACTTGCCAAACTCTTTAAGCACCTACTGTCATACCTACCCTAACAGGTTTTCCTGTGGGGTAAATCTGTTACTCACAAGCTAGTTCAACTTTGGGTTGGTAGAAGAGATTAGAAAGCTAGGAGTTCTTGTTTGTGATTTTTCATGGCCTTAATATGTTAATCAATCTCTCTCTCTTTCTCACCTTCTCTCCCTCCCTCCCTCCCTCCATCTCTCTACCCCTCTCTCCCCCTCCTCTTAGGTCAGCACATGTGCCTATATCACTCAGAAGGTGGAGTTTGCTGGCATCAGGTAGATATTACATCACTCCTGCCTTATCTGTGCAGTAACTGGGCTACATAAAGCAGTGGAGGCATATGGATGTCCATATAATAAAATGTGTAAAAGTATAAAATGTTAGATTGTCGGCTGGCCACGGTGGCTCACGCCTGTAATCCCAGCACTTTGGGAGGCCGAGGTGGGCGGATCACGAGGTCAGGAGATCAAGACCATACTGGCTAACGCGGTGAAACCCTGTCTCTACTAAAAATACAAAAAATTAGCTGGGCGTGGTGGCTAATAGTCCCACTACTATTGGGACTGTAGTCCCAGCGGGCACCTGTAGTCCCAGCTACTTGGGAGGCTGAGGCAGGAGAATGGCATGAACCCAGGAGGCGGAGCTTGCAGTGAGCCGAGATCGCACCACTGCACTCCAGCCTGGACGACAGAGCAAAACTCCGTCTCAAAAAAAAAAAAAAAAAAAGTTAGATTGTTGTAGCTCAAACAAACCACAGAATGCGCTATAGTAGTTTGAGGCTTAATGGAAAAAGTTGATGAAGCCCCCTGGCATTCTGTGAAAAAGGAAGTAGAAAAATAAAAGGAGATAGAGACTCATAATTTTACAACTGGAAAAACCCTAGATGAATGTATTGAATCGTACTTTCTCATTTTACAAATTAGGAAACAGATTTAGAAAGATAAAATGACTGGCACATTGGCTCCTGATTTGTTACCTTTTTAACTATATTGCTGTACTCTTGATTTATTAAAAGTATTTCTATATTTTAGTTTGTGAAGAGAAAAGAGACTTTTTGAAATCCCCTTTAAATTCAAAAAGTGACTGGGTGTGGTAGCTCGCACTTGTAATCCCAACACTTTGGGATGCCGAGGTGGGTAGATTGTTGCTTGAGCCCAGGAGTTGAAGACCAGCCTGGGCAACATAGTAAGACCCCGTTTCTACAAAAGAATTCAAAAATTAGCTGGGTGTGGTGATACGCGCCTGTAGTCCAGCCACTCGGGAGGCTGAGAGGTGGGAGGATCACTTGAGCCTGGGAGGTAGAGGCTGCAGTGAGCTGGGATCACACCACTACACTCCAGGCTGGGTGACAGAGCAAGACCCTGCCTCAAAAAAAAAATTCAGAAAGTATTTCAGGTACGGTGGCTCACACCTGCAATCTCAGCACTTTGAGAGGCCAAGGTGGGCTGAGTGTGCTTGAGCCCCAGGAGTTCAAGACCAGCCTAGGCCACATGACAAATAGTCTCTAAGAAAAAAAAACAGCCAGGCATGGTGGTGTGCGACTGTAGTCCCAGCTACTCAGGAGGCTGAGGTGGGAGGATCGCCTGAGCCCTGGGAGGTTGGGGCTGCAGTGAGACATTATCATGCCACTGCACTGCAGCCTGGGTGAGAGAGTGAGACTGTCTCAAAAAAAAAAAAAAAAAAAAAAGTACAACATGCACATAATTAAGCATTCAAATAATTCAGAAAGCTATCTCATGAAATATACATTCCTCTCCCCAGAAACAACTTGTGTCTTTCCTGAAATTTACTGTGTACACACAATCATATTTATGTCTTTTTTTTTTTTTTTTTTTCTGAGACGGAGTCTTGCTCTCTCACCCAGGCTGGAGTGCAGTGGCGGGACCTTGGCTGACTGCAGCCTCCACCTCCTGATTTTAAGCAATTATCCTGCCTCAGCCTCGTGAGTTGCTGGAATTACAGTTACCCACCACCACATCTACCTAATTTTTTTTTTTTTTTTTTTTGTATTTTTAGTAGAGATGGAGTTTCACCATATTGGTCAGGCTGGTCTCGAACTCCTGACCTCGTGATCTGCCCACCTTGGACTCCCAAAGTGCTGGGATTACAGGCGTGAGCTACCTCACCCAGCATATTTATGTCTTGTTAACTGACTTGTGGTGATCCTAAGCTTGTTCAGTGGGGTCACAGAGTACAGTGTAGTCCCTCGTTATAAAGATCCCCATCTACTTTTCTTTTTTTTTTTTTTTGAGACAGAGTCTCACTCTGTCGCCCAGGCTGGAGTGCAGTGGTGTAATCTTGACTCACTGCAACCTCCGTCTCCCAGGTTCAAGCAGTTATTCTGCCTCGGCCTCCTGAACTACAGGTGCGCACCACCACGCCCAGCTAATTTTTGTATTTTTAGTGGAGATGCGGTTTCACCATGTTGGCCAGGCTGGTCTCAAACTCCTGATCTCAGGTGATCCCCCCGCCTCAGTCTCCCAAAGTGCTGGGATTATAGGCGTGAGCCACCGCACCCGGCCCCCATCAACTTTTCACCTAATGGTTTCATCCATTGAGGATTGTTTTAAGATGGTGATTTTCTTTCCTTTTTTTGGAGATTTTTTAATTCAGTCATCCCTTCTACATTTATTAACCAGAATCCTTCTGTAAATAATTTTTCATCATCAACTAGGGCTATTTGACCAGAATAAAATACTGATCCTAAAAAGAAGGAAAGGATAAAGGCTTCATTTTTTCCCCCAAAAAGGGTGTTTTGAAAATTGTTGGATGGGAGCCAGGTAAAATGGCTATGGCGTGAGGATCACTTGAGGCCAGGAGTTCAAGACCAGCCTGGACAACATAGCAACACCTCATCTCTACAGAAATAATAATTAAAAAAAAAATTGCTGGGCATGGTGGCTCACGCCTGTAATCCCAGCACTTTGGGAGGCTGAGGCAGGCAGATCACGAGATGAGGAGATCGAGACCATCCTGGGTAACATGATGAAACCCCGTCTCTACTAAAAATACAAAAATCAGCTGGGTGTCGTGGCCCGTGCCTATAATCCCAGCTACTTGGGAGGCTGAGGCAGGAGAATCGCTTGAACCAGGGAGTCAGAGGTTGCAGTGAGCCAAGATCGCACCACTGCACTCTAGCCTGGTGACAGAGCAAGACTCCATCACACACACACATACACACACACCACACACACACACACACACACACACACACACTCAAATTATGGCTAGGTGCAGTGGCTCATGCCTGTAATCCCAGCACTTTGGGAGGCTGAGGTGGGTAGTTTGCTTGAGCCTGGGAGTTCAAGACAACCTGGCAATATGCTGAAACCCCATCCCTACAAAAAAATACAAAAATTAGCTGGGCATGGTGGTGCCTGTAGTCCCAGTTACTTGGGAGGCTGAAGTGGAAGGATCACCTAAATCCGGGGAGGTTCAAGGCTGTAGTGAGCCTTGATCATTCTGCTGCCCTCTAGCCTGGGTGACAGAGTCAGACTCTGTCTAAAATAACAATAGAAAAAAAGAACGGGGGTTGGTGTCAGGGCTCCTCCAGTTTGAGGTACCTGGGAAACAAGTGGGAGGAGCACTGAAGCACAGGTCGAGGCTGCAGTGAGCTATTATTGCATTATTGCACTCCAGCTTGGGCAACGGAGTGAGATCCCATCTTTGAAAACAAAGAAAAATTTGTTAGCGAGTCAGTGTTCTTTAAAAAATCCAAGCAACTAAAGCACAACCCAAGAAGTGACTAAATCTCAAGCAGCACAAAAAATGCAACCTAGGTTTATGCCTCCAATATCAGCAGATCTCTACTGGATGCGTATCCAGGGTCAGGAAGCCTGGATCTGTATCTGCAGAACCAGTGTTTAGCCATCACTGTGATTAGTAGTTCGAGTGATGTTGGGTAACTCTGGTAAACCCTTAGTCTTCACATCTGCAAAACGGAGTAGTTAGTTTAGAATATTCTTCTGTCAAGGACCAGTTAATAAATATTTTAGACTTTGTGAGTCACAATAGATCTCAGGTCTATTGCATATTCTGTGTGTTTGTGTGTTTCGACCATTTAAAAATGTAACAGCCATTCTTAGCTATGGGCCATATGAAAACAGGAGATAGGTGAGAGTTGGCTTGAAGGCTGTATGTAGTTTGCCAGCCTCGGTTTGGAAACCTATTCAGATCTCTCTCATTTTTTTTTCTATTGCTTCCTCTTTTATTTTTAAATTTTATATATATAATATATATAACATATAATATATAATATATTATATATCATATATATTATATATCATATATAATATATTATATATTATATATAACATATATATCACATATGATATATAATATATACAATAGTATATTATATATTATATTATATATTATATAATATAATATATATAATATAATATATATTTATAATATATAATATAATATATAATATAAATAATATATAATAATATATATAATATATATTATTATATAATATTATATATTATAAATATATATTATATATTTATAATATATATTAATGATATTATATTAATATATAATATATATTATAATATGATTAATATATAATATATAATATATATTATAAATATATATACTATATATATATATAATTTCTGAGACAGACTCTTGCTCTGTTGCCTAGGCTGGAGTGTAGTAGCATGATATCTCCTCACTGCAACCTCTGGCTCCTGGTTTCAAGTGATTCTCCTACCTCAGCCTCCTGAATAGCTGGGACTACAGGCACGCACCACTATGCCCAGCTAATTTTTGTTTTTTTAGTAGACACGGGGTCTGGCTATGTTGGCCAGGCTGATGTCGAACTCCTGGCCTCAAGTGATCTGCACACGTTGGCCTCCGAAAGTGATGAGATTACAGATGTGAGCCACTATGCCCGGCTGATCTCTTTCTTTTTTAAGTTCTTTGTTTCTCTATGTAAATACCCTCATACACACAGTTCTAGATGGAGAAAAGAAAACCCTGACAGATTGTCAGTTTTTAATTTAATTTAATTTATTTATTTCTGAGATGGGCTTCCTCTATCGCCCAGGCTGCAATGTGGTTGTGCCATCATGCCTCACTACAGCCTCAACCTCCTAAGCCCAAGCAATACTCCCACCTCAGCCTCCTGAGTAGCTAGGACTACAAGTGTGCACCAGCATGCCTGGCTCTTTTTTTTTTTTTTTTTTTCGTTTTGGTAGAGACAGGGTCTCACTATGTTGCTCAGGCTAGTTTCCAACTCCTGGGCTCAAGCAGTCCTCTTGGCTCAGCCCCCTAAGGTGCTGAGATTACAGGCATGAGCCACCGCAGCTGGCCTCTTTTAGACTTTTAAAGGCCTGTCCTGATATTTGGCTCAGGCATGGTGAACCATAAACTACAGTCTTCCATCTTTTCTCCAGAAGACTTACAGTATTTCTACACTGGATCAAAGGTTACTTTCTTTTGCTGAGTTTGTGAATGCCTCAGAAAAAAGATGCTTTGGGCCTCCTATGAGAAAAATAAAGTATAGTCATTTGTATAGTTAAAGTCATTATAAATGATCAAATAATTTCCCTGCAATTTAACTTTCAATCTGGTAATAGTTACATAGTTAAGAACACATGAGCCAGGTGTTGTGGCTCATGCCTGTAATCCCAGCACTTTGGGAGGCCAAGGTGGGTGGGTTACCTGAGGTCAGGAGTTCGTGACCAGCCTGGCGAACATGGTGAAACCCTGTCTCTATTAAAAATACAAAATTAGCCGGGCATGATGGCAGGCTCCTGTAATCCCAGCTACTTGGGAGGCTGAGGCAGGAGAATTGCTTGAGCCTAGGAGGCAGAGGTTGTGGTGAGCCGAGATCATGCCATCGCACTCCACCCTGGGCAACAAGAACGAAACCGTCTCAAAAAACAAAACAAAACAAAACAACAAACAACAATATATATATATAGTAGCAAAATCTTATCTCCTATTGGCTAACATTTTGCTTTTAAAAAATAATGACATTAAACCCTAGCCTGTTGGATCACATTGTAACTTTTTTTTTTTTTTTTGAGATGAGTCTCACTCTGTCACCTAGGCTGGAGTGCTGTGGCGTGATCTCAGCTCTGCAACCTCCACCTCCCAGGCTCAAGCAATTCTGCCTCAGCCTCTCAAGTAGCTGGGATCACAGGCACCCGCCACCACGCCTGGCTAATTTTGTGTTTTTAGTAGAGATGGGGTTTCACCATGTTTTTCAGGCTGGTCTCAAACTCCCGACCTCAGGTAATCTGCCTGCCTTGGCCTCCCAAAGTGATGAGATTACAGGCGTGAGCCACCACCTCCGGCCACACCAAGCTTGTTTTAGAGGTCCTGTGAATGTGGGGTTCTGACGATTATAAGCAGAGCTGGCTGGGTGCAGTGGCTCATGCCTGTAATCCCAGCACTTTGGGAGGCTTAAGTGGGCAGATTGCTTGAGTCTGGGAGTTCAAGACCAGCCTAGACAACATGGTGAAACCCCGTCTTTACCAAAAATACAAAAAAATTAGCTGGGTGTGGCTGCTTGTGCCTGTAGTTTCACCTACTTGGGAATCTGAGGTGGAAGAATTGCTCAAGCCCAAGAATTTGAGGCCACCCTGGGCAACACAGCAAGGTAGTAGATACGGGATTTCACCACGTTGGCCAGGATGGTCTTGATCTCTTGACCTCATGATCCACCCACCTCGGCCTCCCAAGGTGCTAGGATTACAGGCATGAGCCACTGTGCCTGACCTTATTATAATATTAAAGAAATACAAGTCTCTTCTCAGGTCAGGCTTGTGACACTTGTTCATTCACAGACATAACTGGACAAAGGAGTATGGAAAAGCATCCCACTTGGTATAAGCCGTGGGCCTGGTCCAGCCTTCTTCATTTTGGCATGGGGTAGACCCAGAGGGATTGATTGATTGTCCAGCATTTCCTAGGTAGCCTGAGCTATGACTCATGCTACCCAGCATTTTCCTGGCTTTTATCTGATTTTGTCTTCCTTTCTTTTGTTTGTTTTTTGTTTTGTTTCTTTTTGAGACAGAGTTTTACTCTTGTTGCCCAGGCTGGAGTGCAATGGCACGATCTGAGCTCATTGCAACCTCTGCCTCCCAGGTTCAAGCAATTCTTCTGCCTCAGCCTCCCGAGTAGCTGGGATTACAGGCACCCGCCACCACACCTGGATAATTTTTGTATTTTTAGTAGAGACAGGGTTTCACCATGTTGGCCAGGCTGGTGTCAAACTCCTGACTCTGTGATCCACCCACCTCGGCCTCCCAAAGTGTTGGGATTACAGGTGTGAGCCACTGCACCTGGCCATTGTCTTCCTTTTTTATTAGGACTGATTGCTTAGGAGAGGCAGGTTGGGAGAAAGAGTGAAACTGGTAGAAGATAAGGGCTTGAGGTGGTTGGTTGAGGGATGATTGATTACACGGTGCTCAGCTGACAGCTACCACTATCCAGGGTAGCATTTTGTGTTAATACCTGCTGTAGTTCTAGTTCTTGCTAGTAAACTAATTGAGCACGCCCTATCCTCACACTGTCCTGAACAGTTTCCCCACATTATCTGGTTTAATTTGAAAACAGCTCTGTAGAAGGCTGGGCGCAGTGGCTCACGCCTGTAAACCCAGCAGTTTGGAAGGCCGAGGCGATCACGAGGTCAGAAGTTCGAGACCAGCCTGGCCAACATGGTGAAACTTTGTCTCTACTAAAAATATAAAAAATTAGCTGGGCATGGTGGCGCGTGCCTGTAATCCCAGCTACTCGGGAGGCTGAGGCAGGAGAATCGCTTGAACCAGGGAGTCAGAGGTTGCAGTGAGCCGAGATCGCGCCACTGCACCCTAGACTGGGCGACAGAGCGAGACTACGTCTCAAAAAAAAAAAAAAAAAAAGTGAAAACAGCTCTGTAAGATGTAGGCTTCATTGTCTCTTTTGTTTTGTTTTTTGTGACAGTCTCACTCTGTTGCCCAGACCGGAGTGCAGTGGTGCGATCACAGCTCACTACAGCCTTCACCTGTGAGGCCCAAGCGATCCTCCTACCTCAGCCTCCTAGGTAGCTGGGACTACAGCATGTGCCACCATACCTGCCTAATTTTTTGTAGTTTTTGTAGCGACAGGGTCTCACTATGCTACCTAGGCTGGTCTCAAGCTCCTGGGCTCAAGCGATCTGCCAACCTTGTCCTTCCAAAGTGTTGCGATTATAGGTGTGAGTCACCACTCCCAGCCCATTGTCTCATTTTTAAAGATAATGCCACTGAACCTCATGAATTTACTTTGGCCATTCACCTAGTAAGTGACACTCAGCTGGGATTCTTGCCTAGACCAGTTTCTCTTCAGGCTGGTCAGGTCTGAAAGCCATACTTTGCTTTTTCTACCGTACTATTCACTTTTTTTTTTTTTCTTTTTTGAGACTGAGTTTCACTCTTGTTGTCCAGGCTGGAGTGCAATGGCATGATCTCGGCTCACTGCAACCTCCGCCTCCCGGGTTCAAGCGATTCTGCCTCAGCTTCCTGAGAAGCTGAGATTATAGGTACCCACCACCACACCTGTTTAATTTTTTTGTATTTTTAGTAGAGATGGGGTTTCACCATATTGGCCAGGCTGGTCTTGAACTCCTGACCTCAGGTGATCCACCTGCCTTGGCCTCCCAAAGTGCTGGGATTACAGGCATGAGCCACTGCACCGATTCTTGTACTATCTACTTCTTGCCCTCAAAAATGCATGGAGGAAAAAACATCAATCCCAAAAATGTAATACCAAGTTGCTATTAATTAATTAATTTTTTTTTTTTTTTTTTTGAGACAGAGTCTCACTCTGTTGCCCAGGCTGGAGTGCAGTGGTGCGATCTCGGCTCACTGAAACCTCCACCTCCTTGGTTCAAACGATTCTCCTGCCTAAGCCTCCCTAAGTAGCTGGGACTACAGGTGCCACCATGCCTGGCTAATTTTTGCATTTTTAGTAGGGATGGGGTTTCACCTTGTTGGCGAGGGTGGTCTTGAACTCCTCACCTCAGGTGATTCACCTGCCTCAGCCTCTCAACGTGTTGGGATTACAGGCATGAGCCACTGCACCTGGCCCTAATTGTTTTTTTTTTTTTTTTTTTTTTTTTGAGACAGAGTCTTGCTCTGTCACCCAGGCTGGAGTGCAGTGGCTCAATCTCGGCTCACTGCAACTTCCAACTCCTGGGTTCAAGTGATTCTCCTGCCTCAGCGTCCTGAGTAGCTGAGATTACAGGCGCATGCCACCATGCCCAGCTAATTTTTTTTTTTTTTTTTAGTAGAGACATGGTTTCACCATGTTGGTCAGGCTGGTCTCAAACTCCTGACCTCGTGATCTGCCCTCCGTGGCCTCCCAAAGTGCTGGGGTTACAGGTGTGAGCCACCATGCCCGGCCAAGAAGCCCTTCTTTAGACTTATATGTGGACTCCCAGATTAAGAGCTCCTGTTCATATTCAGTATAGTATGAGAGTTCTTTATGTTGGATAATGTGCTCATGGAGTTCTCTGGAAATCTGTAACCACTCAGGTCATTTGAGTATAAATAGCAGAGCCACCTGAAGTTGCCCCTAATTCTTGGTTTGTTTTATTTTTATTTTTTGAGACGGAGTCTCACTCTGTTGCCTAGGATGGAGTGCAGTGGCATGATGTTGGCTCACTACAACCTCCACCTTGTGACTTCAAGCGATTCTCCTGCCTTAGCCTCCTGAGTAGCTGGGACTACAGGCATGTGTCACCATGCCCGGCTAAATTTTGGATTTTTAGTATAGATGGGGTTTCACCATGTTGTCCAGGCTGGTCTCGAAGTCCTGACCTCAGGTAATTCGCCCACCTCGGCTTCCCAAAGTGCTGGGATTACAGGCGTGAGCTACCGCACCAGGCATGTATTGGTTTCATGTAAGACTTGTAATAACTTGTGTGTGTATTCTTTCAGAGCACAGGCTGGTGAGCTGTGGGTTAAGAATGAGAAGGTCATGTGTGGTTACATCAGTGAAGATACCAGGGTAAGATTTATAAAATGCTGTTTTGGTTTTATCTCTCCATCCCATTATGGCTAAGTCCTAAAATCAAAAATAAAACAAGGGTGGGGCAGGACACCAAGGTGGGCAGATTGCTTTATCCCAGGAGTTCAAGACAAGCCTGGGCAACATGGAGAGACCCACCTGTACAAAAATTAGCCAGGCATGGTGATGGGTGCCTCTGGTCCCAACTATTCAGGAAGCTGAGGTGGAAGAATTACCGGATCCCAGGAGTTCGAAGCTGCAGTGGGTCATGATTGCATCACTGCACTCCAGCCTGGGCAACAGAGCAAGACCCCGTCTCAAAAACAAATAAAAAACACAAACAAACAAAAATATGCTAAGCTCTTGACTGCTACTGTTTGCCCACATGGAACTAGTAATATCAAGTTCTCCTGAAACTGTTTTACAGTTGGATTTCTCCAGTTTGGAGTTGATCTTCATTTTCTTCTGAAGGGGTCTGTTTAATGTCAAACAGAGAGCTAGAGTATCTGGCCTGCATTATGCCATGCCCACTCATACATAGCAAAAGTTAAGCCCCGTGGAAGATCATGTCATAAACACGAAGAGAGACCTTTGCCAATGAACGTTACCCATGCTGGTAAAACTGTATGTCTACCTTTTCTCATTCCCATCTCCATGACTTCTCTGAGAGCAGTGGTTTTCAACCAGGGGTGATTTTGCTCCCTTCAGGCGTCTTTTGACAATGTCTAAGGACATATTTGATTGTCACACTGAGGGGTTGTGCCATTGGCATCTAGTGGGAATCCTGCTAAACATGCTACACGTCCAGAGCAGGCCTCCAGAGCGAAGAGTTATCTGGCCCAAAATGTTAATATGTTGTGGGGGTTGTCTTGTGCATTGTGGGATGTTTAGCAGCATCCCTGGCCTCTACTCACTAGATGCCAGTATCACCTACCACCCTTCACCCTACAACTCTACAAGTTATGACAGCCAGAAATTTCTCCAGACACGCCAAATGTCCCCTGAAAGGTAAAATCACCCTTGGTTGAGACCCAGTGTATCCTTAGAGGGAACCACTCCATGAACTTCATTTTTGTAATTTCCTGTTGTTTACATTGTTTGTAAATACATGTATGTTTGTGCATGTGTGTATACACATGACCCAATTAATTGCCAGAGTACGCACCATAATCGTGCCTTTGCTTTCCTGCAAAGGTGTCTGAAAAGTGAGACTTAGCTAGTTTATAAATGCTGGGGTGAAGAGTATTCCAGGCAGAGGAAACAATTTTCAGAAGTCAGCGTGGTGGAAGTATTGCAGACGGGTAGGGAGAATGATGTTGGTGAGGAGCTAGGCAGGTTCCAGCCAGTTCATGCAGGGCCTTCAAGGTGCTTAGAACCAGTTTAGAGTGTTTCTAAGGAGAATTAGAATCCATTGATGGGTTTTAAGTGGGAGAGTGATACTTGAATTATGCTTTTAAGAGATCACTACTCATTCAGTTGTGTTTTGTTGAATAAAACCCTCCAAATCACCGGCTCTAATGGCCAAAGGTCAACTTTTCTCTGTCATGTAAAAGAAATCATGGGTATGTAATTCATGGTTGGTACAATAGTGTCACTATTATTGGCGTCCTTGTGTCTTACTGTTCTGCTATCCTCAGGGTAGGGCTTCCATGATCCACCTAGAGCTGATATAATCACCTCCATATTCCAGGCAGAGGAGAGAGGAAGGGAAGAGAGACAAGAGAGGTGTACCTTCCCACCAAGTCAGCTTCCTTTATGGACACAACACTTCCATTTAAATCTTAATGTCCAGATTTTAGTCAGTTGTAGCTGCTGAGGAGGCTGGGAAGTTTTGTCTTTTGGTTGGGTCTCTTGCCTTCCAGAATAGAATCAGAAAAAGGGAAGAATGGATAGGCATTTAGCATTAAGTGCTGCAGCCCTTCTGGCTCTGGTATAGAGAGTTATTTCCAGGGTCAAGAGTAAAAGCAGATAAGTGAGTTAGGAGGCCCGCTATAGTCTAGCAAGAAAATGGTGGTGTGGACTAAGGTGAGAGCTATAACAATGGAAGGATGTGGGCAGGTAGGAGACACATTTCTGGATAGAGTCCACAGAACTTGCTCATAGATTGGATATGAGGAGTGAAGGAAAGAGAAGGACTGAAGAGCTAGGTAGATGGTGGTGCCATTTATGAGATAGGGAAGACAGGGAAGAAGCAGGTTGGGGAGATTAGGAAGCGCCGTTTGGGAGAAGTCTTTTGGACGCCTGAGTGGAGGAATCACTGGAGGCAATTGAGTCTGGAGTTCTCTTCATCACTTCTCCCATGTGTTGTTCCCCACTGCCCCCCAGTGTCCTCGCCATGCAAACCACTCATTGTTCCCCAACATGCCACCTTCTCTTTTGCCACCATGTCTTTGCACATGCTGCCCTCTGTAGCCTGGGGTGCCTAGACCCAGCTTTTCCCCTTCCCAAGCCACTCATCCAGGTCTCAGCTCTAGTCTCAGGATTCCCTGCTTCTGGAGAGCCTTCCTGGTCCACCAGGCTGGAAGTACCTCCATGGCACCGTGGATCTGTGCACTCATTAGCAGTTCCCGCACTGCAGTAGGCACGCTTGCTTGTGTGCCTTGTCACTGGACTGTGTGTACCCTGAAAGCAAGGACTGCATCTTTTTTTTTTTTTTTTTTTTTTCGAGACGGAGTCTCGCTCTGTCGCCCAGGCTGGAGTGCAGTGGCACAATCTCAGCTCACTGCAAACTCCGCCTCCTGGGTTCACGCTATTCTTCTGCCTCAGCCTCCCGAGTAGCTGGGACTACAGGCGCCCACCACCACACCCAGCTAATTTTTTTGTATTTTTAGTAGAGACGGGGTTTCACTGTGTTAGCCAGGATGGTCTCGATCTCCTGACCTGGTGATCCACCCGCCTCGGCCTCCCAAAGTGCTGGGATTACAGGTGTGAGCCACTGTGCCCGGCCCAGGACTGCATCTTTAACCTTTATATGCCAAAGTTCTCTGGCATGTCTACTGGCACCTAGTAGTCTCTCAAATGTTAGTGGAGTGAAATATTAGATAGGCTCCCCTGCCTCAAGAAATCATCTGGGCCGGGCGCGGTGGCTCACGCCTGTGATCCCAGCACTTTGGGAGGCCGAGGCGGGCGGTTCACCTGATGTCAGGAGTTTGAGACCAACCTGATAAACATGGAGAAACCCCGTCTCTACTAAAAATACAAAATTAACCAGGCTTGGTGGTTCATGCCTGTAATCCCAGCTACTTGGGAGGCTGAAGCAAGAGAATCGCTTGAACCCGGGAGGCGGAGGTTGTGGTGAGCCAAGATCGCGCCATTGCACTCCAGCCTGGGCAACAAGAGCGAAACTCCATCTCAAAAAAAAAAACCAAAAAAAACAAAGAATGTATTATCTGATTAGAGAAATAAGACTTTCAGGTTTTCCATTTAATTATTTATGAGATGGGGGTCTTGTGTTATTCAGGGGTCCTTCCTGGGCTCCAGCAGTCCTGTTTCAGTATCTGGGATTACAGGCACATGCCACCACACCCATCAGAAAAACATGAGTTTATTTATTTTATTTATTATTATTATTATTATTTATTGAGATGGAGTCTCGCAGTGTTGCCCAGGCTGGAGAGCAGTGGTGCGATCTCGGCTCACTACAGCCTCCACCTCACAGGTTCGAGTGATTCTCTTGCCTCAGCTTCCTGAGTAGCTGGGACTACAGGCACTTGCCACCACACCTGGCTTTTTATATTTTTAGTAGAGATGGGGTTTCACCATGTTGGCCAGGCTGGTCTCAAACTCCTGACTTCAAGTGATCCACCCACATCAGCCTCCCAAAATGTTGGAGTCACAGGCGTGAGCCACCACGCCTGGCCAAAAAAATATTAAGTAAGATGGGGCTGGACATGGTGGCTCATGCCTGTAATCCCAGGACTTTGGGAGGCCAAGGTGGGGGAATTGCTTGAGCCCAGGAGATTGAGACCAGCCTAGGCAACAGAGGGAGACCCCATTTCTAAAAAGAAAAGTTTAGCCAGGGGTAGTGGCCCACACCTGTAATCTCAGCTACTTGGGAGGCTGAGGCAGGATGATCACTTGAGTCCAGGAGTTTGATGTTGCAGTGAGCTATGATGGTGCCACTGCGCTCCTACCTGGGAGACAGAGTGAGACCTTGTCTCTACAAATAGGCAGACAAAAACAACTTTAATTATTAAGAAACTTGCATATTTATTATTATAACATTTAGACAATATAGCCTATATTTCTGTTAATTTCTCTGAAAAAATTTTTTTTTTTTTTTGAGACGGAGTCTTACTCTGTTGCCCAGGCTGGAGTGCAGTGGTGTGATCTTGGCTCACTGCAACCTCAGCCTCCTGGATTCAAGCGATTGTCCTGCTTCAGCCTCCCCAGTAGCTGGGATTACAGGCGCTCACCACCATGCCTGGCTAATTTTTGTATTTTAGTAGAGATGGGGTTTCGCTATGTTGGCCAGGCTGGTCTCCAACTCCTGACCTCAGGTGATCCACCCGCCTCAGCCTCCCAAAGTGCTGGGATTACAGGCGTCAGCCATCGTGCCTGGCCAGGAGCTTCAGTCTTTAAGGAGCAGGTCTCTAATGAACTAAAGGAGTGTTGGAGGTTTACATTTTACGTTCCCTCTAAACTTCTTTAGAGCCTTGTGGAGGAAAGGCTCTGTGGTATAGCACATAGGGCTAGAAGACCACTTATGCTTTTCCTTGAGGCAGTCTGAGTGTAGTGGAAGTACAATGTGAATTATAATTTATTAGACTGGCAACTCGTCACCTGGCATATCTTAGCCCAAGTTCTGTCTCCGTAATGAGATTTCCATAACTTTCCCAGGTAGATTCACTGCCCTTTCTCCTGCATTTCATGCGTAAATCTTCATAGAACCTTTGTATATGTTGCAATGTTCTGCACATTTTTATCTTGTACTGTAAGCTCCGAGAGGGTAGGGACCAGATCTTATTTTCACTGTCTCTGAAACAGGGCTCAGAGTAAGAGCTCAGTAACTATTTAAATGAAACAAAGAATGCTTGGATGAAGTTTGCTTTTAGAAGTCCCAAGTCATGGCCCCGAGCTGTGGCTCATGCTTGTAATCCCAACACTTTGGGAGGCAAAGGTGGTGAGAGGCGAAGCCAGCTGGACTTCCTGGGTAGAGTGGGGACTTGGAGAACTTTTCTGTCTAGCTAGAGGATTGTAAATGCACCAATCAGCGCTCTGTGTCTAGCTAAAGAATTGTAAATGCACCAATCAGCACTCTGTAAAATGGACCAATCAGCGCTCTGTAAAATGGACCAGCAGGACATGGGTGGGGACAAATAAGGGAATAAAAGCTGGCCACCCCAGCCAGCAGCGGCAGCCCAGGTCTGCTTCCACATGGAAGCCTTGTTCTTTTGCTCTTCACAATATATCTTGCTGCTGCTCACTGTTGGTGAGCAAAGGTGGTCTGTGCCACCTTTAAGAGCTGTAACACTCACCACGAAGGTCCGCAGCTTCATTCTTGAAATCAGTGAGACCAAGAACCCACCAGAAGGAACCACCTCTGGACACAGTGTGAGGATTGCTTGAGCCCAGGAATTTGAAACCACTCTGGGCAACGTAGGGAGACCCCCTCTCTACAAAAAAATACAAAAATTTTGTGGCCTGGTGGTGCACTCCCATAGTCCCAGCTACTCGAGAGGCTGAAGTGGGAGGATCGTTTCATCCTGGAGCCTGGGAGTTTGAGGCTGCAGTGAGCTGTGATTGTGTCACTGCACTCCAGCCTGGGCGGCAAGAGTGAGATCCTGTCTCAAAACAAAGGAAAAAAAGAAGTCCAACATTGCAAGATTCTTTTATCATTGCTTTTAAAAAAAAATTGTGGTTAAAAAGTCTATCATGAAATTTACCATCTTAACCATTTTTAAGTGTATAGTTCAGTAGTGTTGAGAACATTTATACTGTTGTGAAGCAGATCTTCAGAACTTTTTCATTTTATAGAACTGAAACTCTATATGGCATTGCTTTTTAATACAATTGTGTTTTTATTTCAGGTGGTGTTTCGTTCTACGTCGGCTATGGTTTACATATTTATTCAGATGAGCTGTGAAATGTGGGATTTTGATATTTATGGTACTGTGTCTAAGTGCTGATTGTAACTGCTAAGGAGAGGATTTTCTGGAGCTGCAAATGCTAATTCATGAATGCCCAGGGTCCCCCACATCATCTTCTAACAAACTTTAAATATCATTGTGAGAATAATCATATTTGGAGGTTAGAGTGTTTTCTCGTTCTGAAGATACACTACTTTTTTCAATAATCAAATTTTTTTCAAACTGCATTTTATGTTGAAGTCATAGCCTCTTAGTAGTGAGGCAGATATTAAATTTGGCTTCAAAAAATAAATAAATAAATAAACTTGGCTTCTTACAAAGTTGAGAATGAAACCACTTTGTACATCTGGCTTTTATGATCTTGGTTTAAGATGTATAAAACAGGCCGGGCACAGTGGTTCATGCCTGTAATCCTAGCACTTTGGGAGGCTGAGGCCGGCGGATCACCTGAGGTCAGGAGTTGGAGACCAACCTGACCAACATCGGGAAACCCCGTACCTACTAAAAATACAAAAATTAGCTGGGCATGGTGGCGGGCGCCTGTAATCCAAGCTACTCGGGAGGCTGAGGCAGGAGAATCGCTTGAACCTGGGCGGCAGAGGTTGCAGTGAGCCAGTATGGTGCCACTGCATTCCAGCCTGGGAGACAAAGCGAGACTCCATCTCAAAAAAAAAAAAAAAAGATGTACAAAATACACCTCCTTTTTGGTCCCCTTTCTTATAGAAGAAATAGCAAGCAATTTACTTAGGGAATTGCTTAGAGAAGAATTTACTTAGAGAAGAAGTTAGAGAAGAAATTGCAAGCAAGAAATAAAGATTGTTCTCATGTTCTCACCCTCTTTTCATTGTTTCTTTTCAGGGGATTTGTATTTTGAGAAAGCTGTGAATGGTTTCCTTGCTGATCTATTTACCAAGTGGAAGGTGCGTTTCTTCTTACACACTAAGTCTCATTATGTAAACATTACTCAATACAGATTTTTAAAATGCACTGTTTTTATTAAATTGCCCTAAATTGAGCTATTTTAGCTAAAACCTGGACTCCAGTTTTAAATTACCCTAATAATCTCAATTTATGAGAATTTATGAAAAACACAAAGCTAACATCACACTCAATGGTGAAGGACTGAAAACTTTCCCCCAAGATCAGTAACAAGGTAAGTATGCTTGCTTTTGCCACTGATATTCAACATTATACTAATTAGAAGTTCTAGACAGACCACCTAGGCAAGCAAAAGAAATAAAAGGCAACCAAATTGAAAAAGAAGTAAAACTATTTATATTCACGGATAATATGATCCTATATGTAGAAAATCCTCAAAATCCACAAAGTAAGTATTAGAGCTAATGCATTCAGCAAAGTTTCAGGATACCCAATCAACACACAAAATCAATTATATTTCTATATACCAGCAATAAACAATCTGAAAGAATAAAATACTTAGAATGCTAATACTTAGAATACTTTACCCTAGGAGCTGTAAGACTGGTCTACTAAAATCTATAAAACACTGTGAAAGGAGTTAATAAAGACCTAAGTAAATACTAAGATAACCTGTGTTCACAGGTTCAAAGACTTAATATTGTGAATTTGGCAATACTACCCAAAGCAGTTTACAGGTTAATGCAGTTCCTATCAAAATACCAGTGCCCCTTTTTTTTTTTTTTTTTTTTTTTTCTGATCCTAAAATTCACGTGGAATTGCAAGGGATCCTGAATAGCCAAAACAATCTTGTAAAAGGGGAACGAAGTTGGAGGACTCTCACTTCCTAATTTCAAAACTTACTAAAACCCTCAATCATCAGAATAGTGTGATATTGGCATAAGGATAAATATATAGATCAATGGAATTGAATTGAAACCAACCCGTACATCTATGGTCAGTTGATTTTAGACAAGGGCATCAAGTTCGTTTAATGAGAGAAAGAATATTCTCTTCAACAGATTATTCTGGAACAACTGAATGTCCATATGGAAAAGAAAGAATTTGGACCCTCACCTCAAATCATATATGAAATGTAACCAAAATGAATCAAAGACTTAAATATAAGAGCTAAAGTCAGCTGGGTGCGGTGGCTCATACCTGTAATCTCAGCACTTTGGGAGGCCGAGGTGGGCGGATCAGGAGTTTGAGACCAGTCTGGCCAACGTGATGAAACCCTGTCTCTACTAAAAATACAAAAATTAGCCAGGCGTGGTGGTTGGTGCCTGTAATCCCACTACTCAGGAGGCTGAAACAGGAGAATCGCTTGAACCTGGGAGGCGGAGGTTGCAGTGAGCCAAGATTATGCCACTGTACTCCAGCCTGGGCAACAGAGTGAGACTCCATCTCATAAATAAATAGCTAAAATTATAAAACTGAGCCAGGTGTGCTGGCTCATGGGAGGCGGAGGTGGGCAGATTGCATGAGCCCCAGAATTCTAGACCAGCCCCGGCAATATGGCAAAACTTTTGTCTCCACAAAAAATACAAAAAGTTAGCTGGGTGTGGTGGCTAAAAAAAAAAAAAAAAAAGGAAAAAGAATTTTCCTTATTTTTAAAAGTTTTATTTTTATTTTATTTATTTATTCTTTTTGAGACGGAGTCTCACTCTGTTGCCCAGGCTGGAGTACAGTGGTGCGATCTCAGCTCACTGCAACCTCCGCCTCCCAGGTTCAAACAACCTAAAAAACAGAATTGAATTTTTTTTTAAGAGACAGGGTTTTGCTCTCTCCTGTCACCCAGGTTGGAGTGCAGTGGTACAATCATACTGTAACCTCAAATTCCTGTGCTCAAGGGATCCTCTTGCCTCAGCTTCTTGAGTGGTTGGGACTACAGGCATTTGCCAACATAGCCAGCTAAAATTTTCGTTTTTATTTTTGTAGAGACAGGGTCTCGTTTTGTTGCTCGGGCTACTCTTTAACTTTTGTTTTCATGTGATTCTCCCACCTGCTTCAATTCTCCACCTGTTCAGTTCTCCTGCCTCACCCTCCTGAGTAGCTGGGATTACAGGTGCCCGCTACCACGCCCAGCTAATCTTTTGTATTTTTACTAGAGACAGGGTTTTACCGTGTTGGCCAGGCTGGTCTCAAACTCCTAACCTCAGGTGATCTGCCTGCCTCGGCCTCCCAAAGTGTTGGGATTACAGACGTGAGCCACCGTGCCCAGCCTAAAAAGTTTTATAATTTTTTTTTTTTTTGAGACAGGGTCTCACTGTCACCCAGGCTGGAGTGCAATGGAGCGATCATGGCTCACTACAGCTTTGACCTCCTGGGCTCAAGTGATTGTCCTGCCTTAGCCTTAGTAGCTGAGGCTACAGGCATTTGCTACCACACCTAGCTAATTTTTTGTGTTTTTTTGTAGAGACGGGGTTTTGCCGTGTTACCCAGGCTGGTCTCAAACCCCTGAGCTCAAGCGGTCACCCACCTTGGCCTCCCAAATTGCTACGATTACAGACAGAACCACCATGCCTGGCTGGGAAATTCATATAACCTTGAATTTGGCAGTGGTTTCTTAGATATAACACCAAAAGCACAACAGCCAAATTAAAAGCAGTTGAATCAGACTTCAAAATTAAAAACTTTTGTGCATCAACGGACATTGTCAAGAAAGTGAAGGGGCCAGACGTGCTGGCTCACACCTTTAATCCCAGCACTTTGTGAGGCTGAGGTGGGAGAATCGCATGAAGCCAAAAGTTCAAGTAACCCAGACAACAAAACGAGACCCTGTCTCTACAAAAATAAAAATAGAAAAAAATTAGCTGGATGCATTGGCAAATGCCTCTAGTCTCAGCTACTCAAGAGGCTGAGGCGAGAGGATCCCTTGATCACAGGAATTTGAGGTTACAGTATGATTGTACCACTGCACTCCAACCTGGGTGACAGGACAGAGCGAGACTCTGTCTCTTAAAAAAAAAAAAAAAAAAAGAAGACAACCCACAGAATGGGAGAAAATATTTGCAAATTATTTTCTGATAAAAGTCAGTTATCCAGAAAATATGTAGAACTTCTGCAACTCAAGAACGAAAAGAAAAAACCCTAATTGACAAATGGGCAAAGGCTGCCCCATTTACCATGATGTGATTGTTTCATATTACATGCCTGTATCAAAACATCTCATGTACCCCACAGATATAAACACCTACTATGTACCCATAAAAATTAAAAAATAATTTAAATAATTAAATTAAAAAAACAAATGGGCAAAGGACTTGAATAGACATTTCTCTAAAGAATATATATGAATGTCCAACAAGTACATGAAAAGATGCTCAAGATCATTAGTCATTAGGAAAATGCAACCTAATACCACAGTGAAATGCCACTTCACACCCACTAGGATGACTGTATTTTTTTTTTTTTTTTTTTGTTGAGACAGAGTCTCACCATGTTGCCCAGGCTAGAGTGCAGTGGCGCAATCATAGCTCACTGCATCCTTGATCACCTGGGCTCAAGCCATCCTCCCTCCTCAGCCTCCTATTGTAGCTAGGACTACAGGCATGTGCCACTATGCCTGGGCAATTTTTTTTTTTTTTTTTTGGTGGAAATGAGGTCTCACTATGTTATCCAGGCTGATCTCCAACTCCTGAGCTTAAGTGATCTTCCCACTGTGGCCTCCCAATGTGCTAAGATTACAGACGTGA